>NC_142700.1:28401142-28714704 GCF_029339155.1 Prunus mume
AATATTAAATAATTATAAGTATTTATTTTAATAATTAATTAAATATATTGCGGTTTGTAGTATACCACATTATTTGGATATACAGCTGCAATCGCATAACCTCATATTACGATCGGTTCTATAAAGCGCGTATTATTCGGTTTTTGATAGGTTGGTTTAGATATGATAAAATCTATGTCTATAGGTATTTTTAAGTTTTCCAATTTTTCAGTCTAAAATGCCAGCCCTACATTTATATATAAAATGTAAATGAATTTTTAATAAATTATGCATTTATTACTTACTAATTACGCTGAAACGCCCTTAAAAAAATGAAAATCACAACTTCACAACCGGTTGACCTCTATGTTAACACCAAAATCCATCAAAAGCCCGCACGCTTGGGTCTCTCTCTCTAAACAAAACAAAACACAAAGCCCTCTTTCTCTCTCCTCTGCGTTTCCCAAAAGCCTCCGAAGACTGACATAAATTACCAAGACAAGTAAGTTTATCGTCTCCTTCTTCTCTTTCGAATTCTTTTGCCAAATGTAACATATTTCTCAGTTTATATATTGCATGAAGCATTCTGGGTAGCGATTGATTGATTGATCATAAAGTTTATTAGGATGATATCTCTAGAGGGTTTTGAGCCTGTCGCTGTCTCTCCACACAAACAAGACCCAGCATGGAAACACTGCCAACTTTTCATCAAAGACCAGCCCAGTGGAGTTAAGGCTGAGCTGAAGAAGTGCATATATTGTGGCAAAGTGTTTCAGGGTGGTGGAATTAACAGGCTTAAATCCCACCTTGCTGGTCGAAAGGGCAATGGTCCTACTTGTGACCAAACCCCACCAGATGTTCGTATTTCCATGTTACAGAGTTTAGATAATGGGATTGCAGCGTTTAGGCACAGGAAGAGTCAAATTGTTGCAAACCCACATCACAGTCCTAGTGAATTAGACAATTCATTTGCTGAAAATGGGGAGTGCAAATTGATGGTAGGACCCGATTCGAATTCGCTTGTGAATCAAGAAGAAGATGTTGGAATGAGTGGGAATGGAGTTGGGTTGAGTGGTAATCTGACTAATGTACCCCTTGAAGTAGACAATTCTTATAGGAGTAATGCTGCAATGCATAGATCAGCTGGAGTGCCCAAATTGAATTTTTCGGTGAATCAAGAAGAAGATGCTGGAATGAGTGTGGATAGAAGAGTGAGGTGGAGGGGTGGAACTTCTTCTGCAGATACTGGTTCTGGTTCTGTTGATGGCGTTACGAAATTGAGTAACGTTTCAGCTCCTATTCCTATTGCAGTAGGTAGTGCTTTTTCTGAAGACACCCAAGGGAGATCAACTGGTTTTCCCAACTCATATTGGTTGGAAAATGAAGAAGTTGGCATAAGTAATACAAATGTGAGTGCAAGGAAGAGGGTGAGAGGTGAAAGTGCTGTGGGGGCTGCCAATGCTGGAACTGTCGACAATAATTATGAGGTGAAAGAGGTCGGCAATCAACAAATTCATATGGCAATAGGGCGGTTTTTATATGAAATTCAGGCTCCCCTGGACGTGGTGAAGAACTCGGTTTATTTCCAGCCAATGATTGATGCTATTGCCTCTCGGGGAAAGGGGACTATAGCACCTTCATATGATGACCTTAGGGGTTGGATATTGAAGAATGCAGTTGGAGAGGTGAAGAGTGATATTCATCAACACATGGAAACTTAGGCAAGGACTGGTTGTTCCCTTTTAGTCAACCAATGGAGTTCTGAGAAGGGTAAAACTTTGCTAAATTTTGCAGTGCAATGCCCTGAAGGAACAATCTATCTGAAATCTATGGATGCTTCCTACTTTATTTTTTCCCCAGATGCTTTATTCGAGTTTCTTAAGGAAGTGGTGGAAGAAGTTGGAGTTGGGCATGTTTTGCAAGTCATTACAAATACTGAAGAGCAATTTGCTGTTGCTGGGAAGAGGTTGATGGATACATTCCCTACCCTGTACTGGTCTCCCTGTGCTGCCACTTCCATAGATTTGATCCTTGAGGATTTTGGAAAAGTTGAGTGGATAAATTCTGTAATTGAACAGGCTAGATCTGTTACAAGATTTATCTACAAACATGTTGTCATTTTGAATATGATGAGAAGGTATACTTTTGGTAATGACATTGTGAGGCTGGGAGTAACTAGGTTTGCTACAAACTTTATGACATTGAAGCAAATGGCTGACCTTAAATTTAATTTGCAGTCTATGGTTACTTCAAAAGAATGGATGTGCTGCCCCTACTCCAAAACACCAGAAGGATCAGCAGTGCTAGATATATTAAGCAATCACTCATTTTGGTCATCGTGCATTTTGGTCACACATTTAACAAACCCACTTTTGCGAGTTTTGAGAATTGTTGGTAGCCAGAAGAGGGCAGCAATGGGATATGTGTTTGCAGGAATATATCGAGCAAAAGAAACAATCAAAAGAGAACTTGTCAAGAGAGAAGAATACATGGTCTACTGGGATATTATCGATTACAGGTGGAAAAAGTTATGGCATCTTCCTCTTCATGCTGCAGGTTTTTACCTTAATCCCAAGTTTTTCTATAGTGTCAAAGGAGACTTGCATAATGAGATCATATCAAGGATATTTGACTGCATAGAGAGTTTGGTTCCTGATATAAAAGTCCAAGATGAAGTTATCAAAGAGATAAATTTGTACAAAAATGCTGTTGGAGATTTGGGGAGGAATTTGGCAGTTCGAGCTAGAGACAATCTACTTCCTGGTGAGGATCTTTCATTAGAGTGCATTGTTATTTTGGGTGACAGGATTTCTTTATTTAGTTGGCTAAACATACAGACGAAAGGTGATCAAACCATATTTTAACTTCTTCTTTAAAAATAAAATAAAATAAAATAAAATAATAGAATGATAAATGTGATAAAATGCTAAAAAAAGCGCCCAGAGTATTGCCTATGTCAGTCATTCTGGTGTTAAATTAGATTTTGGTATGAGCCCCCTTTTTTGAAGTTGTGCTGCATAGAGTTTGGATCTTATGGCATCTTTCAGCTAATTTCTTTAAACGTTCTGTTTGCCTAAGCTGAATGGTGGTCGACATATGGTAGTAGTTGCCCAAACCTTGCTCGCTTGGCAATTCGTATTCTCAGTCAAACTTGCAGCATAGTTCAAGGTCAGGAGAATCAAATTCCTTTTGAACTGTTGCACAAGACGAGGAACAGCTTAGAATGTCAACGGCTTATTGATCTTGTTTTTGTTCAATACAACCTGAAACTAAAACAAAAGTAAGTAGAAACAATAGGTTCTGTATATTGGTATTTTCCAAATTTTCTTTGGTAAAAGAAAATAACTCTTTTGCTAATTGCTTTCTTCTAAAGCACTAAGCACAAAGAAGGAAGATGTGGGTCCTATATCATTTGCAATAAATAGCATTGTCGAAGACTGGGTGACTGAGACGGAAATGCCCCTAGAAGACAATGAAAATCCTGATTGGATGTCACTTGATCCCCCCTCTGGTAACACAAGGCTTTTAGAACTTTCAGTTGATGAAGCTGAAGATTTGGGTTCAGGTAACTAAGTTTGTATGGATTATGAATTATGAATATTAATTTTTTTTGGTCTTGAGTTGAACTAGAATGTCGGTTGATGCACAGGGTTTGATGACAACGAGATCTTTATCGGATTTAAATTGGTTAAAGGGGAATGTTGAACACGATGTTGTAAGCCGGTACGACGGAATGCAATGACACAAATCATTTTTTGAGTCCACTATAATCACTCCTTCACTTTCTTCAAGTACCTAGACGAGCAAGGTACTGTAACAAAGTAGTATGTCCAGAAATACTGCTCGATTCCGAAAGATAATATTCTTTTCATGGCATTACTGCAGAGGTGGTGGAACCCCAAGATGCTATTGCTAATGCTAAGAAAAAAAATACATCATGGCTCAGCCTCCACAGATGTGGATGGGTTCAGCAAGTTCCTGCAGCAGACAATTACATGTAGGTAGCTTTCATGGAAGAAAAATAGGGTTTTGCAACTAACAACCTAGAATGCTGAAGTTTTTGTACTTTCAGATATGCCCTTGTAAATGTAATCATATTTATAATTTGCACGTGACTAACAAAATGGAAAGTGCCAACGCTGCGTATAACATTTTGTTATACCTTCAAATTTTCTCTGAATTCAACATGAAAAATGGTCAAATATTCAAATTTTCTCTGAATTAATTCAACATCAACGTGCTTATAGATGAAACGAACCATAAGTTCACGATGATATGTGAAATTTTAGTTTAGAGATGAATTATTACTTGAAGCAATAAAATTAGTTTTGTGTTATTTGAAAACCTAGTTAAGCATTTAGATAGAAAACTGACAGAGTTGAGCATTTAGATAGAAAACTGCATTCCCCTACGAAGTTTTTTCAATGATCAAACTGTCTATTTTCAAATCTTCAAGGCAATTCGCATAACGTTTACTTGAGCTTATTTTTACTTTCTTTTTCTCTTTGGCCCCGGAATTTTTTTTTTCCTTTTTGTTTCATCAGGAGAAATATGTTTTGTAGAGGCTCCTCGACCAACTCATAACACAGCTTTGCACACACTGATTTTTAGATGGGGGACTTGCCAAATATCGGCCTTACAGCCTATCAATAAACTCATAAAGAGAACAAGCTGTAAACATACAAGTTTTCAGACACGCATGTACAGCTGTAAATATTTGTGAAAGCATCTGCAACCCAATCCAAAAACTAAATACAAACTTTAATAATACATGATTCAACTACGTTTTGCTTTGCAAACAGGCAAGGGTATAGGCATTAAAATAAATTCCCTGACCAACAACCTCAAAAACTAAGCTTGAAAGCACAAAAACCAAGCCTTCAATCTTCTGTGCATAATTTATACCAACCGAAACAATTAAAGAAAAAAAAATATCACCAACACCTGAGGGGCAAAACCAAAAACCACAGTAGCAAATCTAGTATCGTTTCCCGAGAATGATGCCAATGATGGCAGACACCACAGCCACTCCCACAATGAACTTAATGCTCATCAGAGGGGAAGCCTCAGCAGTATGAGTATGGATCTCTGAAGATGATGAAGTTTGAGCAAGTGCTGCCTCTGACTTTTTCTTACTCTTCCTTTTTGATGGAGTTGCAATTGTTGATCCAATGTCCCTAGATTTCACTTCCAATCCGGCTACATTGGCATCACCCTGCAACATGATTTAAACATATCTTTTAAACAATTGTTTGATGGAATAAGCTTCATGATTCTAGTAAGTTGAAATCCTTTTAGTATGGTTTGACGTCTTCATTTCCCACAGTTTTTAGCACAGTAAAGTCCTAAAAATTTGACAACTACTTTCGAACAAGCGTACAGCATGCATAATTTGTGTGTAATGTGTTTGCATTTTGTACCGTAGTAGAATATATAAAGTGAGTAGGGAAATTGGTATAGACAAACCCTTTCTGTTAATTTGGCATCGGCTAGCTGCAATTTTTGCTCAAGGTCTTTGACTTGCTTCTCTAGAAGAGTGATTTCTTTATTCTTAGCTTCAAGTTCTTCAAGAGAATGCTTCAATGATGCCTCTCGTTCCAGATCCTTTTGAGAATCTGCTTCTTTCTGTTGAGTAGGGAATTAAAACACGGATCATTTACAAAACGTTAATATTAAAAGTCTGCAATTTAGAAATGCATGATGCTACTATTGATATGAACAGTCCACAGTTCTTAACTTTGAACTTATTCACCATCATACAGTTGAAGTAAAAGAAATCTTAAATAATACCGGTGCCTTACCTTTTCAGCAACAGTGGCCTGAGCAATATGTATCTCGCTCTGAAGTTTTACAACTTGTTCATTTAATAAATCTCTGTCATGGACTTTATGTGCATGATCCTCCAATTTTGAAGTCAACTCTGCCTCTCTTTCAGCTGCAGCTGACTTAACGCTTTCAACCTACAGTTCATTGTCTGAGTCAGAAAAAATCCTTAAAAGATGAATGCACCCCTTTCCTCCACCACCCCCACCCGCCATGCAGAAAAAGAAAAATTAAAGAATGCAGAATAAGAGCTTATTCTCTAGATTTCCTTTTTATTGAAACTGATGATGTTCTACCTCTTGTTTCAGTTGAGCTTCAGTTTTCACCAATTGCTCTTCAAGCTCCTTGAGAGACTTCTCTAACAAAGATTTCTCAGCAATCTCAGCCTTGAGATTTTCAACCTCAGATTTTAAGGCATCTTCCCCTGCTTTGTGCTCCTTGAGTTGTTCTTCGAGCTGGGATATCACATGCTGGAGTTCCTTCTTAATATTTTGATTCAATTCATTAAGCAGGCTGTTCTCATCCATAACTGAAGATATCTGTAGCAAAAATACGTAGTTATAGAGCATATATGGGGACAGGAAAGCATCATATAATATCAGCTTAATAATCACAAAAAGTTTGATTCACACCTGAGATTGTAGTTTCTGCCCTTCTGAAGAAAGCTGCTCCGTTAAATCTTCTATAGTCTTTTTTGAAGCCTGAAGTTGTTCAACTGTCTCTTCCTTCTCAGCAAGGGCAGTAAAATTTTTTGCTTCTACATCACTCAGTTTGGACTCATATATGGACACTTCCTCTGTAAGTTTTATGTTTGCCTCAGCTAGTTTTCTGCTCTCTTCTTCAAAGTGAGCTAACTTGGTTTGCAGTTCCTCAACAATACTCTCCAGATGCTTCAGCTTCAAGAGAGTCTCTTCCAGCTCTGCTTTTCTGGTTTCAGAAACTGAAGATGTTTCTTGAGCCTTGTCTTCATACAATTTTATTTGGCCTTCTTGAGCATCTAGCTTCTCAAGCAAGTCTTTAGCTTCCAAATCTCTTTGACTGAATCTCTGAATGGCTTCTTGCAACTTGGTTTCGGCTTCCACAACGCGGGCTTCAGCAGACGAATGAAGGTCACAGGCCCTTGAGTGCTGATCTGTTAATTCTTCAACTGTGCTCTTATGGGCAACAAGCTCTTTTGTAGTGGCTTCTTTTTCAGATAGAGCAGAGTTCAACAATTCCTGTAGTTCATCAATCTTGCTTTTCAGCTGAACATTTGTGTCAACTAACAGTTCGTTTTCTGAGAGGGACTGAGAAGCTTTGTTTTTTGCTTCCAAGATCTGTTTACTGAGTTCTTCATTAGTACTTTCCGAAGAAGCCAATTTAGTCAAGCTGTTATCCAGTTCTTCTTTCAATGACGCATATTTTTCTGCTGCTTCGGCAACCTGCTCTTCATAAACCTTCACCTGATCTTCAAGAATCTTCAGTTTCTCAAGCAGAGAATTTGCCTCAGCATCCCTGTTAGTGAAGCTTCCTATTGCTTCCTGGAGTTTGATCTCTGAATCCCTCACTAGGGATTCATGTAGTGCTTCAAGTTCTGAGTTTCTGGATATTGTTTGCTCTATTACTTTGCCTTGCTGCTCCAGTTGCTCCTCGGCAGACTTGAGTTTCACTATGACCTCGCCTTCTCTGATTCCAGCCTCCTTGAGATCATTTTCAATGTTTTCCAATTTCCCTTGAGTTAGATTCAATTCATTCCTCAAGACTTCCAATAGATTTTCTACTTCAGAAAGCTTCTCACTGGAATTGTTTGATGCATCCTCTAACCTTGTCTTCTCTTCTGTAGCAACATTCAAGGCTTCTGTTAACTCCCTTTCCTTTTTATTGGCCGCTTGCAGTGCAACTTCAAGGCTAGATGTTCTTGCTTGGAATGCCTCAAGTTCAGAAGAAAGTTCAGATATCTTGTTGGAGTAATTCTTTGAATCTGCTTCTGCATCCAGACATTTCTTTTCCAATGCACTTATTTGTTCCTCAAGTTCTTGGATTCTGAACTTCTCTGTTTCAAGTAACAACTCCAGCTCACTCACCTTTTTCCAGTATCCTCCGCTTTGGTATGAGATTGTTGGAATAAATCTTCAAGTTCCAAGCTTCGCTGATGGTGTGTACTGGCCCGGCCCTCATGTTCAACACATTTCTCTGTGGCAATCTTCAATTCCTCCTGAAGCTCTGAATTCTGCAAAGATGACTGGTCTAAGGAAGATTCCAGGTGGCTTATCTTCTCCTGGTACTCTTGCACCTGACCATTCAGCTGTTTCTTTTCTTCCTCAACCTCGGCCAATGTAGTACTGAGTGCAGATAATTTTTCGGAGAGTTCTTCCAGACCACCTTCAGCAATTCCTCTGTTCAGCTCTACCACATTTACCTGTTGCTCAAGCTCTGCATTCTTTTGTTCTGCTGCTATAAAGCGCATCTCAAGCCCTCTCAGTTGCAATTTTGCCTCTTCTGCTGCTGCATTTGAAGATTGAATAATACCCTCAAGCTCAAGATTCTTTTGAGTAGCAGTTGCAAAAGAAGCTCCTGCTTCATTATGGAGCTCTTCCAGCGACTTCAACTTCTGTTCAAGCTCTGTGTTGTTTGACAAAGCTTGAGACAAAAGAGCATCTGTTTTGCCAAAATTCTCTTCTGAAATCTTCAATTTTTCTTCAAGATCACTGCACAAATCCTTCGTCAGCTGTACATTACCAGTGAGATCTGCCACAGCTGCTTCCAGAGCTTCTTTTTCTTTGGTTACTATTGCCAATTTCTCCTGTACAACTAAGGACTCTTCCTCGTGAGTTTTTTGTGCAGCTTCAACCAATTCCTTGGCGCTCAACTCCTCCTGCAGCTTCAACTTGATTTCTTCCAATTCAGAAACCTTTGCATCAAGATCTTCTTTAGTCGACGCAAACAAATTTTCAAGAGCAGAAATATCTTCCTTGACTTGAGATTCTGAGGCCTTTTTCAGGCCCAATTCTTCAGTCAGTTCATTTATAAGAGCTTCCTTGGCAGAGAGTTTCTGCTCCAAATCCACACCTTGGGACTTTGATAGAGCAAGCTCTTCTTGGACAGCAGAAAGTTCAGCACAGTAGAGTTGAGTGCTTCTTTGACTTTTTCATCCTCAGCAATCTTTTCATACAAGCCTTTGAGTTCTTCTTGTATGCAAGCCATCTGATCTTCCATCTCTTTTGCACTCAATTTTGCCACTTCAAGCAGTTTCTCAAACTCCAAGGCCCTCTTTGTCTCGGTTTCAGCATGTGAACCACTTTGCTTGTGCAGCTCCTCAAACTTTTGTGCCTCACCGGCAGAACTATGCAGCTCTTGCTCAAGTTCCTGCAACCTCTTTCTTGAGCTTTCAAGCTCAAGGCTGAGACCATCAAATGCTTCCTTCACCCCAACCAGATCCTTGTGCTTTTCTTCCTGAGCTTGCAACGTCTCTTGCAAAACATTGAGCTGTGAACTGTATTTCTCCTCAGATTCAACAATTTGCTCTTGCAATTTGTTATGACTGAGTCCAAGCTCTTCATACTTCTTTCCACTTTCTTCCAGCTTTTCTTTTGTAAGCAAGACCTCATTCTTCAGCTCAGAATTCTCTGATTCCGAATGTTTCAACACACCAGCCAACCTTTCAATTTCAAGCTCAAGGTCACTCACCTTCTCCCGGGCTTCCAGCAATTCTCTGCTTGAATTGCTTGAGCTTCTCTCAATAACCGATGGCTTGTCCTCCACCAATGCTGGTTCAGCAGCATGAGAACCATCCTTCACATCTAGTGATTCCCTCTCAACTTTTATGAACTCTCCATCAAAAGTTGCTTCCTCTTCTTCTTTCTTTCCTTCATGTTCTACCGGTGGCAAGTCCCCATTCGATACCTGCATTACGACCACCGTAATCAACATTCAACATCTATTTAAAAAACTTTACAAAATCAAATGATCCCATGAAGGACTTAACGTGAATGATTGCAGATTAATCAATGTCTGAAAAAATTAGCAAAGAAAAGGGTTTAAATTACAGAACAAAATATTGCAGCTACCTTGATTGCTTCGGCATTTGTTGTTTCGGCATCCTCAAATGCCTTCACTGGGATTTCTGAGCTCACTTGTGTTTCTTCCATATTGCACCTAATTTTGACCTACTCCACTTGCGTCTCTGTGATTTACAAAGACTTCATCATCCACTTTATTATGTTATCAACTTATTACAATAATGCAGACTTCTCAAAAAAGGAAAAAAAAGAAAAAAAGAATCATCTTAATAACTAGACTGCCTTTTTCTTGGAAAATTCTTTTACGTGAAGCCTTTGCAACAATAAAATGTGATTAGATAAATAGACACATGAGATGAGATGACAAAGACATTTCTTAACAAAGAAGGTAAGCTACGAGGGTAATTCTGTCATTCCATTCCGGATTAGCTGTGGGTATAAGCAATTAAACTGCGTGCCGGACAAAGACAACCCACCTGACGTGGCACCCAAAGTGGGTACCCACCATAAATCATTGTGGTGGCCCATCAGTATCATGGCACATATTTTATTCTTTCATTTATGTTAATGCAATTATTTCTAGATTTCTACTGGCCAAGAAAAAAATAAATTATTAGATAATAAAAACATTTGATTTTTTTTTTCTTCAAATCAATTGGAGATTAGATTATTAAAATCACAGGGAAAAATCTTAATTTAATTGTAAATTAGGGTTGATCACATTCTTTGAAGAATTAGAATTTGATGGATTTAATATCACCTGCTGACTGCCTGCCATATTTGTCACTTAACTAGTGAGGATGATCAATCATGTGATGATTTCATGTGGAACCATACAGTCTCTAGGCCCCAAAATTCCTCATTCAAGCTAAGTTGTTACACACAAAGACAAGGTCTTTCAACTCCATCTTCTAAGAATTTCATTTTTAATACAGATGTGGCATCATTTTCATGGATTAAAAATTGGAAAAAAAAAAAAGGAAAAAAAGGAAAAAAAAAAGCTACATCTTTGAATCTCTAGTGACATCTGGACCGTTGGTTGCTAATACACAAAAAGTGAAGCATAGTGGGTGGAGCCCGCAACTAAGATGGGCATTCCATCCTTCAATTTTTATTTGATTGTACAAATCACAAGTCCCCATCTTTCTTAAGTTCCTTTCTAAGTTTTTATTTTTATTTTAATACAAGCGATAGTCTAATTTACCAAGGGAATGAGGTTTTCAGGACACTCTAAGTATCGTGGGGTTTGAGCCAAGACCAATGGTCTGCAAATAAAGAGCCATTTTCCACTAGCCTAGACCCTATTGGCAGTCCATT
This sequence comes from Prunus mume, assembly GCF_029339155.1. Classification (NCBI taxonomy): domain Eukaryota; kingdom Viridiplantae; phylum Streptophyta; class Magnoliopsida; order Rosales; family Rosaceae; genus Prunus; species Prunus mume. The sequence continues at coordinate 28,412,260 of NC_142700.1, forward strand.
TCTAAGTTTATGACCAAAAAGAAAGAAGAAGAAAAAAGGATAATTATAAATAATAATTAAAAAAAAGATTCTTTCAAAGTTAAAGGTGCTTGGACAGGTAACTTTGCCATCATTTTCTTTCTTAAGTTTCTTTTCCCTATTTTAGATTTTTGAGAGAGCCTTCATCGCCATCTTTGGCTCCATAATTAGACACAAAGACAAACATAAAAAAGGCACATCAATTATCATTCAACTGACAAATGCAGAAAAATAAGGCCACTAATTAAGGTTAATCATTAAGATCAACTTTGATAACACAATATGCATAGCATCTTATTTTTGCAGTTACTAATTCATTAACATTTCATATATTAAAACAAAAACCAAAAAAACTTTTACTAAAATAAAATAAAAAAGCAAAAATCAATTTAAGAGCTGGTATCCAAGTAAACAAAACATCAAATATATTAAATTACCAATAAATTCATGCTTTATTAATCTTAAATAGCGATCTAAACAGCTTTTGACGAATGAAATCTCTTCCACCCAACACGCCCGAGCAAATAAACAAATACATAAATAAATAAAACCGAAATATTTTATCTAGGGATTGAATTCTGGTTCTACAAAGATCTCAAAGCCATATAGACTGGTCAAACCAAAAGAATAACCCAATTGGGTTTATTGCCTCTTGACTCTCTAGTTCAAGATTTGCATCACAGATGAACTTCCTTCAGCTTTCATTTCACTGATCATCAAGTGAAAACAGAAAGAAGATGAAACAGAAAAAAAAAATGATCAAAGACCAAAGGATCAGCAAATGGAATGAAGGTGAAACAATTGTGATCAAAGTGATGGGATGAGATTGTTTCAAAGCCTTCGAAAACAGTAAATTAGAAGGAATGAAGACGAAGCAGAAAATGACCAAAGATCAGCAAACCAGCAAACAGATGCTGAAAGAATTATGATCATTGAGATGGGTTTTGTCCAAAGAGTTCAAAGACTCAAACTTTGAAATCAGAAACACAGGAATTTCTCATATGAATTGGTCATCCAAAATCACAAAATCTCAATTTTCAACCACATTTAAATAAAACCCAGATGGCAGATAACATTATCACAGAAAGATCACAGCCTGATGCTTGATCACATCACCATGTATAAAATAAAAAATAATAATAAGCAGAAACAGAACACTAGGCCATTCAGTAAAGCATGAAACACAGAGGAACAGAAAACAGTTCAAATTCAAAGAATGAAAACCAAGTTAGAAAAACAGAGCATGCATACATACAAATAGAAAAGACAGAGCATAAGGAAAGATTGATCGCTTGCCTGATAAAAGCTGATTGGTTTTTCCCTCAGATTTCTGTGAAGCGTTTTTATTGTTTTTTCGAAACACGAAAACGAAAAACGGGAGTGATTAGGAGCTGAGCTGGTGACGAAAAGGCAGAGGAGGAGCTATAGAGAGAGGGAGAGATTCCAAGTATATAAATATGAGTGAGGAGGCAGTGGGGTCCACCGTAGTGCCATGGAGCAGTAAGGTGGGGCCGTCTATTTTCAATCGGACAGTAGCAACTTTGCTGTATTCGCAACTCTTGCCTTCCGATTTCATTTTAATTACAATGCCAACCAAAGACATAATATTATGGTGAAAAAAATCTATATGGATTTTCATTTTATTTTCTTCTTGTTTTTTTGGCATATTTTGGATTTTAAAGATAATTAAATATATATTTTGGATTTTCAAATCTGGTGGAATTTTTTTTCTTCATCTATTTCAAATCTGTAGATTTGAAACCTATTGATTTGAAAATCCATGTTGTCGATACAGAATATTAGGCTTAGGAATAAGAAATGAGATTTAAGTAGAGAAATATATTGTGATAATTTCAATACTGATAGTAGAAAAAAGCGATTGTAGGTCTTAGTGCCATCTTTCTCAGCTAGTAGTGGTGCATATTATCTTATTTCCATTTTCAGCATTTAAGTAAATGTCTATGTTCTTTTACTTTCATTTATTTTATTTTACTCGATTTACTTAAGTTTACAATGTAAATAAGGAAGTACCCTCCATTTGGATTCAAATAAAAATACTAGAAAATCAATTTTCCACCAAATCAAAATATGAAAAATCGGTTTTAGTGCAAAATACAATTTATGCTAAAAATGATATCTCATTAAGTCAATATATATTTCATACTAAAATCCCATAAAATCAAGTTTTCTTATTTGATGTGTAAGGAATAAAAGCCACTAAAAATTATTTTGAGAAAATGATTATTCCGAAAAATAATTTTTCATAATTAGTCAATATTTTTACATAAAATAATTTTTCATGTATGATATGAATGCATGAAAGGACCTAAGGTCAATTTAGGTAAAAAGTCTTAGATGTTCAATCCACAAAGAGTTTTTAGCCTTTCAAAATTACACATTCGCAAAAAAAATTATGGATCCACCAGTGATGATAGGGTCTTATGTATATTATGCTTCTAGATTTTAGTTAGAGTAGGGGAATCTATATATCTGGTACATTAGTAGGAATCGACCCAACTTTCTATATCTTTCATCATCTTAGTTAGTCTCACTTTTCGATTTTTCTGTTTCTGTCTTATGCATATTAGGCTCCTCGATGGAGTTTGGTATATTATTTGATGCATAAGTGAATGTTGTTAACTACTTTAAATTACAAACTTTTTACTCGAGACTTATCAACTCTTTTAGAAGGTGGATAGGGAGCATGGTTGGAGTTGAATTTTTACAATTCCTCCCTAAAATTTGTCTAAGAAGGTGGTTTAGGAAGCCTATTGTGAATGCTCTGTATATTAGGCTCCTAAATTTTAGTTAGAGCTGGGTAATCTATATATCTGGTACATTAGTTGGAATCGACTCAATTTTCTATATCTTTCATCATCTTAGTTAGTTCGATTTTCGGATTTTCTGGATATGTCTTATGCATATTAGGCTCCTAGATTGAATTTGATACATCATTTGGTGCATAAGTGAATGTTCTTAACTACTTTAAACTACAAACTCTTTACTCAATAGTTGGAAGTAAATTCATTTGTTTTCTCTTTCACTTATCAACTACATTCTCAACTGATGCTGTAAATGCGTAACATGAAATTGCTACAACAATTTCTCATTGTCTCTCCTTTTCTTTTGATCGAGTGAATTTCTGAATCCCAAGAATGCTAGTTGTGAGAAATAAGACATAAATGAGGTTTAATTGGTCATTGCCATGCAAGGAAAAAAAAAAATGGTGGCTTTTTGGTCTGAGGGTGGCGGCCAGAGGCGACCGACCAAACCGCCCATCTAGGCGTGCCAACATGACAACTCTGTCTTTCTTTAGTCGATGAAGACATTTTGCTTTCTCCTCCCCTTTGGCATCATTGTTTATTAGCTTTAATAAATAAAATTTCCAATTTGGCTTGTGGGTTTGCTTGGTCTGTTCAGCACCTTTTCCACTTTCTTCAACGGGTCCTATACAAATTTTAGGTGCTTGGTCTACCATATATGTTTCTCTTTTTAGACCCCTTCAATGAATCCAAATTATGATATGAATATGAGACTTATAGGTTGATAATATAAAATATTTTTATTTATGTTCATCTAATGTAAATATAAATTCTTATATTCGACACTTCGGATCATATAGTTGTGTGATCGTCTTTACAAAGAACGGACTTTTTGTAATTTGATCCAACCCAATCTCACATGTAATCCATCAATGTAAGTGTGTTGCCGTATACAGCAGCCAAACAGAAAAATCGCTCCAAACACGAATATACGTGGAATTTTTATTTTATGAACATATGTTGAAGAAGGTATAGCTAGTGGAATCGTGTTATTTGGATTTCTTGCCTAGCTGTTTGGTTTGACAGACGTTATTTGCATATGGAAATGTTTGGTTTAGGTATAGTCAATCAGAAACAAACAAAGATGTGCAGAAAACAAGTACTTTGAAAATGACAAATGCATCTTAAAGCTTTAACCTTTCGGCTTCAACTTTCTAAGACAATAGCATGTTAGCTTTGGAAGAATTATACGAAATGGGTTTATTATGCATATGAAAACTAATTGCAATATGATTTTCTTATTACATTTTGGAAGAACAAATCAAGAGCAATAAAAGCACACATTGTTAATTAGGGACATTACCATGTGCTAGGATTCGATGGAACGATCTTCTTATGATCCAAACTCCACCTACTTCAAAGTAAATGGTTGTTTTAAAGAAGGCTTAAATGTAGAAATGATCTTTGTGTTTTACCCATTTAGTCAGTTTAATCTATGTGTTTTTAATTTAACTGATTTAGTTCTTATGTTTTATTCCGTTAACTATTTTTGTCTAATCCGTTACATTGCCGTTAAAACAATTCATCAAAGTTTTAAAAATTAATAAATAAAATTTGTAATTGTTCTAAAAATTTAAGTTCAGTTTAAATAGTGAATTAATAAAAATAACTCTTCTTCTCTCAAGCCACTGCCCGATTCTCTCTCTCTCTCTCTCTCTCTCATCAATCCCTCCTTCCCCCTGTACATCTTCCATTCCCCACCTCATAGCTGCGTTGTTTTTTGGATATATATATATATATATATATATATATTTTTTTTTTTACATTTTCGATTTAATCAGTCAACTGTTTTGTTGTTAAAAAGGTTTTTCATTTTTAAATTGAGACTTTCTGGTTTTTTTTATTTATAAATAATTAGAGAGTTTTTATTAGTTTAAATAATATTTATGAATTTTTTTAATAGTAATTTAATAGAATTGACAAGATTGACCAAGTGAATAAAACACAAGGACTAAATCGGCCAAATTGAAAACACAAAGACTAAATTAACCACGTGAGTAAAACACCATTTTAACATTTAAGGCTTTAAAGAAAGTTGGCCAGTAATACTAATGAAAACTTTTAGGCAAAATTAAGTTAGAAAAATATAGGATCGTAATTTGAATTTATATAAAGCATTTGAACTTTTGGAAAATATTTGGAATGGGAAAACATGCGGCCAGAAAACAGAGACTAGAATTGTTGGAGTAGAAGTCTACATCATAGCCGGCCAAGCACCACCTTTGACTAGTTGGTTTGGACTTCTAAGTTGGATTGGAACCAGGTAAACCAACTACACCTATTCATAATTTGGCCGATTTATCAGAAGAAAGACGGCTGTCCTAATTGGTCATTGATCAGAAACAAACATGTATATAATGAATGTTTGACTAATTGAATATTAATTTCTGCATTTTATCAAATTTTAGCTGTTGTTAATTTGAATTTTTTATATATAAATGAAGTATACTCATTCTTAGCATTAATGATGATAAACTCTACGTCATTTAATTTTTATAAAAAATAAAAAATAAAAAATAAAAAAAACTCAAAACTGACAGCTGGTCCTATTGAATTTAATTTTGATTATTAAATTACTTTGATGCCCTATCGAGTGTTTTGAATTTTTTTATGAGATTTTGGGATTGAGCTTGTTTTAATAAATCAATGACAGTTTTGTAATTTATAATAAGTTGGAAGTCTTTTTATTATGTAGTAAATGAGTTTTGAGTGTGTTTCTAAAGTCCATTTTATATTTTTATAATTTAGGCTACTGTATTGGATATATCAGTGAATCTTCCTATAGGGAATGTTTGACTAATTGAATATTAATTTCTGAAATTTATTGAATTTTAGCTGTTGTTAATTTGAAAAAATTTCAATGAACACATTCTCCAATTTCAAAGATTTCTTTCTCAAATGTCTTCTTATTCTTCTTCCTCTTCAGAGATTCTCGTTCTCCGCATTCACATTCAAATAAAAGTAAGACTATGGCAATGACAAGAGATTTGTTGCCGAATTGATTAAAATCATTTATCCCTTTATCTTAAGATTTTTACCACCTAAATCATGGCAGTGGATGGAGCCATTAGTGATCCCATCACCAATAGTTGACACGTCAGCCCTCCACACAAGATTTCCTGCACAGGTGTCCTCTTGGTCTGGGAAGCATAGAACTCAAAACTGACAGCACTCAGCCACATTCCAAATTACCATAAAACCACCTGTGATCACTGAGAAGTGAGGGCTGCAAGTACCAGGTTGAGGTAACACACCCTGACAAAGAGAGACATGGCATTGACTAGGGTTTGGTCAACAAGAGCTGCTTTGTCTTTGAGGGTCTCTGTTCCCTGTGGAGGCTTTTCTTCTGGTAATTCTGAAAACCCTAGTCTCAAAATTCATGATTTATCTTCGCAAAGTCTCATAATTTTCAAATGAATTCTAAGATTTATGTCCTGTGTCTAATGTAGCTGTGGAGGGTTTGAAGTTTGCAAAGTCCCATGAGTGGGCTAAGGTTGAAGATGAAGGGAAGTTGGCTAGTGTGGGAATCACAGACCATGCTCAGGAACATTTGGGTGATGTTATATATGTGGAGCTGCCTGATGTTGGTGTTGCTGTTGCACAAGGGACCATTGTTGGGAGTGTTGAGAGTGTCAAGGCCTCCTCAGACATTAACTCTCCTGTCTCTGGCAGCATAGTTGAAGTGAACAAAGAGCTTCTTAGCTCTCCAGGTTTGGTAAGAATTAATTAACATTATGCTAATTTCATTGATTATAAGTGTAATTAATCTTGCTTTGTTAATTTCTGTCTGGTAATTGGGATGGTTTAGATCAATGGGAGCCCGTATGAAAAAGGATGGATCATGAAGGTGGAGATGAGCAGTAGGGATGAGCTCAATAATCTGATGGATCCTGATGAGTACTCTGAGTATGTGAAGAAGAAGATCCCAAACATTACAAAACATAAAGACACTTAGGAAAGGGTTTTTCTTTCTTCTTCTTTTTGTGTACAAGGATGCTGTCTTTTTTTTATCCTCTTCTTATTGATCAGGGAAAACCTTGGTTGGAACCTTTCTGCGTATCAAACCTGAAAGTACGCTGAAGTTGCATCTTGATCATCAAATAGGATTACTTGTTTTACCTTCATTTTGCAGTTTAAAACAGATTTTGCCAATTTTGACATTACAACCTTAAATGTTAGCAAAGTGCTACTTGAATTGCCTAATTAGGTCTGTTGTGGTTGTTTAGTTCATATTAAATTGGTACTTTCTAGAGTGTATAGGTATAGGCGTTGTAAGTAAATGTGTATATAGCTCTGCTTCATTTAAAAAAAAAAATTACTAAGCATATGGTCAGTTCCTCTGGTAAATGGCAAAGGATTACTGATGTTAGAGTTACAGTGTTTTAGAGTTTCATAGGGTTAGGCTAGTTGTTAGGGTAGCGTGTCAGCGGCTTTCCACCCGAGTTCGAATCTCTCTCCAATCCGTAGTTTAAATCAAAACATGAACTGAGTTTGGTAGTATGAAACAATCTTAGTCCAATGTTTTGAAGAACATGGATACAAATGGCCCAGTGGCAGCAGCTCAACAAGTGGGCTGTGCGAAGAGAATGCTTAACAAAATGAATGGTTGGGCTAAACTTGACTCTAGTAGCTTGAGTGGTCCACTGAGTTGTTCTTATATCCACCGTTGAAAACACACCTGGAAAGGATGCACCTTATCCACCAAGAAGATATTCTTTAAAATTTAGAAAGAAGCAACGAAGGAGAGAATTGTGAGGTAAAGAGAAATATGAATGGGATACAGCAGATAGCTCTTCCAGTTCTGGGGATTGTAGCTGCTGCAGCTGTTACCTTCTATGCTGTGAGCTTTGCTGAGCTCAGCGAGGTACCCTTTTATCCAATAACTCTTTAATATTATGTTCTTTCTTTTCTTCTTCTTTTTTTTTTTTATAAATCTTTTTTGGGTCAAATATATATCTTAATATGTTGTTTGTTCGTTACTTTATGAGATTTTGGGTTTTTTTATTATATAAAATTATGTGTAGAAATCTTTTAGGGACTTGGACGAGAAAGATAACGAGATTGTTGGATACAAGCCATCTCCAAGCTCCAGGGAAAAACGGTCCAGAAGAAAAGCTGAAAAACAAGCCAAAGGTTGAAGACAAAGCTTCTTGGACGTTTTCAAAGGTGCTGCTGCCCTTCTACTTCCAATCCCACCAATTTGCAAATTATTATAAGATTGCATTTTGATTACAAAGGCCCTTTTGGTTTGAGGATATGTCGATGAACGCGTTGTAAAATGGAAATTATAATTTAGAAATAATGCTCAGAAATTGTTGTTCATGTTGATTTCAGTTTGTGTACCAAATTTGAATTTGGGTCACCTCTGTTTCATGTAATTTGCAGCTTATAAATCATTAGTTTCAATTTTAAAGAAACAAATAGGTAAAATAATAGTTCATTAAAATGTAAATAATTAAAACAAGAGACAGAAATCCTACACCAACATAATGTTAAAAGATGCTTTATTCAGATACCATTCATCTCACAAGACACAAAAAGGAACCGTCTTTGCTTTACATGAAGTGTACATATTTTTCACCATCATCGGCTAATGCATTTACAAATTATTTCTGCTTAGACTTGAGCTCCTTCACCCAGTTTTCAGTATCCTTCAGTGCTTTCCCATATTTGCTTATTAACTGGAAATATAAAAAAACAGGTTCTAGTTAGCATGTTCTTCAAGCTTCTTCAAACCTTGGATGTGATTTAAGCAAGCATTTCATATAAAAATGAGACAAGTGTTGCTCCATTTTAAGGGAGATTGGAACAGATTGAGGAATGTGCCTACCTCGTCAACCTCATTAGGAGTCATGATAAATGGCGGAGACATCATTATACTATCGCCGGAAACTCGTACTAACATTCCATGCTTCTCACATTGGGCTCCAAAATATGCACCTACACCTGTGATGAATATCATCAAAGAGCATCAGCAAGAAAAACAAGGAAGAATTTGTTTGGCCATAAACAGAACCTATAATATAACAGAAACAATACCTTCTGGCCACCACACCAATGAATGACCAGGCAGATATCACAAAATAAAAAGCCGGTTAGCACACAATTAGACCATTATACGCATCCTCCCTCCACACCAGCCCCATGAGGTTTAGACCTGCTTGACTGGTTCCTTGATAGGTTTCCCAGAAAAGCCAAACATATTCATACTAGATGAAGTCTACTTCATTTTCCTTCGATATAAAGAAAGACGGGACTTACCCCATTCCGGAGGGAATAGATCATTAGGTGACTTGTTGTCTGTAAATTCTGTACCAAGGATCAATCCAGTTCCCCGTATCTGCATAACGACACAAGGAATACCATGTAAATATCTTAGTGATTGTTATTTCTCTTGCTGACCTATAAAGTGTAAAAACTCTCTGTAACAAGACTTACCTCCCCTATAATGCGACTATCAGAGAAGGCTTTTATGCCATCTTGAAACCTTGGCGAAATGCTGTTTACTTGATCAGCAATATTTCGTTCCCTACAAACACATGAAATGGTTATTGTTCAGTAGTAAAAAAATAAAAACAAAAGCAGGTTGAAGTAAGCTGGGCTGCAGTGGACCACCGAGCTCTATAAGCAGAGATCTAAATTTCTAACACAAGTCATGCCACCATAGGCAGGCCAATCAAAGATAATTTATATCAATCAAAGTGCAACTTAGCTAATTGAAATTGGTCCATTTTTTAATAAGATGCTGATGGTAGAAACCCTTGAAGCATCAAAGTGAAACTGGATGATCCAGAGTCATCTCTTTTATACCCTACTCTTTTTCTTTCAGATAAGTTACAGGGTTCACTACAGAGATTGTTGATTTAGTCAGTATGAGATCAATCCTGTTTCCTCCGGATTCTGAACCTAATTGGTTTGAATCCTTGGAAGTTGGAACCAAGACACCTTTGCTTTCAAATATTTTGGGTTGAGCAAATAAGAACATACTTGTAGATCTTGAGTGCTTCAATTGCAACCGCACAGGATACAGGGTGTCCAGAATATGTAAACCCATGAGAAAAAGTACCTGGCACAAAAGAAATCGTGTCACTCAAGAATAATAACTTTTCATGGAATATGATTAGTTACCAACATACCAAGCTTGTTGCTTTGAGAGTGTATGACATCTGAAACTTCTGGACTCACAAGAACAGCACCTATTGGCATATAAGCAGAAGAAAGTGCCTGGGACATCCAACACCACAGTGATGAGAAAATGAATATTGTCATGGGATGTGAGCGAGTAGCTCTGTATTCGTAGATAATCTCATTTTACCTTTGCTACAGATACAAGGTCGGGTTTGATGTTGTATTTGTCACACCCATACATTGTCCCAAGCCTTCCAAATGCACAGATTACCTTAAAAAGTAAACAAATAAAACATAAGCTTAACAAGCAACATATAAAGCTTACTCAAAACATCAGGTTACATTAAAGAAAAGTATAACATATACCTCATCAGCAATAAATAGAATGTCATATTTCTTCACAACAGCTTGAACCTGCATCAAACAGGAAATGCTTGTCCATTACAAAGATCTTTTTAAGTTTCCTTTTTTCTTATTAGCACCAACCGCCACGCTGAAATAAAGCAACACCCAAGCAGAACATGCGAGCCTTTTATCCTTAACATACAGATTTCATATATATTAAGTCTGGATCTTGTGCTTCAAAACCATATCAATGCATAAATACATTAAAAACTTTTTCCTTTTTTTTTTTTTTTTTTTTTTGGTTGGAAAAGAAACGATTTGTATTAACAGAGAAACAACAGATGTAAAAAACCCAGAAAAAGAGAACAACCAAGACATACATTGACAACTTATAGAAACAATGTCTGAGAGGAGCCCGTAGCAGGAGCTGTGTTATCAAACTGGTCTTTCATGCTTACAAGGTGAGAATCTGAGCATGAAAATTTGGATTTATTTCAAGCTTTTTTTTTTATCACTAAAGCTCACCTTCTCAAAATAAGTTGCAGGGGGAAGTATCACACCTCCTGCTCCCATGACAGGTTCGGCAATGAACGCAGCAATCTGAAAGTAACAAACATACCATGTCACAAACACAAAGTCTCCTCTGCATTTCTAGAAGGATTCCAGAAATGATATTTGAATAACTCACTGTGTCTGGTCCCTCTTTGAGGATAAGATTCTCCAAGTTATTGGCCAATCTGGTAGAGAACTCCTCCTCTGTCTCACCTGGCATATCCATTATCAAGCTATCAATAAATTGGTCAAAATAAATCTCTAAGATTAGACCAGTGTAAAAATAGACCTGGAAGGTGATAGCGCCAATAATGTGGGCAGTCGGTGTGCAATACAAATGGAACTGGAAGATCAAATTTTTTATGCAAAGCTGTAAGGCTGTGAAAAGAAATTTAGAGTCAATGCACTGAAGGGTGATCTTTCCTTAGAAATTCACTAGAATATTTATCCTACCCAGAAAGGCTTGCGGCTATTAAAGTTGAACCATGGTACCTGTCAGGATGCAAAGATAATATTAAAGGACTTGGGTACAATGACTAGAGGAAATAAAGAGAAAACAAAATGAGTTGAGTAAGTTGAAAATACGATTTGTGACGAGCTATGAATTTCTTTTTATCCGGGCGCCCAAGTGCATTATTATAATACCAAACTAGCTTCACCTACAAAGCAAATATTTCAAGTAAATATAAAGACATTATGTATAGAGTTCTAACATATAGACAAACTGGTCATTGATTGCTTTAATATCATTCCTTGAACTCCTGACCAAACAATGCAATTCCACTAGTTAAATTCAGAGGACTTGGTATTCAGGCAACTGAAACATCTTCAAAACTTGGGGTGTTCATAAGATTTTCAAGTTTTGAATTATCCTTCACTTCGGTTATTTTATCCCCATACATTGTATTAATTGATAAATGCTATTCTCTCAGCAATCATGATAGAAATGCAACATCATTGTTATCATGTAACGGGATAAATTCACTTTTCCATCTTATATAAATTGGAAACTGTATTTAAATAAATATTCTCATAGAAACTAATCAAACCTGAGTATCATTGGCTTCGGATCCACTATTTGTAAAGAAGGCTTTTGCCATTTTTGTAGCTGTAAAAGATTCTAGAAGTTCTTTTGCCAAGTCCTGTAAAATAAAGTTTGTTACTTAATATCACAGGCAAGTATCTTAAGAAGGTATCCATTGAACTATCTGGCACGTACAACATATATAGCAACAGTGTAATAGGGAGCAAAGATATGAAGCAAGGTTTTTCTAAATAATACAACAAAATTCCTTACATTTCTAGCTTAAACTTAGAAATGACATGACATGCATGTAGCAGCAGTAGTAATCGAAATTTGCAAATTTACATATAAAAACAAGGAAGTTATGAAAAAATATGAATACCAAAGATGGTTTAGTAGTACGATTCCAAAAGGAGTGGTAAAATGGCAAGGTATTCAACTGTTGAGTTGCAGCAGCAACTAGGCGAGGTTCATTTCCACCTGCAAATTTCAATATTAAACAATATGAATTCAAGTGCTTTCACATATACACATGAACGTAGATGACTTCGCAAATTTCTTCAACACACCTATTTTTTGACAAATAAACATAACTAACTTACAATAGTGAGGCCAGGCAAAGCTATAAGTGAGATAGTAGGGGTAGCTTAGGATCTATACTTGGTGATAAAGGAGGTCAAAGGTGACCAGTGCAAATAGTCTTATTCAAAAGCAGGGTGTGCAAGAAACATAATGATGAGAAATGCAGTTGGAGAGATATTCAGTACTTTTTGTGAGGTAATTGTGGCTGTTTCAAGTGACCCAGTAATATAAAAATCTAAGAAACAGTCTTAAGAAGCAGGATAATAAGGACAAAGCAACACATTCAAGCTGAGAAAGAAATAGTAATGGGAAGCAAATCTTTTACCTAATGCTGTGCACCATAGACCAGCAAGAGCATCAAGATACTTCTTCCCATTGATGTCATAAACATAGCTACCCTGAAATCAAAAATCAACTCTGTTACTTGACTTCAAAAAAATCAGCTTTGAAAATAAGGAAGCACATACAATGATTGTGCACCTGAGCTACTTCTATTTTCACAGAGACAATGTTAGGCCAATTCAAGGACACAACTAAGAAGTTTACCTCAGACTTTTCTATAATCAGAGGATGCAAATCAGCACTCTGCCACCCAGCTGTGAAGGGCGCAAGCATATCATGCCCCTTGAACCTGAGTTAGTATGTGTCAACAATTAAGTACATATTAGATTGGAATCTCTTGTGCACACATGCAAATGTCTAGGCTATTACACAAGTACACTACTAGTACAGTGCAGATGCAAAATCACAAATAAGATACACATGCATGAAAAAATGCATTATCATATACAAATAAGTGTGCACACAGAGGGAGGTTGAAGTGTGGATAATTAAGTGTAAAAGACCACCTACCCTAGAACTTTCTCATCAGTTATTGGTTCTTCCTTTTGCAAAGGTGACCCTGTACTGTAGGACCTGGACAGAAAGGGAACCAGAAAGAGATGCTCCTGTGGACTTCTAGAAGCAGCAATATATTTTGTACATGAACGAAGCTGTAAATAAGAAAGACGGATATATTAATTACAAAATTTCTCCAATAAGTTGTGTGTGTGTGTGTGTGTGTGTGTGTAATCATATGTACAAAACTCATCATCACGAATGGGGCCATTATTTTATTAGAAAAATAAATCTTCAAGGTGAAGGCCATCTCTCAGCATCAACAAGGAAGTAGTAATAATAAATTTTTTTACTTTGACCACATTAACGAACACTTTATGAGACAAAGGTCATATCAGCTGGTACAATTAGTTCTACCATGCTTCCTACTATTTTCCTGGTTTCCGTATACTTAAAACTGAAAATTTGATCTCTTTTTGTTTACAACATTTAGCAACAAAATGGCTTTCAGAACTGATCATGCAAAACCAAAATGGAGGAAATATATTCATATAACATAATAAATACAAAAATAAAAGACATAGCCAGTGATAAAACTGTAACAAAGTCACCAAGAAAACAAGGGGGGTAGTTTGTTGCAATCTTCTACGGTAGAAAACCTTGTGTATAATAGCAATTGGAAAATTAAAACTTGTTGGAGATACTGAACTGAAGTCCTTACTTTTCCCAACATTTTCTCAGCAACCAAACAGAACGTCAAAAAGTTTAAATGCAATTTGTGAACTGGTGCATCTCACCTTCGCCTTTTTTTATGGTTTTGATAAGGAAAGAAAGATGATTAAAGAACAATTTAAACAAACGTTGATCCACAAACCGAGCAAGAAATACAAAGTTTCAAGGATTCGGATAAGACATGAAAGTCATACAAATTAGAAGAAAAGTCCAAAGGGCAATTGAAGTTTTATCTTTTCCAACATTTCCGCAAAGGAGCGAAGACTTTAGGAAGGAAAGTATCAACAAACTGATCAAAGCCAAAATATTGAAAATTTATCAAAACTCTAAGATGATGAACTGAATGAAATGATCCAAAACCAAATGCACAAAGTATTCATACGCTGGTAACTTCAGTTTCAAAGTGTAGTTTTCCATAACAAATACTGAATAAAGCAATCAGAAAACAAACACAAACCCAAATGTGTATTTGAGATTTGATACCTGGGTTCTGAGATTGGATCCAAGAAGACGATTAAAACCCATCTTTTTGCTCTCTTTATCTACAACAAAACAAGCAAGTAGAGAGCTTTTGTAGTGGACAGAGACTAAGACTCTCAGTGACAGAACCTACCTTGGTTTCTTCTATACTTGATTTATTTGGGGAAATTAAAACTGTTGAGTGTGACGACAATGATGAAAATGACTGGCCAAATATGTCTAAATACGCTTCATTTACCACATTGCCCATTATTTTCCCTCAGGCCCCGTTTGGTTCGCGGGATGGATTTAAGGGGAAATTATTTCACATGTCATTTTGGCGTAGAAGTGGAAGATTCCTATCCCACGTTTGTTAATCTTTGGGAGATACCATTTTATTTCCTTTCCCATGTTTATTTTAAGTATGAATGAAAAACAAAGTTTGTATAAATTTTTAATTATACCCATACTAAATCAAATTAAAAAAAATACATCTAATGATATATTGTAATTCTAAATTGTTAATGAGAACAAAATGGTCATGAAAAATGTGTATATAATGTTGACTCATTTTCCTAAACTTAATCATGAGGAGGGAAAACAAAATTCAAGTTGGGACTGGCTTCACTTTCCTCCTTACTTTCTCATGGGCCAAACAACAATTTCCCATATATGAACTTACCAAACATGGAAAACCAATTGATTTCTCATTCCTAAGTCTCATTTTCCATGAATCAAACGGGACTTCAATATTTATTTAATAAGTATTTAAGTTAAAAATTAGCTACATATTTGTAAATTTGGATGCATCCGAAATTAAAAATATATAACTACTTCTTAACATAAAATATTTATTAAAGAATCTCCCTTCATTTACATGCAAGTGGAGCAAGAAAGTGGAATACTCTATTTTCTCCAACTCCCCAAATGTGGGATTGCTTTCCCACCAAAATAAATAAAAAGGCAAAAAAGAATCATTTGCTACTATTAAACATAGCTTAAAATCAAAGTCTTCTGCGTTCACATCTAAATGACATGTCATTCTCATCTTCATAGAAAAAACCCGTCATTTTCATCTTTCAAAAGAAGAGAAGTGAGAATTGAATTCTACCATGCGTGTGGGGGGTGAAAAGCAGAGGCGGATCTATTAAGGCGCAAGGAGGTGCAGCTGCACCTCCCTTCACCGGAAAAATCATTGTAGGTGCTTCAAATTGCCCATTTGCTCAACTGGTGTACAAATTACCTTATTTTCATTTTCAACATTTAAGTAAATGTCTTTGTTTTTTTTACTTTTATTTATTTTTATATTACTCCATTTACTTAAGTTTACAATGTAAATAAGGAAGTACCCCCCATTTGGATTCAAATAAAAATACTAGAAAATCAAATTCCCGCCAAATCAAAATATGAAAATTCGGTTTTAGTGCAAAATACGATTTAGGCTAAAAATGATGGCTCATTAAGTCAATATATACTTCATACTAAAATTCCATAAAATCAAGTTTTCTTATTTGATGTATAAGGAATAAAAGCCGCCAAAAATTATCTTGAGAAAATGATTATTCCAAAAAATCATTTTCATACTTAGTCAATATTGCACATTCGCTAAAAAATTTCTGGATTCGCCAGTGATGAAAAGGTCTATTATTGGAGAAGTTCGCACAATATCTCTCTGTATATTAAACTACATTAAATGCTGCAACATCCACCAATTGAAACTTGTACATTTACAATTATTAAAAATTAGAATTACACTTTTTTTTAGGAGATACTACTTTATGCAAATCACAGTTTGTCACATATGCAAAAATAATTCATAAAAAAAGCAAAAAATAAAAATAAAAAAATTATGCACACATGTCACACTATCACTGCTATTAACAGGAATATAAAAGCTCATACTTACATGGTAAGAATGGAAGTATTGCAAAACCAACTCATACTGAAATGTGTAATGCAAAGTATAGGAGCTCCTCCTTGATTTTACGGAGGCAAACAACCCTACTCTTATTTTAAATTCATATTTTTAATGCGCATGTCCAAATATCACAAAAAATAGTTGATAGAATATTGTGAGTTGTTAATATGCAAAAGTAGGATCTGGCCAACAATTGAGCTTATTAGTTGATAAAAAAGAAAGCTTTTGTACATTTGATAATAACGAAAGAAACGCACTGCACTAGAATATGCATTCAATTATTCAACAGATATCATTTTGAATTTTATATCTTCAAGTTGCACAAAGACTGAAACAGCCTTTGCTTACTCTTATCTTCTTGTCGTATACAACATCAAAATTCCCAAGATTCTTATCCTCTTAGTCCATAGCAAAAGATATATATGACATTTCACGAACAAAATCATTATCTCATGGGTATGGGTTTTCCCCATTTTCTTGTGGAAAAAAAAAGAAAGTAAATCAGGTTTTGATACAGAAAGGTTCGGTATCGAAATTATTATATACCTAAGCTTGCTGTAATGATAAACACAAAATCTCACCACATATATATATATATATATATATTCTTATCTCAGCGTAAGTTGAACGAGAACATCGTCATATTCATAGTATCATGCTATATGATTTGTTCATATGAATATATTCAAACAGTTTTGGAATAAGGTTGCTTTTAAGTTGAACTGCTCTTGAATTAGTGGCAAAGTTGAATCAGTGGAAAAAAGAAATGCAGATTGTCCTAGGGAAACTTGGCAATTGCAAAACTGTATATTTTCGTGGTACTTTTTATTTTTGTTACGTGAATAAAATGAAATTGCCTAAAAATAGCCTTTGATCAGTGTTTCATGTTTTTTAAGGTTGTGTGTAGTGTAGTGTTTGATCCAAATGGCCCAACGTCGACTGGCCCTCCATATGTGAATCACGATAAGGACATCACTTGCGAAATGCTAAGCTACTGCAAGTTTGACAGATCATAATAAAAGAAAACTCACCAACTATGACTCACCTCCTACACACACCCAATCCAATGGAGAAAAATATCATGAGTCTTAAGAATCTTCTTGACATATTATTAACATATATTTCCTATTTGCTTCATTTTAGAGAAGCCTTCTGTTTTGCTCGTTTTTTTTTTTCTTTTCTTTGCATATTTTCATTGAACATTGACTGGTGTGATGGAGCCCCGTCACCTTGTCTGACAAAAATACCTAGACTTGATATGTACAAACAATTATGCAATTGAGCATCTCGAAGAGAAGAGACAAAAGAGTAGGTATATAAGATTTGCCTTGCTATATTAGTATTTTCATGTTCCAAGGGAATGAGAGAAATTCTTATGTAACTGGGATAACACTTTTTGTTATTTCTATATAATAACGCAATAACACGTAAGATAAATTTTCACGTATCGTTGTGTTATTGGTCAGAATAAGAAAATAATGATATTAAGTTACATGTAAGGTTTTTAGTAAGGAATAGACAAATGAGTAGGCAAAATATACCTACTCTCCTTAATAAGACAATATTGTCTACTTCAAAGTGAACAGGTATATTATGCCCCACTTGCTTTTTATAATAAAATATCATCATCTCTACTATCTCACATGCTTTCTATAAAATATAATAGTAAATGAATTTCGACAGAAAAAAAAACAATGTAAATGTAAAATATAAAAATAAATAATATAATAATGATTTGTACACTTGCATTGCCTAGTCGCTTGGAGTGAATAATTTTTTTCATGAGGCAAATGGGTAGGCAACATGCTACTTAAGTTGTTATAGTATAATTTTGCCTATTTCATTTGCATACTCTTTGGAGATGCTGTGATTTTATATTTGTAAGAATCATCTAAGTCTGATAATGGAGTTGGTGGAAATTGCTCATCACTAGTCACTTTCGTATGTCATAATGTCATATTGATAGAATATATATTTAAACAAGAATACAAGAATCTATGTCATAATGACAAACCCACAACTTAACTTTTTGAATTTATACTAAAAATGATTTAGGAGCTGGGTTACTCTAAGTCAGTGGTGATTCCTCCAAATTATTTATTATATATTTATTTCCTCACTCCTATTTTATCCACTTACACTCCTTTTTTAGTTATAAAAAAGGACAATGATTTCCCCACTCCTATTTTATCTACTTACACTCCTTTTTTAGTTATAAAAAAAGAGTGCAAGTGGATAAAATATGAGAAAAATGAGTGGGGAAATCACCACTCATAAAAAAAGAGTGTAAGTGAATAAAATAGGAGAAATAGGAGTGGGAAAATCACCACTCTATATTTAATGTTGTGCTTTTATAATTCATTATGTTTGGTTAAGAAATCATGAAAGGACGCTTATGTAAACGTTGGTGAGCTGAGCTGAGACAGGCTTGGAAGTTTGACGAGAATGCAATGAAAGACAACTAAAAGCAAAGCAACCAAAACAATGGGATTTGGAGATTTGATAACATCAACAAAGTTCGACAGCAAAAGAAGATGGGAAGTAAAAATGGGATAAATCTAAAAAGATAGATTTTACATGTTCCAGCTCAATAGTGGGAAGATACCTTGCTAATAAAAAAAAATATTCAGAGTATAAATGGAGCTCTGTTAGACAAATCCTTTGGCTACAATGTCAAGAAAGTGCAAGAAACACTTCTTAAGATCGCCTCATTCACAAACCTCAGCTAATGCCGATACGTTAAATCGGAATTTCATCAAAGAAACTGCTCCAACCCTGTAAGAGAACTCTGTTTGTAACAATTTCAAGCAGTCAGGTCGAAGGGATCAAGCTTCGCTCCCATCACTGGTTTCAGACTTGCACATTCCTCCAATACACAATCCTGGCAAGAGGAGGAAGAAATTTACATGCATTTGTCAGAATTTTCAGCCCATAAATGTAACCCTACTTCAAACCGGAACCAAAAGAAGGGTTGCTCTCAAAACCCCCTGGGACAAACACAGGAAGCTGGTTCGAGGCAGAATCTCGTCTGAATCTAGACTCCCTAGGCAAGTTCAGTCCCACCCTCTCTTGGCCCTCTCTTGAACCCAAATCCCTTTCATTTTTCAAATTTTCCCTAACTGGTGCACTCAAAAGCGGGCCGCCAAAGAATATAGAATCCCCTGTGTACATCAGTTTTTCTGTTTGTTGCACTGGAGTCTTCACTGCAGAAGATGAAGGTTCCTGTGGCGGAATAACTGGCCTTCTACTATAACTGCTTGTTTCTGCATTAGGATTTGAAAAACCTGTTTGTGTGGATAACCTGTTTCGAGCTTCAGAAGCTGATACAGGAACTGAGACATACCTCCCTGCTTCTTGGTCCCAAACAACGGATGTCCTTCTGACATCTCTGAAAAGAGAAGAAGCTGGAGCTGACAGCAGCAATGGATCAGTAGTACCTCCCCTCTGCATAATCTTTTCATCAAATCCCAAGCTGACATTAGGCAATGTTGCCTTGGAAGTTAATGGACGGTCAGGAACTAAGCTGGGGACTGAAGTGGCTGCACTAAAACGTCCCAGACCTCCCTGTGGTAGAGGGCTAAGTGTGACTGCTTCATGAACATGACTTGGACTACTGAAGCTACTTATGCTTTGAGTCCCAGTTTCATACTCATCTCGGCTACCTTGACTTGGAGCAAAGGAATTTCTTGACAACCTCAACTCGTTCTTAATCTCTTTATTTGCCCCTGTGTCAGTGCTTACACTACTTCTCACACTCATATTGCCACTTGAGCTAAGTTCAAGGTCAGGTTTATCAAGTGGTCGTAGAACAGAGGATGATGCCCTGGCTTTGGCTGCTGCTCTCATGGCCTCACTGGAATCCAACTTTGCAAGCTGCCAAGCACTAATGCGAACAGGCCTTTTAGGACCTTTCTGCTCTCTTTCTGTAATTCCAGTTGCATCCGGGTCAATAGTTGATGGGACCATTCCAGGCTCCAAATGTGGTACAACTTCTTCCTAATGAAGCAAAGCTCGTGTCAAGTGTAAAATATACAAAGTTTTCTTCTCCCAGAGGAAAAAAAAGATATATATGTCAAACAGAAGACAGGAAACTAGTTGTGGGTCCATGCTGGCAATTCCTGTACCCATTCTTAAAAGCCACTAATGGAGGAAAGAAAAATAATTGAGAAAGGAAGAATATTTGAAGGGCAAGAAAATGGGAAGAAAATTTTGAAAATTGTATTTTATGCGAGATCAATAGAAAACATTAATTGTACTATTTAAGCCATCATTTGGATCAAGCAAAAAAACTCAAATATACAGCATCCAGATAATAACTCCTCATACTTGAGCAGATTGAAAAATGTACATGAAGAAAAGACGAAGGATTAAACAACAATGTAGTTCTTTTAACTACACTTGCATAAGTTCAAAAAAAGGCCATTATACCCAGAAATCCACCAATCCGCCTTGCGGACACAGCTCTGAAACTGGGCCCCCCAGCCGAAACCTACAATCTTTGGGAGGCAGGAAAGACTAGCAAATAGCTAGGTAGGTAACTTTGGGGCTTTCGAACCTCAGACCACATGGGAGCATCATGGGCCTGACCATTAGAGAAACAGTGGGAAGAAATTGACCACCAAAAAAAAACAGTGGGAAGAAAAGAAAAGAAAAAGATACCAAGTTTCAGCCCCCACATAATTAGATATGGATTTGCTGATTACACCTTGTTAGTTTCATTTACTCTCTGTTCCGTAAGTTGTAAAATATTAACTGGGACCAAACTGCTCTCCACCCAAGAACAGTGCAATTAATCATCTTGTCAATATCTACTTCTAAAAACATATTAAACCACAGGTTAAAGATAGGTATTTGAAGCCTAAAGTTAATTTGATTTGAACCACTGTCAATGCCTTTCACTAAGAGTAAATTAAGATACAAAGTGAATACTAAAGTACCTGATAATCCACAAATACTCTTGGAGGGGTACACCATGCACCCTTGTACTGCAGACCTAAAGAACTCCCACCACTCAAGCCAGTTGTAGCAGATCCTGTTGGGGAATTCCGAAAAGAGTTCGCGAAATTATTGAAAGCCTCATCTACATATTGTCCACGTTCCTCACTCATGACTCGCATTGCCACAACATATTCATAGGTTGTAATACCCTAATTCAAATTTAAAATTCAGAAAATAAGATTATATCACTTGAAATATAATAAAAGCTCTTCCTTAAGCTCCTTTACTACACTTAGCATCATGGAAATGAGTTCAATAACCAAAGGCACTGACCTTCCTAATTAGTATCATGTGGAAGAAGAATAGTTCACAAAGTGGAACACATGCCAGCACAGAAACTGCTGTACATACAGTCTACACAAAGACCCAAAGTTAGCACAGCAATTTTTCTATTGATACCGGCAAAAGATTAGGATGCTAACTTTAGTTTAGAGCATTTAAAGAATAAGATGTACCACAACTGTTGCAAACGGGGGACGAGTGAAACCATTTCCAAGTCTATCAATAATTTCTGCCTCCATGCTTCTCTTATTAACAAAGCAGCGCACAAGGACAGCAATACCAACTCCAGCTTCAATGACAAGCTGAACCAAAATGGGCAGAGAGCGAGCATCTTTAGTACCAAAGATTATTACTGCACATGATAATTATCAGACTGCAATACCTACCCAAACAAGACTGGTGGCCATCAAACAGATAAAAGTCACATAATTTTTGTGTCCCACGCAATTGTTCAGCCACTGCAGGCATGTAATATATTGAGGTTACTTTTGTAGAGAGAATATTAAGATAGGTCAACCCAAAACAAGTTGCACAATACATCAAACAACATGAAAAATACCCGACAGTGGTGATCAAAGCCATCCACACACTTATCACAACTTCTACAGTGCTTGCTGAACTTGCGGACCTGCAGCATGAAAAGTATTCATTGTAGTTAAAAAACAAGATTTTATAAACCTTAATTGCTCAAGCTATTATCAGAGTATGGTCACTTCTATAGATCATATGGATTCATTTTGCACCAAATAATGTAAGCAACTCAACTGCCAAGAATCTACTGAGAGAGTATACTGAGATCATAACTTAAAGCATTTCTATAGCTTCTTCCTGGGAAATGAAGCAGCTTCACAGCTTACAATACAAAATACTAGGAGCATTTAGCTTGATAAAGAAGCACATGAGAAACTAAAATGACTAGAAGTGATGAATGTTTAAACTGATAAATTATGATACTATGCTTGTCATAATGCAGTACCTCAGCATTGCACAATGTGCAGAACAAAGCATCCTCACCACCTTGACTCTCAGCTGCACCTTCCTGTTGTTTGCGGCAGTCTTCGTGTACAAACAATGCACAGAAGATTCCACCTATGCAACATTTCCTGGTTGTGGGTTCTGCTACAATATTTACACCCCCTAGTTCTCCTACTGAGCCTTTCCTACTAGAGTTAGCTCCTGCTAAAGAACTTCTGGAAACTGATGATGGAGAAGAATGCCCAGTGGTGGTTTCATCAAATTTTCTAGGCAAGTCTTTTGCCGATAACCTATGATTTGGATTGATACTATTTGTTGCTTCATTGTCAAACTTGGACATAATGCCAGGATCTGCAGGATTTATTGCAGTGCATCGAACGTAAAGAATGAAGACAAGCAGTGCCTGAAATGCCATGACAAGATTATGGGAATACCATCAGACATAAAAAGCTAAATCTATCTAGAAGAAATGAAATTAGTTATGATTCTGATGAATTGTGCTAAAGGCTAAAGCATTATAAGAAGTGACCGGCATAGAGACTCAATTTTGAACTCTAGAAAATCTAGTCTAGTTTGGCCCCATTAAATTTTTTATCTTTGAAAAATATATATATCAAATTTGGACCTATATGAAAACCTTAAATTAAATCATTTCACATACCACTGGAGAGTAACTTCCAATCAAAACATATTCCCAGATACGGCCTCCAAGGAAAGGCGCGAAGAAAGCATAGAACGCAACCACTAACAAGCAGAATACGGTAATAGCGACAACCTGCCAAGTGAAAAACATAGTTTAGGTGATAACTCGATTAACAAATAATTATTATAAATAATAATAATGATAAATTAACAAGAAAGAGATAACCCGGTGTCCAGAAAATGGGTAGATATATAGGCAAAAGGAAAATGAACAAATGCTACCTTGCTAGGTTCAAGTTTAAACAGCCCAAACAAGCATAAACTCAAGCATTCGAGCTTTTCCAACTTTTTTCTCTTAGTTGGGAACCTAATACTGCATAATCCCATCCCAAAACTCCTCCCAAAAAAAGGTAAAAGCACACCACAAGGACCTAACTAACAGTTGGAGAAAAAATGATGGCCATAAAATTTGTCCTTTTACACGAATTCACTAATGAAACCCCACATTCAGAACAGGGATCAGACTATAATTAGCCCTTCTGAGAGAAACCCACATCAGCAACTAAGCGGTTTAAGCAGACCCTAATCAATATTCTAACACAAAAACATAAACTGACATTGATATGAAGAGATGAGATACAAGTCTGGACTAGAGAAGACATGTAAGTACCTGGAAGGTGTGAGCAGGTAGTTGCCATCCATGTTTTCTCACCATAACTTCCCAATTCAGACCAAACCCACCGCCCAAAGCAAACCAAAAACCCTAGCACTCCCAAACTAGAGAGTGGAAGAAGACTAGAAATACAAGAAAAGGGGAGAGCTTTTCAGAGAAGAGTGTTCCCTCTCTGTAACCCAAAAGCCAAAAATAAAAATGAATTTTGAGGAACCCCAAAAAGAAAGTAAGAATTTACTTTAACGGTACCTGTTGCTCTCAATTTGCCACCACTCACAGATAATACAAATATTAACAAAAAAACAAAAGAATAAAATGTTGAAACTGACAAACAGAAAAGGAAAAGGAAAACCCAGTTGTGAAATGGAATGGAGGAGTTGTGCAACGGGTCAAAGAGAAAGAAGTGAGAAAAAATAGTAGAATTTGCTGGCCTTCGGCTGAAGAAGCAAAGAAAAGCCAAAAACAAAAACAAAAGGCGTTAACTTTTGGGCCGTTGACAGACTCAAGACTCACCAGTATGGGAAGATATAATGACACAGTGGACGTGTAATGTATTAGGTTTGCTTTTGGTAGAAAAATATGGGTGTTGGTGCGTTATTAATGTTGGCGTTTTTGTATGGGTCCCACTAAAATGTTATTCTCTCTCATCTCGTCTCTCTCCTCAACTTTACTTTATTTCATGTTTTTAATAGTTCCTTTACATTTTTTTGGCTAATAATTTGATTTTTTTAATCATCTTTTGATCCCTTTAATAAAGCTTCAATAAAATATTTATTTGATTATAAGGAACTTCTTTGATTAGCCTTAGGTGATAATGGCACCTTCTATGTTTCTCCACCCTAACTCTGGTGACCAAAAATATTTTATACTCGGTTTTTTTTTAAGTATAAACGGTAGTCTGAAGAAAAGTTTTCATACACACACTATTATTGTATTATGAATGTTTAAACTTGAGATTACTGGTTTGTAAGTTAAAACTATTTTCCACTAGGCTAGACCGTGTTAACATGATACCTTTCATGTTAATAAATAAGTAACACGAATGTGAAATTGGAATGTATAGTTATGGAAAGAAACAAGTGAGACTATCAAAATCAAGAACATATTCTTGAATCTAAATCCTCCATGTCAGTTGATTATAAAAAACTAAATATAAAAGTGATATACAAATTGAGAGACTATGGTATAGATTACAGATTCAATAATATGCAAAGTAATTTTCCTATACAAATTAACCATGCATCAAGAAAGATCCTAAAATCATTGCTTCCCCTTAAAAATATTGAGTCGTTTGAGATACAGAGTGATTGCCTTGGATTACAACTCTACAGTCTCTCTTCTCTCTCTCTTTTTTTCCAATATCCATAAAGCAAAGACCCTAAACCCTATACATCCCAAACCCAAGAAAATAAAAACCAACTTGTCTCCCTGTCTCTCCTCTCCTATCCTCTCCCCTCCACTGAAGCTTACAAACTTCTACACAAGTTTCAAGGAAAATTCTATGATCGAAACATATCTTCTTCATCATCTTCCAGCTTTAGAATTCAAATGCAAATGCGCGGGCAACTGCTTTGGTGGAGAAGCTAGCAAATAAGATAGATGGTTATCAGAGCTGAGGGCCTTTTGTATAGGTAAGAAAATTATACGCGTATAGAAGTTATAGAAGTGTCTGCTCATGATTAAGTTTAAATACATATTTTGACAGTTTTTTTTATAGAAAAATGCGTGAATCAACATGTGATAAAGTTGTCATGTTTGTATGTGATTCGATTTGAAACTACTCTTCTTAATGAAGTTTCAGTGACTTTCTGTACGTTTGCATGTCACAATGGTCATAGAATTTTATAGGTGCGGTTATATATGGTATGGCAAGATGCTCCCTTTTCTGAACATATTTTGAAGAATTTGACGTCCTCTATTTGGAAAAACTGAAAGCTACATGCATGAGCTTTTCACGTCATTTTTGTGCCCTGTTAACAAAGGGAGTTTGATGAGTGCTTCCGGTTTAACTTGAGAGACTTGGGGATCCGAAAGAAGAAAGTGTTGGGTTTTCGCAATGTATTAAGTCAAAGAGAAGACTTGTTGTTAGGAAAGTTCGAAGGTATCAGTCACAACGGAATTTGAAAGAATAGGTCAAGAGAATGGGCTTTGCAGGCATTCATTGACTTCACCATATACACACATGAACCAAAAAAAGTTGTGGCTCAAAAAGAAAGAAATCCAACAATCATGGACATGGAAAGAAATATGCTCGGGTCCCATGCACTTGGTTCACAAGATGAAAAGGAGATAGGAATCTCTGTATTTCTGAGTGAAAATATAGCGTTAGGGATCGTTTCCTAATTTGAGAAAACCGAAAGTAATGTGACTTAATGTAAGGTCTTAAGTAAAGGAAAACAATGTGACGTAATGTAAGGTGTTACAATTTGTACTTGTATGACGCATTTAAATTTTTTAAATGTGTGTAAAAACGAAAGTACTTTCTTAAAATGTTTGTACATGAAATTACCAAGTATGCTAGTATGAGCACTGTTTGACTTCTTAAAATTGAGTTTACTTTAGTAGTGTGTGTATAAGAAACTTTTCTTTCTATTCCCATATCGCAAATTCGCAATCATAACGTGTGACAGTCATACCAATTTTTTTTAAAAAACCTTGAATTTGGACGACTCATTTATTTGATTTAGCAAATAAATCAACAGAACAAAGAAGCAAAACAAAAATAAATTTGATATATAGATATGTGAAGAGAGTGGGAGAGAGAGAAGGCAGCTAACGTGTGATTTGTTGAGCAGGCAGCCACGCGTGACACGCGCACTCAGCTAATAACGTTTGCAAAAGGCGGGACCCACATCTCTGTGGTTACAGCAACAGCGGGGCTGGCACGCACGACGCGTGCGGCAGCGAGGTTTGGGAAATAAATTAAAATAAAATAAAATAGGAAAAATTTAGACCAAAAATAAAAGAAATAAATCAATAAAAGGGGAAAAAGAGGCAGCGAGTGAGGAAAGGTGAGAGTCAGATTGATCGAGCGTTTTTGAAACCCTAAACAGAAACAAATTGGGGGCAAAATTAAAGGACCTTCGTATTGGCCACTCGCTCAACCCCCTCGCGTGCGCGATCATCTTCCCCAGTCTCAGATCGAAGCTCTCTCCTTCTCCACCTCCTTCGTCCATATGTAATACACAGAGAGAGAGGTAGACCTCTCTTCTCTCTCTATATATCTCTCCCTCTTTCTCCCTCTTTCTCTCCATGAAAACCAATTCGTTGTTTTAAAATTTCTTTTTGGTTTTTCTGTTGTTGAATGTATTGCTGTGCTATTTGGGATTTGTATGGATTGTAAAGATTGTATTTTTATTTTAGTTTTGTGTAAAAAGTATGTCTTTTCATGTGGGTCATTTGATTTCTTGCATTTGACACAAAATAATGAAATGGATTTGAAAATGGGGAGTGACTATAAATCACTATAGAGTATGTGTTGAGCCTTGTTGTTATGTTTTACTACAAATTGTATGCAGAAGTTGGCTGTCTAATTTCATTTTTCAGAGTAATTTTCCAACATGGTAAATACAGCTGAGCTCGAATTTCATTACTTGGGAATACCTTATTTATTAAACAGGCTTAGTAGTCCAGTTAGTCTCCCAAGTGGACTTGCAGTTTTGCACATTTTGGAGCTTGTGGAGTGCTTATTAGCATATAAAGTATGATTGCCCAGTTCTTTCCGTATGCAGCATATGACATGGTAGTCTATACTTTAGGAATGTAATTGCAAGTTCCTTAGGATTAGAAATTGTATGATGAAACAGAATGTGGGACGTGTGAGTTGGATTGGGTTTTGATTTGTATTGTCTGGTTTGGCTTTGTACTTTCTCCCTCTCTAGGTGGTTCCATCTCTGTGTGTGTGTGGTGTTGCTCTTCAACGTAGACAAACCACCCTGATCCTGCTGCCAAATGTAGCTCAGTTTTTTTTTTTTGGTTCCTTTCCTAAACAAGACCTCATTTGTGGTAGAAATATATACTCTTTTGCTGTTATTTGGACATTGTAGAGCGTTCTTTGACCTTTAGACTGGTTTTTCAATATATTGGTATTGGATTAAGATGCTTTCTGCAATGTCATGTTAGCCACTTTTTGATGTTGATATACATGTTTATGGTTTCCTAAATGATAATTTATGGATAGATAATTATCATATATTTTATTAGTTATGTATCTGATATGTTAAAATTTATTAATAGGTTCAAAAGGAAAAGTTGTACATCTTACTGCAATTTTTGACTGGCTTTTATTTTTTTCCTTTATTCTCCAATTTTAGTTTACTTTTGATGGAAAATTCAATAAAAGGAAAAACAAAAAAGGTAAAGAACTCAAGATGCATTTGTAGTCAAGATTTTGCATCTATGGCAATTCTTTAGTGCAGATGTTCAATAACAAAAAATGTTGAATGAATGAATGAACTCAGAGTGTCTCTTGTTCTCATTGTTTAATATCTTCAGGTTGTGTTAAATTGGCTATAGAATGGGAATGTGCTGTGCATAATTTTGCATTCTCCATATCATTTATAAGAAAAGGCCTGAGGGGCTTTTCAGAATTGAATGAAATGTGTTCTAGTACTAAAACATTCTCATATTTAGCTAAAACGGTGAAAGAGTACTCTGAAATTCTTTTAAGAATGTTAAAAGGGTTTTCAAGTTTTGTTCCCTGAAAGGTATTCAGGTGAGTTCAGGACAACACCCTATGCCTCCAAGAAAGTGCCTTACCACCCTGTTCTGGTATAGTAGTTATAAACACTTCACTTTGGTGGTCCTGCCTGAATACTTGTGGCAATGTGACATGATATTAACAAGGATATGGCTGCTGGACACTCCAAATATGTGGAATGCCTGTGTTGAACAGAAAATTCTCACACCCATAACTGACTACGTGAATACGTAGTTCTGAATATCAAGTGATAGTTCTTTTGGTGGTTGTGAAAAGCATCCCCCCAACACAATTTGTTCTATCTTTGATAATCACCTAAACCTCTTAAACTATCACAATTTCAACATGTGATAGTGGTTCACTTAGCTATTTCTATGGAAGTT
The DNA here is from genome assembly GCF_029339155.1 of Prunus mume. Lineage (NCBI taxonomy): Eukaryota > Viridiplantae > Streptophyta > Magnoliopsida > Rosales > Rosaceae > Prunus > Prunus mume. The sequence continues at coordinate 28,441,329 of NC_142700.1, forward strand.
TTCAGTCATGTAGGATTAATGTTTTTGCTCTCTATTTATTTATCTTTCTAATTAAGGAGGAACATTCTCCTTTCTTCTTTTATGTCTCCAGCCAAAGCTTTATATTATCATTTAAGATATGATGGGAGGTGATCCTGGTCCCTTATGTTGGAAGAAGAGGATGTCATCATCTTTTTGACATTGACAAGGCTAGACAATCTAGTTGGATCTGTTAGTTACATTGTACTTCGAATGTCCAAAATGGTTTGTAACTCTTTTTCTTGCTTTAGTTAGGAATCTTGATGTTTTATTGTTATTGGCATTATCATCCTCGGAGTTCGTAGTTTTTTTTCTTTTCATTTTCTGATTTACTGGCAACTGTTGTCCTTTCTTTCTTTCAGATATTCTCCGATAATAATCAGTTGAAATTAAATAATCTCACTATGGATATAGATCTACGGCTACCTTCTGGTGAACCTGACAAAGAAGATGAAGAACCACATGGAATTGATAACATGTTAGAACATGAAGAAAAATTGCAGAATGGAGATATTGAGAATGGAAACATTGTGGATGTTAGAGATGAGGTACATGCTGAAGATGGCGGGGATTTGAATTCTCCAACAGCAGATATGGTAGTCTTTAAAGAGGATACAAATCTTGAGCCGCTTTTTGGTATGGAATTTGCATCACATGGGGAAGCATACTCTTTCTATCAGGAGTATGCTCGGTCTATGGGGTTCAACACTGCAATCCAAAATAGCCGCCGGTCAAAGACATCAAGAGAATTTATTGATGCAAAATTTGCTTGTTCCAGATATGGGACCAAGCGTGAGTATGACAAGTCGTATAATAGACCACGTGCCAGACAGAACAAGCAAGACCCGGAAAATGCGACTGGTCGGCGATCATGCTCAAAGACAGATTGCAAAGCTTCGATGCATGTGAAGAGAAGACCAGATGGTAAATGGGTTATACATAATTTTGTGAAGGAGCATAACCACGAGCTTTTACCAGCCCAAGCAGTTAGTGAACAAACAAGAAAGATGTATGCTGCAATGGCTAGACAATTTGCTGAATACAAAAATGTGGTTGGCCTAAAAAATGATCCCAAAAATCCATTTGATAAAGGTCGGAATTTGGCATTAGAGGCAGGAGATTTGAAGATTTTGCTTGATTTTTTCACACAGATGCAGAATATGAATTCCAACTTTTTCTATGCAATAGATCTGGGAGAAGATCAACGTCTGAAAAGTTTGTTTTGGGTTGATGCAAAAAGTAGGCATGACTACATCAATTTCAGTGATGTGGTGTCTTTTGATACCACCTACATTAGGAACAAATATAAAATGCCTCTTGTTTTATTTGTTGGAGTGAATCAGCACTATCAGTTCGTGCTGCTTGGATGTGCTTTGGTATCAGATGAAAGTACAACAACATTTTCTTGGCTAATGCAGACGTGGCTGAAAGCTATGGGTGGGCAAGCTCCAAAAGTAATAATCACTGACCATGACAAATCGATAAAATCAGTTATCTCAGAGGTGTTTACAAATGCTTATCATTGTTTTTGTTTGTGGCATATTTTGGGGAAGGTTTCTGAAAATCTTGGCCATGTAATTAAACGGCATGAAAATTTTATGGTGAAATTTGAAAAGTGCATCCACAGGTCATCAACAAATGAAGAGTTTGAAAAAAGATGGTGGAAAATTCTTGAAAAATTTGAACTCAAAGATGATGAATGGACTCAGTCATTGTATGAAGACCGAAAACAGTGGGTGCCAACATACATGAGGGATGTTTGTTTGGCTGGGATGTCTGCGGTTCAGCGATCCGAGAGTGTTAACTCCTTTTTCGATAAGTATGTGCATAAGAAGACCACTGTACAAGAGTTCCTGAAACAGTATGAAGCAATTCTACAAGATAGGTATGAAGAAGAAGCCAAAGCAGATTCTGATACATGGAACAAACAGCCAACATTGAGATCTCCTTCACCTTTGGAGAAGAGTGTCTCAGGGGTGTACACACATGCAGTATTCAAGAAATTTCAAGTTGAGGTTTTAGGTGCAGTTGCCTGCCACCCAAAAAGGGAAGGGCAAGATGAGACGACCATTACTTTCAGAGTGCAAGATTTTGAAAAGAATCAAGATTTCATTGTAACATGGAATGAAATGAAGACAGAAGTTTCTTGTTTATGCTGCTTATTTGAATACAAAGGTTATCTTTGTAGACATGCACTGATTGTTCTCCAAATTTGTGGCCTTTCCGCAATCCCAGTTCAATATATATTAAAACGTTGGACAAAAGATGTAAAGAACAGGCATTTGGTGGGAGAAGAATCTGACCATGGACTATCCAGGGTGCAAAAATTTAATGATTTATGTCAACGGGCTATGAAAGTGATTGAGGAAGGATCTCTATCTCAGGAGAGTTACAGTGTTGCATGCCGTGCACTAGAAGAAGCTTTTGGAAATTGTGTGAGTGTAAATAATTCTAGTAAGAGTCTGATAGAAGCTGGCACATCATCAGTCACTCATGGTCTGCTTTGTATTGAAGACGATAGTCAAAATAGAAGTATGGGCAAGACAAATAAAAAAAAGAATCCAACCAAGAAAAGGAAGGTTTGTTGTTGGTAGTGACTTAATTATGATATTCTTGTTATAATTATATTTGTTAAAGTTGACCTTCTAATCAAATTGCAGGTGAACTCTGAGCCGGATGTTATGACTGTTGGGGCACAAGATAGCTTGCAACAAATGGTGTGTCTTGTTCTATGAGTTTTAAGCTTTTATTAAAACAAATATTTGTTTTAGATTATATGCGTCAAATTGGTATCATGATCTGTACGCGTATTGTGTTTTGAAACAATGTTATGATGGCTACACAATATTATGAAACGATATTGTGTTCTATGATTTGAAAATACAAATTTTTTACAATTGAGTTGACTATGGTAATATTTTGTAGGACAAATTGAACCCAAGAGCAGTAACTCTTGATGGCTATTACGGTGCACAACAGAGTGTGCAAGGAATGGTATGACCATGTCTTTATGTATTAATGCAATAAGCAGTTTTTGATTTTTTTCTTCTTATTTTCAATCTGTTCCTCCTTTTTGTCAGGTTCAATTGAACTTAATGGCACCTACACGGGATAATTACTATGGGAATCAACAGACCATTCAGGGGCTTGTAAGTCTTAATTTTTTAAATGAGTATAAAAAGACTAGTGATACTGCAATGTAAATGAATATAACTTTGAGACGTGGGTTTCATACATGTAGGGACAACTGAACTCTATAGCCCCAAGCCATGATGGTTATTACAGTGCTCAGCAAAGCATGCATGGGCTGGTACAGCAAACTTATGATAACGAATACATTTGCCTATGACGATGTTCAAATGGTTTTATTTTATAATTTGTGGCGTTGTGCTTGCAGGGACAGATGGATTTTTTCCGAACACCAGGTGGTTTCACTTATGGCATGCGGGTTAGTTTGCTAGACCTGGGCCCTAATGGCTTTCCTAAATCATGTATTTGACTTTAATTTATCTTACAATAGTTTTCTCCTCATGCCAGGATGACCCGAATGTAAGAACTGCTCCATTGCATGATGATGCATCAAGACATGCTTAAGGAACACGTTTCTCAGTGTTGGCAGCTTGCATTTGAAATGGGTATTTATTGAACTTTTTTGCTGTTTGCTAAAGTTTTACTTGAAACACGGTAAAAACTGATTCGAATTTTATTCTGTAGGTGAAGGAGATGTTTTGAAGATAATCTCTCATGTAAAAAGAAAAAGGAAGAAATGTATCATGCCTTGTGGGCAACCTCCTCTTTTGGTACCTGTACAATAAGACATGATAGAGTAGGCTGTTGTTAATTATTTCCTATGCGATCTTATTGGAAGTAGGAAGAAAATTTGATCAGGGTTCATATGTTTTGTAAAGGATGTTGTATTATTGTACCCTCTGATTGCTTAGCCTCAGTCAATAGGGTCAGTTGAAATCAGAATAACTTATTACTAGTCAAATTCCATTGACTGATTGCCAAATTGCCAAATGCAATTTTCTTTTCTTTTTAATGTTTAATTTTTGTTTTGAAAGAATTGTAGTGCGTGGGTGTCAATTTAATTTAATTTCACCCAATAATTTAACTATATCTTGTTCATTCAAAATTTTGTGATCTAACACTTCATACAAGTAATGCTAGTTTTAATCATGTAAGTCTCACAGTGTAATATAATATAATATCTTAAGAGTCTCACGTTGGAGAGACTTTTTCTATTGAGAGGGGCGATAGCATACTAAACTTACACACACTACGTGAATGCTAGGACTCGAACTCAAGACCTTGCTTGAGGGAGTAAATACTCCAAACCACTACACTAGTAGATCCTTTGCAAAGTTTGATGGTTAAAAAAAGCAATTAGTTACAACTAACAAGTCACACATGTAAAGTTATCATATGAACAATGCTAGGCTCATATGTGACCTGTTGATGCATGTGATGTATCAACAACTGATAATCGTCTACTCTCACAATTGGGAGTCTAACGCATAGACAGAAGGTTAATTATAGAAATGGTCTCTCAAAAACACCATACAGAATTCACTATAAAAATTCAAGGACCAAAATGTAAAGTGGTATAATTTAGTCACCATTTCTATAATTAACCCTGTAAAAACACTAACACATTTGTGTTGAATTAGGAGGGGTTGTTCATAAATTCATATTCATTCAGGCCGATAATTCAAGTAACTACGCGCCACGCCTGTGGCTCTGAAGCAGATATTAACCCAAAATGATAAACCAAAATTACCCAAAAATAGAAGATCAAAGCCCTAAGCTTTCCCAAATTCGAAAGCTTTCGCCCACTCGCGGAAATCAGCCACCCTTCTTCTCTGATTCTGCTGCCTTCACTTGAGGTCTCTCTCTCTCTCTCTCTCTCTCTCTCTCTCTCTCAATTCATATTTTACTTATTTCTTGTGTTTTTCTAAACTTATTCAAACTTGTTGGTTTGGTTGGGAAAATTTGTTTTGTTTTCTGTTTGGTTGCTCAGAAATCGCCGCAAAATGGGAAAATTGAGTTAATAATTGTGATCATATGCTGTTTTGTTGGACCCAAATATGTGTTAAAGCATAAACGTGTCTGGACTTTAGTCTTTTCTGTTCATTTCATCAGCTTTCTCAGCTGCCAAGCAGAGGGTGAAAATGGCCATAACTTTTTTTTTATCGGGCATTGATTAATCACAATTTGACGGAACAGTCATTACTGTTAATAGATAAAATGGACCTGAAATAGTCAAGCATAGTAAAATCAAACTCCTGTGGAATTGTCATTACTGTTACTCTAGCCGCACGTTTGTTCATTCTTGATATTTGATAAGAAGCTCCAGTGAATAAACTTGAGTGAAGCAATGAAACTTTTTCTCTAATCATCACGTGGTTTCCGAAGATTCACAACTATTGCATTAATGCTTTACTTACGGGCTCAGTGTGCTAGATTATGTGAGGTTAGCTGTTTATAATTTGGCACTATTTTATTTGCTTGCTAAGTTCCTATTTGATTTATAAATACTAGTTTTAGATTATATCTTAATTTCGTATGAAATATGTTGGCAATTGTTGCTTGAAGTTTGAACCGGGCAAACTATGTTTGTGTGTATGTGTACTTGGTAAGAGAGGTGCACTTTGGGTACCAACAGTGATAGAGTTGTGTCTTTTGCACTCGGTACGGTTTGCTTGATGCAATCGTGCGTGTTCTACATCACCATAAAAGAGTGCCAAGTAGAATGACAGAGACTTCTTGAGTGTCCACGTGGTCCAATAACTTGTTTTTATTAGGTTTGCTGGCCAAGTTGGTTAGTATATTGCTAATAACAGAGATGATCGCTGAGTATTTTTGAACACCCTGAAAAGCACTTGTTTTTCTGATGACCGTATCATTGTTTCTTATTATACCTTTTATCTTTTAGGTATTACTATGAAGGTCTGTTTAGAAGATCAGAGTCTCTTCTCAGAAACAGATAACAAACTACTTTTAACTAAACATCATGGATAGAAATCAAAATTTGGGTGAAACAGTGGTGGATGGTCCAGAAAATATGAATGGTGGTAGAGTAAGTGAAAATATGAATATGGTTGCTGTTGTGGAAGAAGTGCAGAATAGAGGTGGCGTAGTCATTAGCTCTCCTAAAAGGGACATTCAAGTGTTTGAGGGAGACACAGATTTTGAACCTTGTAATGGCATTGAATTTGAATCACATGAGGCAGCATACTCATTTTATCAAGAATATGCCAAGTCTATGGGATTCACCACTTCAATAAAAAACAGTCGGCGTTCAAAGAAATCGAAAGAGTTTATTGATGCCAAGTTTGCATGTTCCAGATATGGAGTCACACCGGAGTCGGATAGTGGGACTAGTCGTCGACCAACTGTGAAAAAGACGGACTGCAAAGCCAGCATGCATGTGAAGAGGAGGGCAGATGGAAAGTGGATTATTCATGAATTCATAAAGGAGCATAATCATGAGCTTTTACCTGCTCTAGCATATCATTTTCGGATTCATAGAAATGTGAAGTTAGCTGAAAAGAATAATATTGACATTTTGCATGCAGTTAGTGAACGAACTAGAAAGATGTACGTTGAAATGTCTAGACAATCTGGTGGGTATCAAAATACTGGGTTTGCTACGACTGATTCAAACTATCAGTTTGATAAATGCCGGGACTTGGGTCTAGATGAGGGAGATGCTCAAGTAATGCTTGAATACTTTAAGCGAATCCGGAAGGAGAATCCCAATTTCTTCTATGCAATAGATTTGAATGAAGAGCAGCGTGTGAGAAATTTGTTTTGGGTTGATGCAAAAAGTCGGAGTGATTATAGGAGTTTTAATGATGTTGTCTCTTTTGATACTTCTTATATCAAAATAAATGATAAGTTGCCATTTGCTCCTTTTGTTGGGGTGAACCACCACTTTCAGTCAATGTTGCTTGGTTGTGCGTTGGTTGCTGATGATACTAAATCAACATTTGTATGGTTGTTGAAGACGTGGCTTAGAGCAATGGGTGGGCAATGTCCTAAATTGATTATCACTGATCAAGACCAAACCTTGAAGGCAGCGATCGATGAAGTCTTTCCACATGCACGCCACTGCTTTACACTTTGGAATATATTGGAAAAGATCCCTGAAACTCTTGCTCATGTAATCAAACGGCACGAAAATTTCTTGCCAAAGTTTAACAAGTGCATCTTTAATTCCTGGACAGACGAACAGTTTGACTTGAGATGGTGGAAGATGGTTACCAGATTTGAACTTCAAGATGACGAATGGATCCGGTTGCTGTATGAAGATCGTAAAAGATGGGTGCCTACTTATATGGGAGATACTTTTTTCGCTGGAATGTGTACAACTCAGCGTTCTGAAAGTATGAACTCTTTCTTCGATAAATACATACACAAGAAAATTACTCTGAGAGAGTTTGTGAAACAATATGGGACAATTCTACAAAACAGGTATGAAGAGGAAGCAATTGCAGATTTTGATACATGGCACAAACAGCCTGCATTAAAATCTCCTTCTCCTTGGGAAAAACAAATGTCAACAGTTTACACTCATGCAGTATTCAAAAAGTTCCAAGTTGAGGTTTTGGGAGTAGTTGGCTGCCAGCCAAAGAAAGAACATGAAGACGGACCAACTACTACATTCAGAGTTCAAGACTGTGAAAAGGATGAATATTTCATGGTGACCTGGAATGAAACAAAGTCAGAGGTTTCTTGCTCCTGTCGTTTGTTCGAGTACAAAGGTTTTCTTTGTAGACATTCACTGATTGTTCTCCAAATTTGTGGCCTCTCAAGCATCCCATTTCATTATATTTTGAAGAGATGGACAAAAGATGCAAAAAGCAGGCAATCAATGGTTGAAGAAACAGAGCGAGTACAGACTAGGGTGCAACGCTACAATGATTTATGCAAACGAGCCATTGAATTGAGTGAAGAAGGATCAATATCTGAGGAAACTTATAATATTGCTTTCCGCACACTTGTTGAAGCTTTAAAGAATTGTGTGAACGTGAATAACTCTAATAATACTGTCGTAGACTTTAGTGGCACTGTTCATAGTATTCGTGAAGCAGAAGAAGAGAATCAAGGAAGCCTTGCATCAAAAACAAGTAGGAAGAAAATTACAAATAGAAAAAGAAAGGTATGTTCTGAACTTGATGGTTGACTTCGCTTGAGTCAAACTTAATAAGGAAGTTCATGGAAGTATGTTTCTATTTTGCAGGTGCAAGCAGAGCAAGATGTTATACTTGTGGAAGCACAAGACAGCTTGCAGCAAATGGTTTGTCCTTTATTCATTTTATTTAAGATCTAATTTCGGTGTTCTGTGTTAAAGTCCACTGGATCAGGAAATTATTGATTTTGCAGATATTCCGTGAATGCAATCCACCATTTACTAACAACATCCCTACTTTTGTCTCTTTAACTACTGAATATCATGGGCATTCGAGTACTTTACATAGTTCAGACTAAGTTTGTGAATTTTTTTTTTCCTACAGTGATCTTAATGATATATCTTTAATTTGGGCATTTATGCTTGTAGGATAACTTAAGCTCAGATGGTATACCCCTTACTGGATATTATGGTGCCCAACAGAATGTGCATGGACTGGTATTGCATATTATTTTCTTGTATAATTTATTTTCAATTTTTACATGGCGTTTTTCTTGTACCATTTATGACGTTTTGTAACTGGTCTTTGCAGGTACAGTTGAACTTAATGGAGCCACCCCATGACAGTTACTATGTTAACCAGCAGAGTATGCAAGGGCTGGTAAGTCAAAATAATGTTGTGACCATTATATCTAAGGATTCCCTTTAGAACCATACAGACACGATATTATATTTCAATTTAATTGGTTTTATCTTGCTTATAGGGACAACTGAATTCAATAGCACCCAATCATGATGGTTTTTTTGGGACTCAACAAAGCATTCATGGGCTGGTATAGTATTTTCATACTAATGCGATTCACTTTTTTGAGAAAATTTTCCAGGTATTGTATATTCAGAGGATAAATTTCTCAAATTTTGCCCTAATCATGTAGGGACAATTGGACTTTAGACCATCAACTAGTTTCAGTTACAGCTTGCAGGTTTGTTTGCAATATAGCATGTATGCGTGTATCTTGAAGAAACTCCAATGATTTTATCTGTGGTTTTTTACTAACTATATTGGGCAATTGCAGGATGACCCTCATTTGAGATCTTCACAGTTGCATGGCGACGCTTCAAGACATTCATGAGGAAGAAACGCTTGCCATCTTGGAGTTGGTTGACGTTGTACTTAGAACTTGTTTGTAATCATAAACTAAACCAGGTAGTGGCTCGAGATCTCTCTTTTGACTTCTCCTCTCTTTCCAGTTCTGAGGTGCGCTGTTTAAGCCAACGTTAACTTCCATAGAGAAGGTAAATCCTCCATGTGTATTCGTATATGAAGGGGATGACCTTGCCAATTCGTTAACCTTAGTGTAACACTGTATCACAATGGGCAAGCAGTGCAATCTCATGTCAAGTGTATTTTAGATTCATTTAGTGGACTCGAATGTACCAACCAATCAATGCCTAGTTAGTGCAAATATTGTGATTAATGCGCCGAAGATGAGAATTTCATACTGTTTGCTGAGACATGCACATTTCTAGCCTTCTGTAGTTACTTCTTCGTAAAAAAGCTCCGTGGCCTTGTTATGGTTGAAGTTGGGATGCTAACTTCATTTATCTGAGTTAATTTTCATGTAAAGGTGGACAGCTTATTGCAATTTTCCTTTTAAGGCAAATGGATTATGGATGCCTGGAGAGTTTAAAATTATCAAGGTGTCACCGTGTCATGGAAGGTCAAATTTGAGACCACTAATTGCAAGTTAAGGTCATTTTTCATTGAACTAGACCCGATTGATAGTTCAACAAATCAGTTATGGCTTGTAAAACCGTGGCGTGGCATTGAATATTATCATATCATACTATGAGTTAGGGATTAATGGGCCTCCCTCGAGTGGGATCATGGTTGGATTATGAGTTTTTCAATAAGAAAGAAGACAAAAATGAATATAGGGAATGCTAGTAACATTTTTTCTAACCTTTTCTTTTAAACCTTCTCCTTTCTCTTCATGACATGTGTCATTTCTCTCTCACTGAAAAATTAAAACAATGTTTTTAATAACTAAAAAAATATTAAGTGTATTTCCATATTTGCATTATTTTTATTGTTTGTTTAAAATATAAAATAAACAAATTCTTCAATTATTTTTATTTTTATTTATTGTTTATTTTGGTAATTAAAAATATTGTTTTAAGTGAGAGAGAAGTGACACATGTTATAAGAAAAATGGAGAAGATTTAAAAGAGAATGTTAGAAAGAAGATTATTATCATTTCCTGATGAATATTGTGATGTGCATTGTTAAATAATTACATTATCACGGGTAATAGGAATTGAGAAGTTTTCTTCTTCTTCTTTTTTGTGAAATATAAAACCGACCCAAAACAAATACCCGCGAACTTGAACCCGACCAATTATGATTCGGTCTCGGACTTGAATCTCTCTCTCTCTCTCTCTCTCTCTCTCTCTCTCTCAGTCTGTCCGTGGTTTGTGACTTGCGCAGGTGCAACCACTGCACTCTGATGATTCCCTCTTTGCTTCATTGACCTTGATTTTCGCCATTGTATTTGGACTCACTATCTGTTTGGTTTCTGGAAAGTTGAAGAAAAACTGAAGGAACACTCAAAGTCTTATAATTTCTCATAACTGAGTGGAGATGCTCAGCTCCCTAAGAAAGGGGTAATTACCAATTTCCTTTCTTTTTTTATTCTTCTGTTTTCAGTCTATTTATTTTAAGATTTTGAATCCCGAGTACAAAATAGGTAGCAAAGAAGATTTACTTTGAATTTTATTGTTTTTTATAATTGTCATAATTATTTATTCATTTTAAGCTTTTAGAGTGTTAATAAGCTTAAAATTTCTTATCTTTTCAGTTTTAATATTCTGGAGGGTATAATATGTGAGAAATATGATACTTGCACAGTGTTTGGTATAGCAATAATTAATGCCTGGCTTTTGTAATTCGTTTTTGTGTTTCAGGTAATTAAATTAAATGAGCTTTTGTATTGCATAAGCTTTGTTTTCTTCTATGGAGATAGATCTTGAACTGCCTTCATGTGAGCAGGACAAGTTAGAAACTGGTTCAGATAAGGATGTTAATGTTGTAGATGTCACAGATGAGAAAAATGTTGAGGAGCATGTTAATTCACCAACAACGAGTGAACATGTTAAAGAAGCGGATGGATTGGATGCAAACCAAAGTGCTTGTAGTTTGCAGGCCCAAGATGATGCGAAAAATATGGGGTTGAATGCTGTTGATGAGGGGAAGAGAGTAATTCAGGAACCCCAAAATGGTTTGGAATTTGAGTCTAAGGAAGAAGCTTATTCTTACTACAGAGAATATGCTCGGTCTGTGGGATTTGGCATCACAATTAAAGCCAGTCGGCGCTCCAAAAAATCTGGAAAGTTCATTGATATAAAAATTAGCATGTTCTAGATTCGGAAGCAAGCGCGAGTCTGGAACAACTGTCAATCCAAGATTATGTATAACAAAGACAGACTGCAAAGCTAGCTTGCATATAAAGAGGAAAGATGATGGGAAATGGGTTGTACATAGTTTCATAAAGGAGCACAACCATGAAATGTGCCCAGATGATTTTATTTATGCTATCAGTGGAAGAAACAAGAAACCTGCTACTGTTGCCTGCCAAAAGAAAGGTCTACAGTCAGCTTTAGGTGAGGAAGATGTGAGAGTAATGTTCGAACATTTTATGTGTATGCAGGACGAGGATCCCAACTTCTTCTATGCAATAGATTTTGACCATGAAAAACGACTGAGAAGTGTATTTTGGATTGATGCAAAATGCAGGCATGATTATAGTAGTTTTTGTGATGCAGTCTTCTTTGACACTTACTATGTTAGAAACAATTATAGAATTCCTTTTGTTCCTATTGTTGGAGTCAACCATCACTTCCAGTACATTTTGCTTGGATGTGCATTGATGGGAGAAGAGACCATCCCAGCTTTTGTTTGGTTAATGCGGACATGGCTTAAAGTAGTGGGTGGCCAAGCTCCAAGACTGATTATCACTGATCAAGACAAATACTTGAAAGAAGCTGTAGCAGATGTATTTACTGATGCATACCATTGTTTTTGTTTATGGCATGTATTGAGCAGGATTCCTGAAAATGTGGGTTTTTTCATAAAGGAGAATGAAATATTCATGGAAAAATTCAACAAATGCATTTACCGGTCCTGGACAGTTGAACAATTTGAAAAGAAATGGTGGAAATTGGTTGATAGATTTGAACTAAGAGAAAATGAGTGGGTTCACTCATTGTTTGAAGATCGTAAAAAGTGGGTTCCAACTTATATGCAGGATTCATTTATGGCTGGAATGTCTACAAGGGAGCGATCTGGAAGTATAACTTCATTCTTTGATAGGTACATATCTCAAGAAGCTACAGTTAACGATTTTATTGAGCAGTACAAAGGATTTCAGAAAGATATGTATGACATGGAAGTTAATGCTGCTCTTGAAACACAGGATAAACAACCTGGATTAAGATCTCTCTCAACTTTTGAAAAACAAATGGCAACTATCTATACAGGTTCTGTATTTAAAAAATTTAAGGTCGAGGTTTTGGGACTAGCTTCTTGTCAATTGCAGAAAGACAGTGAAAATGAAGCAACTGCAATTTTCCGGGTTGATGATTTGGAAGAACGCCAAAATTTTACTGTTTCTTGGAATGATGCAGAATTAAAAGTATGTTGTTCATGTCATTCATTTGAATACAAAGGTTTTCTCTGCAGACATGCAATTCTGGTCCTCCAAGTGTCTGGTGTTTCCAGTATCCCATCCCATTATATTTTGAAGCGTTGGACGAAGGATGCAAAAGTTAGGTGTACTGTTAGTGATGGACCGAAGAGGCTTAACTACAGAGTGCAACGTTTCAACGATCTGTGTAAATTAGCTGTTAAATTGGGTGAAGAGGGGTCTTTATCTCCAGAAACTTACCACATTGCATTTCAGGCATTAGAGGCAGCATTGAAACATTGTGTGGATGCCAATAATTCTGTAAGAACTGTTTCCGAAGCCAACATGTCAGCTAATCATGGTTTTAATGATGTGGAAGAAGTCAATCCCAGCAGCAATATGGCAAAGTCTTCTAAGAAAAAGAAAACATACAAAAAAAGAAAGGTTGGTTAAGGCTTGATCTTTGGCTTGTATAATTTTCTAGGTCATCCTAATTGATATGTGCCCTGAGGTATATTTTATGTATACTGTAGGCGCAGACTGAACAAGATAGCCTAACTATCAGGTTGCAAGACAGCTGCCAGCAGATGGTTTGTCTCATGATCACTTTTGTTCTGAATTTCTCACTCACAGAGAATTTGTTTGTTTTGGACTGTAATATATTATAGTACACTTCATTATGGATTTAAATGTAGGAACAGATGAAATCCAGAGCACATAACCGTGATAATTGTTACGTTCCTCAGCAAGAATTGGAAGGGGTAATATGAAACACCTAAGTTATTCCGAGATATTGCAATAAGAGCTTGTCGATATGCATACACCCTGCAGTATTACAATTTGTTATTATGAATTTTTTTTTAAATGGGATGTTATATGTTTTTGCAGGAACATGGTTCAAGATCTCGTGGTCTTGATAGCTATTACGGTGCTCAACAGAGTATGCCAGGAATGGTATGACATATTTTCTTCCGGACTACAGCTCTTAAAGTTCTAATTGAGAAATTTATGTCAAGGATTGTTTATTACTTGTATATCAGGGACAGATGAACTCAATTGCTCCCATCAGTGATGGTTATTATGGCAATCAGCAGGCCACACAGGTACAATCCATGCCTTTGTTCTGACCCTGATGATTTTTCATTAAAAAAAAACAGAAGGCAAACATTTTCTTTTGATTTTCTACAGGGACAGTTGCATTCATTACCAACACGTGTTGGTCACTATGGGACCCAACAGAGTATGCGAGGAATGGTACGGGTTGTTTGGTTCTTGGCATTCTATGAAGCAGTATGGTTCATCACATAGAATTACTAAATAAGCAGTATTTTTCTTTTGGGGCCTCTTTCTTTAATTGCAGGGTCAACTTAGTTTCAGATCACCAACTGTACAGAGCTGTTTTGACATTCAGGGCAATCTGCAAGATATGGTGGGCATTTAAGTAGTCCCATTGGACCCTGGTTTTCTATTTGGCATTGGATTTTCATCTCATGAGCTTTATGGCTCTTTGGCTGCAGGAACATTCTGCAGGCTCCTCACACTTTCACGGCAATGCATCAAAGCGCCCGCATGGTAAGCACCAAACGCAATAGCCGATAGACCATGGCCATCCATTGAGATGAAGACTAGTGCCCAGTTGTAAATTAAGCCTCACGTTTGTAAACGGAGATTAAAAAAGATTGAACTCTTATAAGCAAGTTTTTTTTTTTTTGGGCTGATATAGACGTTTCTTTGTATTTTTAATTTTTATAATTGAACAATTGTACATAAAGATGTTCGATAGATATAAATAGAATTTATGTCGCACCGTAATCCACTACGTTTATCTTTTCTTTTGAAACTGCATGCCAACTTTTAGACTCGTATATATATTAGGGTTAGAATATAATAAATCTATGCCTACTTAATATCTGTAAACTATTGTATGGATAACTCTGATATACGTTGGTTCAACAGCTCTTAGTATACAAAGACATCAGAAATGTGATATCATTGACCAAACCGACTTCTGGATTTTGCACGAGAAGGAAGTCAATGCTTGCCTCGTGCAAAGTTTGTTTGAAAACTGAAAAAAGGATCGTGTATTTGCTTTCCTTCTGCTCTCACATAGTGACATGAAATTATGTTCAAGTTCAATCAAATTATAAAACTATCCCTGCAAAAGTCTGACGCAGTTTGCGTTTATTACTATTGCGTATTTGTTGGACAATGCAACTCTCTTCCGTTTTCATTGCTAACAAAATTATTCTCAAAAAAGAAAATAATTCTGTTAAGTTCAAAGCCTGTAGCTGGTAAGTGGTAACAAGAAGAATACACTGGACAATTATCATCAATATCCCTATCAGTGTCCCATCTGTATATCGTATTCCGTAAGTCACCGTACATCGGACCTCTTCCTTAATTTGCACCACAATCCATTCTTTGTATGGATTGTTGCCCCTGTAACTTGTTCCACGGATTCTGGAGACCCTTTTAGCTCTACAGTGAACTTCTGCAACAGCATAGCCAATGTTACAGTTGACTCCATGAGGGCAAATTGGTCTCCTACGCATTTTCTTGGCCCTCCGCCAAAAGGCAAGAAGGCAAAATCTGCTGTAATCTGATAATTGCAATCATAAAGTCATTACTTGATAGATGTCATCAATGTGAGAACATGAATGTATGATTCGAAAGGGGAAGTGACTAGTAATAACCTCGCCTGGGTACAATGCACCGGGAATTCGAGAAGGGTCGAAACCAGCCCATCCTTCAACCTCACTCTTCTTTGGCACTAAAAACCTTTCTGGTTCAAATTCATTAGGATTGTCCCAAAAATATGGAGATCTATGGAGATTGTATACCTGAGTGGAAAGTTTTTGGAATATAAAACTATGGATTGTAAGAGAGAGTGCCAGGCAAGCTTAGAGCATAGAATCAAGCTCATGGAAATACCACATTGATAGATAGAGCTGAGGCCCTGACTTAGCATTACCTTAACTAAGGAGCAGTTGCAATTTATATTTTAAAGAAATTCATAAATAAAGGAGGAACTTAAATGCTGTACTCACAGAAAGGAAGATATCAGTCCCAGCAGGAATCGCATAACCATCTTTTTCACCGTTGTACCCTCCTGCACAATGGATATAAAGCCCCTTTCTTATCCTAGATTTGACCAGAAATAAATATTTGTTGTATGATTTGTAAAGAAAATAAATCCATAAAACACAATGTCGTAAAACTTGAAGTTTCATCTGAAGGTATATAAGAACATTTAAATAATACCTGGTAGTGTATCTGACTTGAGAGAACGTCTAACAAGCAAGGGGGGCTGGGGAAATAAACGAAGCGACTCTACAACAATAAGTCTTACGTACCTGAAAGACAAAAAGAAAAGAAAAAACCACATGAATAACATCATTATACTTTGAGATTCCAATAAGGGTGAAAAAGAGGCAAGTTGAAGTAATCATTGTGCCTCAGCTTGGCATTCATTGGTGGTTTCTGGGTTCACTTAAGCTCAAAATGAGATTGGAAAGCCTTGTTCAAACCTGTTTAAACCTGTTAGAGGCTTAGAGTTCATTCAGATAAAGAAGACAAAGCTCCTAATCTCCTAAGCCACCGGCAAATGCATCAAAAGATGATTCACAGACTTGCCCCTCCCATTTGTATCAATGTTCAAAATTCAGTTCATTCTCCTTTCCCTCTAACCCAACTTTGACCTCAAATCCAGCTACATAACTAAATATTGATGAGTTTCATTGCTTCAATGATAAATGCAGTGCATATACAAGTGAATGGAACAAGTTCAGTAAATGTCTTAGGGGCGTACTCCAGTTTTTTAATTGATTCAAGATTTGGTCCATCCTGTCCAAGTACTGAATCAATCTCTGCTTGTGCTTTCTTCATCTTGGATGGGTTCTGCAACAAAGCAAGTGAATTTCATCTATGTCGTCACATATGTGAGGATGAAAGAGCTCAGTGGTGCAAAGAAGCCATTAACAAACATTAAGCATAACTTTATTCTGAAGAATTTAAGTTAGAAATGAAGAATCATACTTGTGCAAGGAAGAAAACAGCCCAAGTAAGGACAGCAGCTGTCGTTTCATGGCCAGCAATAAGCATTGTCATCAAGTCATCCCTAAGCTGTCAAAATCCACAGGTAATGTTATGAATGCCCAAAGAGGACCACTGTCTCAAAACAGGTCCAATCCATAATGGTGTACAACTGAGAATTCACCTCAAATGGGAGTGTGGGTAGGGGAGCGAAGAAAGAAAGAAAGACAGAAAAAGCATGGCATTGATGAAGTGCAAGGGGAAATAAAAGAAAACCCCTATTTGGATCAGTTGGAATAATGTGATCGAACAAGTACTGATACATCAGTTTATCCTATATATGTTCATTATTTTGGTCAGAAATCCTGTATCTAAAAGCATTAAAGTTTTGCAAGTATTTACCTGACGATCATCAACATCAGCTCCACGAATGTCAACTAAGAAACGCAGTAGGCTTGCATCCTGCAAACTTTATAGTTACAATGCCAGAATTTTAACCCTTCTGCAAAGCTCCTAACTGTATCACTTATAAATAGAGTTCAGAAAAATTGGATTATATTTTCAGTTGGAGGTTTTCCCACCTTCAGATTTAAGTAGTCCCTTTGTTGCAGTTTCTCAACATCCGTCTCCTGTCACAGAATGTGATCAAATAAAGTTCTAGGTACTGGAAAATTAGTTTTTTAACATCTGTTTCCAATAATACAATAAAACATCAATTTTTGCACGACTGTGTAGATATGATATTACATATTCTCCCACGTCCACTTAATTCAGCTTAAGTTTCATCTAACCTGTCTGGTGTCTTTTGCATTTCTGATAAGTCCATCAAGACAATCATTTATAACCTTCAGATCACCATGGAACTTCCGTTGCCTGGGGACTATCCACCTTGCCAGGGGAAATTTCCAATATGGGATATAAAAGGTGGACCTATGTTCAGCTTCAAAAAGTGTGCCATAAACTGCCTGTAATGTATTTGCAAAAGAGCTGAATATGAACGCTTAGCATTAAGCATAATAACATGAATGCTAAATCAATATCTAATAATAATAATAATAATAATAATAATTAAAGGGGAAAAAGTGTGATATCATATACTCAAATAGAGTAACAGTTCACAATAATTAGTCAACTATTTAGAAGCTAGGCAAGAAAAAATCAATTATTTAGAAAGAAAAGAAAGAAAAAAGTATATTAGTATTCTATTCAGTGATTTGATTGTACACTTTAGTTCACTCCAGAAGTTGGTAGAATAAGAACTTCTATAAGATGTATAGACAACAGAATAAGAAAACCAAATGTTGGTTTGAAAAAAGACATCATGATGGAATGCGCTGAATGCCAGATACAACCATTACAAAATCATTAGAATAAATGTTCCTTTGCCAAACCTTGATTACAGGAGATTCTTTAGTAACAGAACCGAAGTCATAGTTGAAGACACCAAGTCCAATAATATCAAGAGCCAAATTCGAAAACTCTGCTTCAAGATCCAACTCAATTGTCTTCTCATCATGCAAGTTCTCTCTTTCTAGAAGCTTCTCAAATTTTAATATTGTTCTCTCTGAACAATTTCTAAATGTTTTAACCATTGCTTCCAAGTATAAGGAATGGAACCCAGGAGCAATAACTGCAAAATCAGCTTATGGCTGGTAAGTCTCTGTATAATGGACCGCTATAAGTTACAAACTTCAAATACAAATACCTTACTCTTTGCCCTAACCTGCGGTGCAAACACTAAAATATTAATTGTTTTTTTTCCCTGAAACAAAAATTAATTGTTACTACTCACCTCTTCTCCTCTGCTTCCAAGTACCAAGATCAGCAGGTATAAGTCCTTTGCCCATTATTGGTTCTAGAATATCAGCCAGAACTCCCTAATGTACAAGTGTGAAACCACAACCAATTTGGGCACAGCAGATTAGAATAAGTAAAAATGAGTGGAGTAAAACAGCTTAAAAATTAAATATATATACACATCTGTATATCTTATTCTTACTTAACTGATTGAGATGACTAAAAGGAAATTAGAAAATAATTCAAAATTAAATGAACCCAACTGAAAAAAGGTTAAACATGATAGCAAATGTTATGTGATAAACTAATATTGTTTATCAATGGGTGGGGAGGGAGAGAGAGGAGAGGGGAGAGGAGGGGGGCCAGGATGGAGCATAACACTGTTTTGCAAAGGTTATCCATATAACCTGTCAGTTCAAACAAATGGTGTGAGCAAAGTAACTTTTGAGTAAAGATACCAAATCAAGACTATGATTTGAAAACTTTTTTTTTAAAGGAACATAATCTACCAACAATGAGTACATTATAGACATGGAGAATGAAAATAGAAACAACAAAACAAACTCTTGTTAAACGAGGGGAGTCCAGAAGCATATTATTAGGTAGTACCTTGTCATAACTAAATGCATTCTCTCGAAGAATATGCCTTGCAACAATAGGATCTGATACAACAACAAATGCTTTTGGTCCAAACGCAAGCTTATACACGGAGCCATGCTGCCAAAACAAACAAAAGTTTGTAGAGAAAAGGAAAATAATTATGAACAGTAGAGCTCAGAAGGCCCAAATAACAAAGTCCCAGTCCCCACAGCTGCAAGGTACTCCAGAAAACTGAGATTTTTTAATCTGTATATGCCATCGAAATTTTAATCTCAAACAAGAAAATGAACAATTGATTGAACCTCTCTACCCAACCATCTGTCTCCATGTCTACCCTACTACAACCCACATCCAAGGGGGCTAAACCCAATCAACCAGCAGAGCAGCCATCAAACATGAATTCATGACAGTAAAGTACACTTTAAATTGAAGGATCCAAAGACCAAAATTTGTGAAGGATGCATACCTCTAAGAACCAGTCATACAATGCAAAGAAGAGAGGCCGAGCAAACAAATCCGAGACTGCACCTTCAGCTATGGGCATAGACCCAAGGCTTCCCCCACTCAAAAAATTGGTAAGGAGGTTGCTTGCATTGTCCAATAACTTTCTTCTTGTTTTTGGTTCATCAGTACTAGTTGATTGGCACCTACATTCAGAAAATTCACATCATATTCCATAATTCTACAATAAAGATAAGGCGTAAAACGGAAAAGAAATAGGAAGTCCAATATATTCTGCTCAAGCTACATGGTACTCATTACTCACTCTGTTTATATTGTACAAAACATACTTCAAAGAGTTTTTTTTTTCTCTGGGAAACAAACTGAAATACAACTTTCAATTTTTCTTGTCTTTTCTTTTTCTTCTATTGAATTCAGATAAAACATACGGAGAAAGCATGCCAAACCGATTGCAGGAAGAAAAGGAAAACACAAATTATAAGCTAGGCATAAAAAAAAAGGAGAATCCCAGAAATTGTGGAATAGGAAGCAGAAACGCAAGTTAGAATCTCTCTCTCTCTCTCTCTCTCTCTCTCATGTAAAGAAACTAAAACATTTAAATTGTAATTGAAATATCAACTTCTCCAAGAAACCCAGAAGCTAGAAAATGTTTTAACTGCTTAAATGAGTATATGGCCATCATGTTATTACTGCAGAAAACACTATCAGCAAAAGTTGAAGAAAGAGAAATACCTGATAGGATGAGTGGTGGACTTGGAATTGAGAAGATGAGTGGTGGTTGAAGAGTGGAAATGACCAAATTCACTTTTCTGAAAGTTGACATTAATAAGAGCTGGGGGAGAGGGATGCAACAGAGAGTAACCAGCCATGGCCATTAGGCAATAAGCAGCAGACAGTTCTTAGAGTTTTGAGCAGTGTGGGTTCAGCTGGGGATATCTTAGTACTTGGGATATTTGCAACACAGCAATACACAACACTAACATGTTGGAAGAATGACGTAAACAAACATGGGAGAAAAAAGAATTTGTGGGTGGTTACTTTTTTGGGTGTTTCACTAAAACACTCAAAATGGGATTGAAATTATAAAAAAACTCATTATCAAAACACTTTATAAACACACCCAAAACCCATCTTTACACACACTCAAAATTCATTTATAAACACACCCAAAAAATATATAATTATTGATTTTGAGTGTGTTTACATGTTTAAATAGTATTTGAATTTTTTATAAATAATACAGTATTGGTTTATTTTTCAAAAAAAAAAAAAATATTAGGTTTATTTATAAATTTGTATATTTTTTTGTCACACTCATCTGCCTGCCTGCCCCACTAAAAATCAGGAAAGCCAAATTATCCAGAGCCTGACCTAACAAAGTGCACAAATTCATCAATGAATTAGTAAATGGCTGTCTGCTTCCTTGTTCACTTTCTTCATGCTTAGTTGAGTGAGTCCACTTCCGTTTGGTAAACACTGCTCCTATGATTCCTTACTGTTGCGTGAAGTTAGTGGCCCAGGCTTATTTTATATATGGGCCTAATCATAACTCATAAACCCAAGACTGTTGGGCCTTTGGTTTCTAATTGCAACTATCAATTCAACAAAAGAACTTCTAACTGAAATGTTCATGCACGCATGGACTATTCTCAACTGTTTATGAGTTGTACTTGACTGAAAAGGTGTCTAATTACAAACATCAATTCATTATAAGAAATGCTAAAGGGACCATACACCGAAGAGTGAGCAACCTTACGAACAATGGAGTGTGAACGACTGATCTTAGCACATCACGTTTCTTGGCTTATTCAAGGATGGCTAGATGCACGAGATAGTTCATTCATATATGTATGTTTTTTGTTGACTATTCCCCACCAATAAAGTTGTTGACAAATTTGAAAGCGGGGAAATCCAGATTCCCGGGTTGTGTGTAAGGATGGCCCACATTGACTATTTTTCACCGACTACAGAGTGCAGACAATATAAACAGCTGAGAGCGGAGACAATCGTAGAGAAGAAGATCGGTTAGTAAAATTACTGAATTGTCTGAGGGATCAGAACCCATTTTCACACACACATTGGAGAAGCCATTCCCATGTTTCAGAGACTGAGATGCTTTTAACATCAGTAGGGAAGGGAGGCTGATGGAATTTAACAGACAGTAAAAGAAGAAACCAGTTGGTCAATGCTGCCGCAGATTGAGTTGTAGTCCAGCCAAGCCTTATGGAGTCATTTTAAGAAAACTGAACACTGGTCAGTGGTCAAAAGGAACGTGTGCTAAATATATAAGGCCGTCATCTGTTTGAATTTTGATATCACGTTCTTGTATTTATATTCTTAAATCTTATCATGTGTCCCTGCCTAACACATGTTCTCTTCTTTGACTCTCCTTCTGCTGGTTGAGAGGTGAGACTTCAGTTTATCATTTTGTGAGGCAAATTGAAGACCAATTTGCATGTGAGTTCAAAGAAAAAAAAAAAAAAAAAAGCAACCCATCTTAATTCATATATACAAAGTTCCAAAAATAAAATAAAATTTGTTTAGATATGTTACAAAATTTTCAAAATAAATGCATGAAGTTTTGTGTATCCTTAATTAAAGACATGTAATTGCGTGTGGATTAGGGTTTTGAAAAACGAAGTGTTTTATGTCTTGTAAGGCGAGGCATAGACCTTGAGGCGTTAGGATTAAGACTCTTGATTGAACATTAAATTTTCAAAGCTAATTTGATATCTGGTTATGGACAACCACACCAGCATGCTTGCTTGATGAATGGTCATTGTTAAGGTGAAGCAAATTGACGTAACAATAACCTAAGGAAGATTCAAAGTAGAAAAGTCTACATCCATCTACACAAAGAAGAAATGGAAAACGAATCAGCAATGACTTCGATTTGACTTCTTTTATTTATCTTTCTGGTTCATATGTTTTCTGGTTTAAAAATGCTTTGTTTCGGGATATGAGACACAAGCCAATGCATAGGCACATCTTAAAAGGTCTGGTCTTAATCTTCTGGAGAATTCACAATTGTAAATCCCTATAAAGTTGACAATGGAGGGCTAATTTAGGCTATGGCTTGCATCAGATGGGCTCCAGCCAGCACTACAAGTATGTGTAAAAGAGAAATGCTTGGCCTATAAAGTATTTTCATCTTTGAAGAAAACCTCAATCACCTTTTTTTATTATTAATTAGAAGATTAGGCCCTATGTTGCAGGGTTCTTTTTTGGCCTATTGGCCTAAACCTGGTAGGTTTAGGTGCTTAGGGGTTGAATTACTAACAACATTCAGGCCGCAACTGGCCTCAATTCAAATGATTTTGCAAACCAAAAAGAGATTCCAAACTTTTTTCTTATTATTATTATTATTATAATATACTAAGGGGGCACTAACTTACTTACTAACTTTTAGATACCAACACATTTGCCGTCTCATCTGTTTTAATTACATAATTTGTTATAATAATAAAAAAAATAAAAGAATTTCACACAAGTAAATAAAAAAGAAAAGAAACCCAACGATTTTAGATTTAGGGATAAACCCTTCTTCCTCTCTGAAAAACCCTAGAAATTCAACCGTCCTTCCATTTAATATGAATCGTATTCAATTATTGTGATTAACTTACTGTAAAACCCTAATCAGAACTTGTAATTGTGATTAGCCATAAATAAATATACCATTGCAACCAAAAAGAAACCAATAATTCATTTAGTTGTTGTGACCTATGCCTTCGTTCCTATGTGCTCAACAAGCTTGACTTTTTAACCAAAGAAAGGACAAACAACTTCCAAGTGGCCCTCAGTTATCCCCTAAATGAGTCTTATCTTTTTATAATTTGGTAAAATTAACAAGGAAAAAAATTGCTATTAATGGATCTGGAACTATCAGAGTACATACTTTAAAAAGGCAATTTTTTTTATTAAATATACTAGGTTTTTATTTATTTTATTTTATGTGGAGTCCGGGCCAGTTGTGCCAAAAACGACCGAGCATCAAGTAAAACGACAAAACAAGGCTTGAAAGGAAGGCGCTCGGTTGTTTCTCTGTGGCCCAAAACCCAACGTCTCCTAAGTGCCACGAGTCACCTACCTCCACCACCACCACGGTCCACCATCACCAATCACATGATGAGGTGGCCACCTTCGACCATGACGTCATCACGATAAAGTTGACGTGGCGTCTGGCCTTTATGTTGCTTCCGGGAAACCATGCAACAACACGCACACTTTCTATACAAAGACTTCACCTTCCAGAAACCTTATATTTACATTATTTTAAGGAGTTACACCAATTGAGGTTTTCGGTGTTTTCACAAAATTTATTAAAATTTTAAAAATTATATGAATATCTTTAGAGGTTTTTATTTAGTTTCAGAAGACCCCTTTACATTAATTTTTCATCCAAAATATAATAATTTCATACATAATATCTTTTGTAAATAACAAAATTAACTTCAATGAATATATGTGCAATCTAATTTCAAAACTAACTTTGTCATTTCAAGAATTTTTATATATAAAATCATTAATTTTTGGACTAAAAATCAATAGAAAGGGATTTTTTTAAAAAACAATTTAAGAATTAAAGGGGCGTTCATGTAAGTTTTAAAATGTCAGGGATTTTATGAAAACACTGAAAATCTCAAGGGGTGTTAGTGTATATTATTCCATCACAGCCCACCAGCATCACCCCACGTGCTATGTCACGTGACCTCAGACTTATCTTTCTCAAATCAACGGTCAAGATCATCCTGAAAAGTCTTCCTTTGACCCCATTCAAGCCTCCATAAATAGCTTACCCCTACTATCTTATTCCTTCCCTCTAACCCAAAACAAAGAAAACCCAAAACCCCCTCTATCCCTCTCTCTCTCTCTCTCTCTCTCTCAAACACAAGAATCACATTGTTGTATGGCCATGAGTGGTACTGGAACCATGTCCAATAACCCTAATGACTGGCTCCAATTCTACAACCAAACCTTGTCTTCTTCTCAAGGTCAGGTGTCTCATGGCCACATTTCTTCAGGTATTAATACTTCAACTTTTTTTGGTCATGACCAAGTCTCTGAAGCCACTGTGGTCACCACAACTCCATCCGCTGCCGCCACAACAAGTGCCGTTGGCTCCGCCAATCCGGGCTCCAGCACCAACAGTTTGAGCCCGGATCAAGGGCGGGTTTCGAAACCAGCCCGAAAGAGATCTAGAGCCTCGAGACGGACCCCCACCACGCTGCTCAACACGGACACTACGAACTTCCGTGCCATGGTGCAGCAGTTCACCGGGGGCCCTAACACGGCGTCGTTTCCCTCAGGTGGGTCCAGTTTTAGTTTCGGGCTGGCCCCACCTAGGCCACAGGGCTTTATGGTGTCTCCGGGGTATCATCCTCTACAGCCTCAGCAGCAGCAACAACATCATCCGTACCAGCAACAACAACAACGTCAGAACCAGCAATACTTGGTTGGTGCAGGAGTTGGGGATGGGTTTCTCCAGAGATTGAGCTCATCATCAAGAGGAGGACCCACAAACATGGGATTTGGGGGTTCGTCTGATCATGTTGCTGATCATCATGAGTTTTTGAGGGAGGGTATGTCGTCGTCCCAAGTGCCGTCTGCAGCTAGGCCCGGCTCTAACGCTGCCAATGAGAACAGGAGTGGCAGTTTCATGTTTTGAGAGGGACGTAAAGCAGAAAAGTTAGGTAGACTGACTTATCGTAGGGACACAATTCTTGACTAGTGTATATATACGGAAACAATATTTCTATATATATAATATAATGTATGCTTTTTCGACAGATTCAGATACCAAATGTCTTCTTCTTTTTTATATATACGTTGTGGTCCTTTTTCTCATTTTGTTTTTTTAATATCCTTTTATTTTCTAATTTTGAGATGCTTTTTACCAAATGCTCTATTTTGTCAAGTTATTATTAATAAACGAGTCCTCTCAAATGAGCGACAACAACAAAATGTGACTGATTGTTTCGATTGTGGGATTCAGTTCATAGATAGTTCTAAGTATTTAGATCTTTTAAGTAACTGGTGTTAAGCAATTAGTTATTAGTTTGTTAATATTTTCTGTGGAATATGTGTGTCCCGAGCTTTTGAATTGTTTACTAGAACAATATATAATATGAATCATACTATGTATGAAGGTAGAATTCATCGTCATTTTGACTCAAATATTATGTGTTTTTTCACGAATACTTTAAAAAAGTCATAGTGCACTCCCTTTCATAAAAATACAAGAGATTGCTCATATAAATTGCTCTTGGAGGTAGGGATAGTAACGGGACTGGGATGGCCCCGCTCTTCATCTCTGGCCCCGTCTCCGACCCCATACCCTTACGAGGTTTCGGGGAATCCCGTTCCCATCCCCATCGGGTGATTATCCCCCCAAACCTGCCCTCGAATCCCTGATTTTTTTTGTATAACTTGATCTCTCTCACTTTGAACGTCCATGTGCAAGAACTTGAAATTGAACATAAGCCAAATCAAAATTAAAGTTAGGAACTTGCAATCTAATAGGCATAATCTTTATCCTTCAACAGAATGTTGTGATCTAATTTTATTTTATTTATTTTAAAAAAACTAAACACTCGCACTGTTAGTTTATTCATTTAATCTAATTTTCTTTGAACTAAAATTCCCAGTTATATATACAAAGGTGGAATCTAAGCTACTGCCAACATCAATCATAAATCACTATTACTAACAGCAACTTCTGAGCTTTAAGTAAATTACCCAAGCTGGCAAGTTAATTTTTAACACTTCTCTTCTCGAAAGCAAAAACTTCAGCTCACTTAACAACGAAATTGTTTTGCAGAACTTAACTCAGATTTGGATTTGGATGTGGATTTGAATGACTTGGGTTTGGGAGGTGCTAAGAAGATGCTAGGGTAACAGAATATTATATTATATATTTATTATTTAAAAATAAACATATAAGTATCGGGTCGGGTTCGAGTATGGGGATGTCAATACCATCCCCGCTCCACATCTAATGGGGATTTTTAAAATTTGGGGATCCATGTATCCGATCCCCATTTTACCGGAAATCTTCCCTCGTTAAGGCTAGGTCTTTGTTGGATCCCCGCGCCGACAAGAATTTTTGCCATCCCTACTTGGAGGAGTGCATAACTTTTTTGGGGTACTAATTAACAACTCCTTTTTTTTTTTTTTCATGTTTGTTTTGAATATCCTTATAAATTTCTAAGTTAGAGATTTAATTAGTCTCTTGTTTCTTGATCTATAATTTTTGTGTGTACATTTACATACAATCAATAAATGAGTCCTCTCAAATGAGCTTGTAACGATCTAGATAATTTAAATAAATACTGCTAGTCAACTAGATATTATAGTTTAGTAGGCAGAGGTACAAGTTTGAATTCTCTACAGCCACTTTTTTTTTTGTATGGTTGTTAGTTTAGTGGTATTTTGTATATATGTTATGAAGGCAGAATTTGTCATGAGTTTACTTGAACATTTTGTATTTTCCTTGTTCGTTTTACACTTCTTTCTCTCGGTTTGGGTTGTGGCTTGCAGGTTTTTGTTTTGGCGTGGCGGGGGGAGTACACTGCCAAATATTCTGATCACGTCTTGCAATTTAATATAGCTCTTTGGGGGGGTGTTGTTAAAAGGACTCTTACTTGCATATCACACGTCTTAGAGTCGACTTTTCATAACACATTGGTAGTGTATGTGCGAAAAATTCTCATCTCACTTGTAGTTTAAATTATCACTTGTATTATCAATTGAAAACAAAAAGGCAATGAGGGCGGCGGTTAATGCCAGATTTTCGTGCATGTTTTTCCTTCCTAGTATATAAACATATGACAATTAATATATTATTTGTTTATTTTCACGTTCCAGAAAAAGTCCACATGGTTGCTAGTGTATCAATTAATAAAAATGGTCTTTAGTTAAGCATAGCGCTGCTTCATGGATGGGACTATACATCGTCTATAAAGCTGCAAAAGAACAGGAAAAACAAGGTTAAAATCAAATAAATAGGATTTTAGGAAGATGAGTTAAAAACGAGTTTTTGTTTTTTTCGCTCAAGTAGAGAAGAAAATGAGACTGAGGATGAGATTGGTAGAGAAGACGAGAGGAAAGAGTAACAAAAGTGAAAACAATTTCAAATAGATTTCAGTTTTTAGTTTTGGTTTTCAATTTTGTTACTCTTCCACCCATCTTCTCCTCTTATATTCCCTCTCAATTCCTTCTCCACTCTCATTCTCACTTCAATTCTTCCTCTTTTTTATCTTTATTCTAACACAGAGTGAAAACTAAAAACTAAAATTGAAATTGTTATCCAATGGGTCCTTAATATTTGAAGTTTATACTATTTACGAAACTTGAGAAGGGTGTTAAAAGTAAATGAAGATGACAATAACACGCTATAGTAATATTATATAAAACCAAATCGATTCAAGCATTTGGTGGTCTACATGTTGAAATCAACATTGGTGTGACAATATCACTTCTTTTTTCTGTTATTTTTTCCCAACTTATATATGCTCTCACCTTGGATTTTACAATTTTTTTCAATAATATAAAAAATAGAACGGGTTAAGAATAAAAGAAAAGAGAAAAAAAAAACAAAGGGTAGTGCAAAATCTTTTTTTAATTTTCCTTTCCTTTTAAAAAGCGGCAGCGGGAGTGGCGCGTCCGGCGCTGCTAATCGTTTGATTGGGAGAGATTTTTGTTTGAGTGCGAAAAGAAGAGGGAAGAGGGGGTGAATGCGAGGTCATCATGGGACCCAAATTTTGGCGTGAAAAAGCAGAAATTGCAGTACTTTTTACAAAGTCAAAAATATATATGCCCTAATCTTTGCTTATTTGAATTTCAAATGGGTGCCTTTTGATTCCCCAAGATTACATCAGTCTCTGATTGGTTTTGTAGTTTCATTCGTCCGGGGAGCATCATTAGCAAGCCTCAACTTTCAAACTTATGTCAAACACATGGATTTTTTTATTGATAATCCGACGATGATTAAGAATAAAACTTTTTTATTTATTTATGCATTGTGATATATTACGTTTTCAAAGAACCGTGTTAATTTAACATTAGAAAAAACTCATCTACATTCCACTATTTATCGACGTCACGTCATTCAGAGTCAAAAACTTACCTGTAACGTATGTATATACACTTTTCTTTTTATAACACTTTATCATATGATGTGTGACCACTTATTATGAGATAAAATGGACGTGTATACAACTATTATATACTTTCTTTTCTTTCTCTTGGATGAAATTTTCATTTCATTTGGATGTAATATATAGATGGTAATTGAGGAAAAAAGGAACACAATGAAGCTTTATTTGGAAAGACTTCCAAACATTCTCATAATGAATTGCATTTAGCAGATGGGTTTAAGATTAGGTGAGCTCCCTTTTATGGTCATCGTAGAGCGCATAAACTCCTCCACTAAGTAAGTAAACTACCTTTGTCGGCGAACCTAGAAAAGAGTCAGCAAATCGTTTGTAGCTGAGAATTTCGTGATATTGACTTTTTAGTGAATTTAAGTGCTGATTTAGCACTTTCTGGGAATTCTTGTTGCCACTAATTTTCTGGCTTTATGTGGTTAGGGTGAGGTTTGTTTGATAACTTATATGTTACTTAAAAGGGAAGGTTTACATACTTTGTGTTTGCCTTTGCTTACAACCAAACCACAGAAGGAAGTTATATTGGAAGAAAAACAATTGATCCAAAAGAAAGTGACAAGTAAACTTCTTTTCCTTTTCTTTTTTCACTTCTGAAATTGGTCTAAGATAATGGGTTTGTTTTCACTTTTAAAGACAAATTTGGGTTAAAAATGGGCTGTGTTGGTCTACTGGGCTTTGTCCAACGAATCCACAACCGGACATGCCAATACTTTTCCCAATTGCAATGCATGGAAGGGTAGGGCTCCCGATCGTAGAAGAATTGACCTCAAGAATGACCCAGTTACTAAACCAGACCCAGATTCAGACCCCGTATCAGTCTGTAACTTATGAATCTTCCGCAAGTGTTGAGATTTTTTTTTTCCCGTAAAGAATGCAGTTTTATATAGTAATTGTATTTGTTGAGGAAAAAAAAAGTTTGGTAGCTAGGTTGGAAATGAATACTCCTAAGATATACAGGGACAGGGTGATTTGCAAGACATTCCATCAATTCTTTCACTTCAAGTGCATGCCTATTTAACCTTGCATTTAAAATATCTCATCCTCTCCAGCCTAACATAAGCCAGTTCAACCAAAAAAAATGAGCCTCAAAACTACATGCCTTACATATTTTGTTGCCATCTTAGCAGTCTTATTGGCATCTAGACATGTCATTGATCCAAACTCATCACCCCTCAAACACATTGTGGATCTTAGTCTGGCCACAACTTCATCAGTGTCTAATTTGATTTCATATCTCATCCCAAACCACATAGGAAGACATCACAAAAAGCAAGACAATGGAACCATAGGATCCATCTGTGATGACTTCCCACGTGGCTTTCCTCCTCCAGACACCAACAAAACCTCCTACCTTTGTGTCGATCGAAATGGCTGTTGTAATTTCACACTGGTTCAAGCAGCTGTTGATGCAGCTCCAGCTCTTAGCCAGAAAAGAACAATAATTTGGATTAATAATGGGATTTACTAGTAAGTTCATTTGGCTTTCTTTTCCAACTCTTTCATTCAAAAGATAATTTCTTTCTTTCTTTCTTTGATCTCTTGAGTATTTTTAATTTTTGTTCTCGTTGTAAATTTTTAACAGTGAGAAAATCTCGATTCCGAAAAACAAACCCAACATAACATTTCAAGGACAAGGGTATGAATCGACTGCAATTGCTTGGAATGACACAGCCAATTCATCTCATGGCACATTTTATAGCGGTTCTGTTCAAGTTTTTGCTGACAACTTTGTTGCTAAGAACATAAGCTTCATGGTAACAAAGTTGCATTAATATTAATTTTATGGTATGATTAATGTACACTAACTAACACATGTCCTAATGGGAATTGTATAAAAAGAATGTGGCTCCAATTCCGAAGCCTGGTGATATTGGAGCTCAAGCTGTAGCGATTAGAATATCAGGAGACCAAGCTGCGTTTTTGGGTTGTGGATTCTTTGGAGCCCAAGACACCCTTCATGATGATAAGGGCCGCCATTACTTTAAGGATTGCTATGTACAGGGTTCCATTGATTTCATCTTTGGCAATGGAAGGTCATTCTATGAGGTATAATAATTCATCTCAGCTCTCTGCACAATTTTGTTAAAAAAAAAAAAAAACGATATCTGGGAGACCATATGATCTAAAACAGCTGAGTTCTTCATAAAATTTGGCAATTTGTGTAACAACTATGTTACCACTCATATGCAAATGTCATGACATGAAAGAGGGGTGTGTGCATAACTTCTATCAACGATATACATTTACAGGCCATATTGTTGATCACGTCTCTAATGAATGTAATGTTCATATGTTACGTGTGCACCTTTATGAAAGATTAGTAGCCACCCATCTCTATTAAAGGATGAGTTAACAATGTAATCATTCAATATTTCTCATCATGTGACTGTAATGCGGTTAGAGAGAGATATATATACATATATATAATATAGAAGGTTTTTCTCAAAAAGCAATGTGGGATATTATTGTCAATGTCATGATGTGCCTAAAATGCTTATGATGAAATTGTTGCACGAACTGTTTGACACAGAATTGCCAGTTGATCTCCATTGCAAATCCACTCCCTCCAGGATCAAGGAACGTAAACGGCGCCATCACAGCGCACGGCAGAGCTTCCAAGGACGACAACACTGGGTTTGCATTTGTCAACTGCTTTATCGGAGGGACTGGAAGAGTGTGGTTGGGTCGAGCATGGAGGCCTTTTTCACGGGTGGTTTTCGTCAAGACAACAATGGCTGACATTATAGCTCCCGAAGGCTGGAACGATTTCAACGACCCAACAAGAGACCAGTACGTAAAAAAAAAAAGGAAAAAAAAAAATAGAGCAACAAACACAACATAATTAATTTCCCAGAATTAATCTAATCCAAATAATTATATATATGCATGCAGGACCATATTCTATGGAGAATACAATTGTTCTGGTGCAGGAGCCAATGTGACCATGCGAGCGCCTTTTGTACAGAAATTAAATGACACACAAGCTTCAACTTTTCTGAACGTTTCTTGGATTGATGGAGGGGATTGGTTGCAGCGCAATATCAATTAGTCTCTCTGAGTCTCTCTTTTGAGGCTTTGTTTGGTCTCTCTAACTTCAATGTGATCACGTGCGATTGTTCATTCTCGTTCATAGGCGACCACAATGTGTATCAAACCAGTACATTTGCAACAGTTAACAAATGAAGATCGCATCACATGCATGTGTTTAGATCTCTCAAGAAATAATAAAAAAAAACTTGCTTTAAGCGAATGCAATAGTATTGCTCAATTTGGGGAGGAGCGCTAACTTCGGAGAAATTTTTACATGTTCCGGGTACACCATGTGGTTGGTGTACCATCCAATAAACATAGGACATGTAGAATTATTGTCTAACTTACTGCATTTCTTTTTATAACATGTGGCGGTCTGCATTGTAAATATTCTATATGTCTTCCATTTATTGGATGGTACATCAGCCACGTGGTATATCTGGAACACCTAAAATTTTTGGTAGAGTTTCATGAAATCAGATTGGGCCAATCTTGGGCCTCGTACTTGGGCCTCATACTTTTGGAATATAAAGTTAAAATTGGGCATGTGATATGTTTTTGGGCCTAGACCATTATGCCACGGCCTTAGGTTTTTGGGCTCAATCCCCTAGTTTTGTTTTGAATTTGGGCCTTCCTCTTTTTAGGCCCAATACCTTCCTACTGGGTTATTGCCACATCATCTTCTATCATGTCGACATGGTATGTGACTTTGGCTAAACTTTTTCTTGTAAATACTAACCGCGCGTTATTCATCAACCGCGCAATAACTGTGCATGATGCATCCATTTTCCCCCATCTTAGAAAACGCAAGTCATAAAAGGAAATTAATAGCATCTTTCAATTCGAAAAAACCCACACTAGAAAAATGAAACAAAACAAATAGTTAGGGAGGGGGACGCGGAATTACCGCATATTCTGAGGTTATACAGTTTACCAGGGGACGCCGACGAATATCACAAATAAAGAGAGAAAAAAGAATGAGAGCTGAGAGAGAGAGAGAGAGAGACAAAGCCAAGCAGAGGTGGTGGTAGTCGTGGAGGTGGCAAATTGGTAAAAGCCCATACTCAAACTCAAGTTTCTTATTTGGATTCGAATGGCAGAGGTAAAGCCCAAAGATACTTGTGACACCAGCAACACCAGTGCCCATTCGAATTCCAACGCCGATCAACCCGACCGCCTTGTTCGCGTCTACGCCGATGGGATCTACGATCTCTTCCACTTCGGCCATGCTCGCTCGCTCGAGCAAGCCAAGAAATCGTATGTGCTCTCCCTATCTCTCTCGCACACTCCTCCTTTTCAATTGCCATGTGTTGCTTTTGTTTTTGTTTCAGTGCAATCATGGTTTGATTCTCTGTTTTGCTTCATTTTCGAATCTGGGTTGTTCTTATTTTGGAGCTTCACTTGGTTTGTTTCATGAAATTTGTAACTTTTGTGTGTTTTGTTATCTGGGTATCTTTTATTTTGCTGTAATGTTTTGCTTATGCTGATTCACTTTTAATATCTGTGATTGTTAATCCTTTTTTTTTTCTTTTTACATGAATGCCTTGCTTTGGTTAAGCTTATTGGATTCACATACGTCGTAGAATAGTTAAACCGATATGTACAAGCTTGTATGAAATTGTAATCTTAAAGTGTTGGAATAGCTACACAGATGATTCCTAAGTTAAAACTTGTCACGTATTCCCTTTTGACATTGTATCAGAACTAAAAACAGAGATGCATGGTGTGGGGATTTAGTTTTTTATTTGATGTATTGTTTTGTTATTATTCGCTAATTCTATGTCTTTGTTGCTGTATGTTCTGATTCTATTTTGTTATAGCGTTTGATTTGCTATAGCAACTTTTAAAATTGATATCATGTGGCATACTTATGTACATTTTTCTTATAAGTTCAATTTGCGATTTCAGGTTCCCTAACACCTATCTGCTCGTTGGTTGTTGTAATGATGAAACCACTCACAAGTTTAAAGGCAAGACTGTTATGACAGAGTCGGAACGTTATGAATCTCTTCGCCATTGCAAGTATGAATGTTCTCTGTTACCTTATTGTCCCTCTCCACCTTATAATTTTTTCTTTCTGAAATATTTCTTTTGGTTTTGCTGAGATGTAGTGTTTTTGTTAAAGCTATAACTTTTACATGTGTATGTGCTTGCATTGATGGCACATTTTCATACAATAGAATTTCAGAGAGTTGTATAATCAAGAATAACAAATATGGGTTTTGTTTGTGCAGGTGGGTAGATGAAGTCATTCCTGATGCACCTTGGGTGATAAATCAAGAATTTCTTGACAAGCATGAGATTGACTATGTGGCCCATGACTCTCTCCCGTAAGGATAGTTTTCTCAAGCTCTCACCTTTAAGCTCCAGTGTTAATAAAATACTTCAGCTTTATTCGTATGGTTTTTTTTTGGCCGGTATTGTTTCTATCAGTATACCATTATTTTGAAATATATGGTATATCTTAAATTTTATAGATATAAAAAGTAGGTGCGGATTTGTTACACCTTTTCTGTTAGAAGTGAAATTTATTATGGATTCTTTTGTACTTTTCAATATGTCTTTTACAGTTATGCTGATGCCAGTGGAGCTGGGAAAGATGTGTATGAATTTGTAAGTTTGGCACAAAGTACTTTTCTTTTGGCTTTTTTTCCCCCTTTTTTCTTTAACATATAATTTGTTAAGTGATTCTTTTCTTATAGGTCAAAGCAGTGGGGAGGTTTAAGGAAACAAAGAGAACTGATGGGATTTCGACATCGGACATTATAATGAGGATTGTAAAAGATTATAATCAGTATGTGTTGCGTAACTTGGATCGTGGATATACAAGAAAAGAGCTTGGTGTTAGTTTTGTGAAGGCAAGATTTTTCTCGTGTTTTCATCTATTCGATTTTCTTACTATGAAATATGGTTTTCTTGGGGTCTTGTTTTCAATCGACCTATCTATTGATATGGTAACTTTTCCATGGCGAAGGAACTTAGCTCTCTATTTTTGTTTCATATAAACAGGAAAAGCGGTTAAGGGTGAACATGAGATTGAAGAAATTACAAGAGAAAGTGAAGGAACATCAAGAAAAAGTGGGAGAGAAGGTATGTCTTTTTAATAATGACAGTAATCACAACCAGCATGGTGAATTATGTTAGGCACAAATACCTTTGTATAGTATCTTTGAGTTGCCATAATCACAACCAGCATAGTGAATAATAATGAATTTCGTTGCTGGTTTCCTTGTATCATGTGGCTTTGGATTACAACCAAAGACCCAGGGGTCTTAGGGTTCAAACTGGCATCGAATGGGGGAAATCTTGGGATTATTAACAATATTATAAGCTATATCAACGTAGCGAACTAGAAAACTCATCCGCTTGTCAATTAATTCTTGGTGTAATACTCACTCGTAAATGATTGGTGTCAGAATTTTTCACTGATCGGGTGTGATCGTTTCGTTTTATTTAATTTTTAATTCTGAACTCAGTGCCAAAAATGCATCTTCCATAACGAGCTGAAAACTCCTTTTATACTGAAGTCCATGTCTAGTTATGGACTCTTCTTGGTAGTGTCATGTAGTCAATGCACTATGTGCTCGTTTGTTACAAGGGATTGGCTTGGACTGGATTGGCCGAACTTTAATCCCATGTTTGTTTCCCATGGTTCGAATCTTAAATGGGATTAACTAATACTGGGCCCACCAAAAACACCTCCTTAAGTGTTCTTACGGAAGCCTGTGTGGAAAGGGCGGACAAATTGTCCCGAGCCCTTCACTAGCGACATTGCATCGCAGTGCCCCTCTCCCTCAACGAGCAACGTCGCCAGCAACCAACCACAACCAGCAAGCAAGAGCCAGCAGACCCACCCACCACCACTGCTTTCTCTCTCCTCCAGCTGCAACACAGATTCACCATATCCACCATGCCCACTGCATCATTGTCCCAAGCCATAACCAGTTTGAAATTCAAAGAAAAAAAAACACCACACAAATCCACTGCATCAACATCCCAATCTTCCCCCACCCCAGCAACATTGATGTTCCCCTCTCCCTTAACTCCTCCTCTACTCTCTGCAAATCCAAAAAAATTTACAGAACTAAAAAGAACATAAATGGTTTTAATTTTGGCTAAGAAAAGAACGTAACAAGAGTTTTTTGGGGTTTGGGGAAGGGATGTTGTGAGATGATACCGAATTTGAGGGTACGAAAGGGGAGTGGTAGCTTGGGTTCTTTGCTTGTTTTTTGTCTGAAAATTTTCAAAGAGAAAAAGAGGAGAAGGGGAAGACATAATAGAAGAGGAAGAAGAGAGAAGATAAAAATTTTGAAAAAAAAATGAAGAGAAAAATAGACGGAAGAAGAGGAGAAGGAGAGAGGATGGAGAAGAAAGAGATGAAAAAGAAGCCAGCCGTGGAAGAAAAGAATGAGATGAAGAGAGAAGATATAATTTTTTTTTTAAAAATCCACATGCCCTGTTTCTAAATATTAAAAAAAACTTGCTTTAAAAAAAAAATATTTAAAAAAATTTAGTCCTAGTTCAATCAAACATACAACAAGTGCAGTACAAGTGTTATTCAGCCTTGACCAGGCCAAGCCAATCCAAGACAATCCCAAAATTAAGTCTAGTCCATGACAGTCCACCGTACCAAACGACCCCTATATGTTCTTCAATCTCCTTCCAACGAAGAAGTAGATGAATATGACAATCTTTGTGTTTCCGATTTGAAAATGTTTTTGGCTTCCCGATTCATTTACATTATACCTTATGTTATTCATGTTGCTCTTGCTTATATGGAATTTCTTGGCTTTTTATAATTCCCAGTGTTAATTGGTATGCACCATGAGACCCAAATTAAGTCTGGTCAATGCCCTTTGTTAACAAAATGATGTAGGATATGGGTGAATTGAGTATTTAGGTAGTTTAGCGGAAGCGAAAACAATGGAAAACAGAAAATAGAACAAAAGGGATACGTCTGGAATCACTCCAGGGGTTTGGCTTCACACCAAGTAGTCTCCAATCTCTGGAAAATAAGCTTTTCTTTATATCTCAACAACTCAACTCCATAATGAATTACATAGACGGGGTATTTATAATAATCTAACGCTAGAGTGAAAAGAAAAATTAAACTTATTCTATGAAAGAAATCCTAATCCAAATAAAATAGGAAACTTAGAAATCCTACTGAAATCTGGAAAAACTAAAAATCCTAATGAAATCTGGAAAACTTAGAGAACCTAGGAACTAACAAATAAATTAGGAAACTAATTAATAATTCCCTCTTCCATCACTTTCGTTTGTAAACCCTAATGGGTTCGACAAATATGTCCTCATCACAAAATTTTCAACTATGTATATGCTCACGCCAATATACATGTAAACCTGCTTCTATATGCATAGCATGACATAACGGCATAAGGCACCAACAAGCAATCGCCGGTTATTTAAGATGATATATATAACATTGTCAAAGGGCCAAATAACAAATTCTGTCAATGAGTTTAAATTGATGAATGAAAGAAGATTGTCAAATTGACTGGACTTAAGTTTAATAATTAGGTAATAGAATTGTCGAAGGCAACAAAATTGCTAGCTATTGCACACCCCTGTTTAGGGGCCTGAGATCATGAAGTGTACTTAATAAGTGTTATGGAATTCAAATCTCTATGCAAAACCCACATACACTTGCACAGACATGAGAAAGGTTTTATCTTGAAGGAATAGATTCCTCCATCCTGATCTGAGAGAAAATGCTCCTGTATTTGTATAACGCCATCACAATCCATTTGCTAATTGCTAGATTGTAAATTTGCGTTCTCACCATCCAATCATTGTATATTTTTCTTACTGGTGTGCATTTCTGACTTGGTATTATAGATCCAGACTGTTGCTATGCATCGTAATGAGTGGGTAGAAAATGCTGATCGCTGGGTTGCTGGATTTCTTGAGATGTTTGAAGAAGGTTGCCATAAAATGGTAAAGACAATATATGCATTACCAATTGCATATAAACTGATATTTCTACAAGTAAACACCGTCTTAATAATTTTGGTGTCCTTACCCTGCGATGTGGGATTTTCTCAGGGCACAGCCATCAGAGATCGAATTCAAGAGAGCTTAAGAGGGCAGCAGTCGAGAGAAAAGTATCTGCTGGAAAATGGTAAGGCGGATAGTGATGATGAAGAATACTACGATGAGGATGATGACGAAGAGTACTATGATGATGAAGAATACTATGACGATGAAGAATATTATGAGGAGGTATATGGAAAAGATGGGAATAATGAGAAAGAAAAGGTTGAGAAAGAAAAGAATGAGCAAGGAAAGTAGTAGATGCTCTTTTCCATGCTTGCAGGATTTATTGGTTGTTGTACCATTGCGGCTTGTTCATGGAGTTGTGTAAAATGAAATGTGATTCCCTGTGGTTGAAAAGGGGAACTCTGAGTCGAGACATAGTGTAGTATAACTTTGCTGTTTTTTGTTCATCTATCTCCAGTGTGGTTAGGACACAGTTATACATGATAGTGATATTTGTCTTTGCGTTTCTGCTTGCCATCTCTGTCCAATTTGAACTTGTGCTTTGTGTTCACCCTCCTGGCAACTCAAAGGTTTTAGATGGAGAAATACTTCCTTATCCCTGGTTCATTGTCCGTTTATGTCTCTCTTCTCCGGGTGACATGAGGAGAGAGATAAAGATCGCGGGCAATGAAACGGGAATAGGGAAGGTTCTCTTGTTCAGATGGGATCATCTTTTTTACTTTTATTTCCTACAATAAAATGACAAAACCAACTTAGCTTTCGATGGTAAAAGTGAAAGTTTGATGAGACAATTCCTTGATCATTGCGTTTGGATTTGTACGCGTTCGATGATTCCTATCAGATTTTTTGTACTATTCTCAGACGTGGATGGCAATGCACAATGCCAAAGTCTGGTGGTCGACGTCGGTTAAAAGCATCTGCTTCAAGCATATCAACAAACGTATCCCACTTCCGCTATTGTTGTTTCTTATTTTATTTTCTCTGTCCTTTTGGTCAATGGTCATGCGCATCTACTTCTTCATTTGAGAGACTAAAACCATTTTATAATTCATCACTGTAGTCACCTCTAGAGGTGTACGTGTGTCATGTTTTAGGTCCTAAAGCTCTGTTTAACTTGGCTTCCATACTTCGTAAATGATTTTTCTTAGATTTATCGCACGTCTATATGGGTGATTTCTAATCGTTGATGGAGTGCAAATTATACTTAGATCAGTGATTGCAAATTGTGCACGTAAGCACAACTATATTTTTAATAGTTAAAAGGTGAAAATTCTAATTTTAATAGTGAAATGAAATGTCCATGTAAATTTTTCAATGTTGCATAAGATATATATATATATATATGGCAAAACTTCACTTTTCGTCCCTATAGTTTGATGAAATTTTTATTTTCATTCATGTGGTTTCAATTCTGGCAGTGTGACCTTCGTAGATTTTTTTGCAATTTACGTGCAAGTGTATTTTGAACGGAATTAGATGGAAATTTAGTTTGTTTTTCCACATGTCAATTCAGCATAAAATTTTCTTTGTTTTTCCTTCTTGTTACAATGGACTTGGATTTTCTCATGGATTTTCAATCACTCATTACAAATTTCGGTGACTTTGGGTTGGTTTGGAAACTTCCTCGCAATTTCCAAACTACAGTCTTGTGGGCCTTGGACATTGATGCAAATGCATGGGAAAGGAATCAACTAGACTAATGATACAGATTGAACATTTGACTCTTTAGCCAAAAAGCAAACACTTCTCCTCTATTGAATTGTAAAGACACTACACCATCAACTGAATGCCTTTTTTTAAAATATATACTTTTTTAACACTTCTCCTCTATTGAATTCTGAGATTTAAACTACATAATTTGACGCTAATTATGGAGAAATAAAACACAAAACTTCAGAAAAAACAATCTAGCAAATGGCACAAAGAAAAAGAACAAAAAATTATCAACATCCTAGACTGCTTGGTTGAAGCCCATTTGGCTAGCAGAGACTACAACCAGCTCCAAGAAGAAGAGCTATATTAGCGCCCCACTTGAAGTCTTCCATTGCTCTGCATTTTTGGGTTCATAAAATCAGCTGCTAGCAGATCAACAAGGGACATATAGATTAAGCCCTGTATTTGACCAAAAAAGTTAGGGCGTTTATCTAGTGAGAACAATAAATGAGAATGTTATATAAGAACACCATTGGATTAAATTGAACGATTGAGATTAAAACATGGTTTTAATAGGTTTCACATACAAACGGGTAAAACAAAACCCATATACCCAATACCCATCAGACATCTCCTCTTTTTCTTCAATTTTTCCTATTTGTCCCTACCTGCACTGCACATCTCATCTTTGACTTGTCTATCTCCATCTTCTTCTTCCTCTCTCTCCAACCATTTTCTCTATATCAACTACAAATTAACCTTTTTGTTTTATCATATGACAATAAAAAAAAACCCAACTAGTGATAGGTTAGCAAAATATTCAAGATCTTCAAAATCTGGCATACCCTTTTCTTTGATTCCATCCTCTTGAACCCTCAGATTTAACAAATAGTATTTATTTTATCTTTATGATTTTGGAACTCTATTTTCTTATTTTTCTTTGGGTTGTCAAAAACAACCAACTCCATCGCTTCCTAAAAAGGAATTCATATGGTTCGGTTATCATGTTTGTCGATTTTCTATTTCTTTTATAACATGGCCACGGATTTGCAGGCTATAGCATCGGTTGCTCAGCTCCATTTTTGTGTTTTTCTGATATGGATTTCTTGGATCTTGGTATCTTATTATGTATTTTGTGTTTGATTTGTTGATTTGTATGCCATCAAATAATTTAGGTTGTTGATATCTTATTTTGTAATTTAGGCTACATCTTTATCTCACTCCCTATTTGATGCCCTTAGCATGTTGTAGACAATCTATTTATCTTCAAATTGTTTTGATTTAAAGTTTAAGGTAATCCACTCATCACCCAATTTGGTTTAAAATTCAAGAACATGAGAAACCATCTCTTACTTGATAAACTTTTTTGTCTCCTGTCATTATTGTGTATCATACTTGTAGCATATTTCAGGCTGTCTATGTGGATAATGAGTCATTTATGTATCATCATGGTTATGGTTATGCACCCTAGGACATCTCTGTTGTGCATTGTCAGTAACTCAAATGTGTGTCATTCTCGCGTAGCGCCATGTGTTATTAAAGTTTCATATTAGAGTTTCATTTTGTGTATATTTATCTTAATAAATGCACAAAAAATTAATATAAAAATCAGAAAATACATAAAAAATTTCTACAAACTCCTTGCGACATTATCTTTGACTATGAAGCGTGAAATTTCAATTTTGAGTTTGGGAAATTTGAAGTAATAAATTGAGGAAGAGTTGTAGTGATGAAGGGTAATGATCTTTATACTTGGAGTTATACAAACTTCTTGAGAAATTATTTGATTTTTTTTATAAGTCAAAATTATATTTTACATCTCAAAACATGTAGAAAATGTCATAAGGAGTTCTTAGGATTTTTTGGGGTATTTTTCTATTTTTTTAATGAATTTATTATGATTTTTGGAAGTTAAGGCATTAGAAAATAATTTTAAATGGAAGAGAATGACAAGTGGCAGCACCTGAATGGTGCATCGTCAGTTCTTCAGACGTGTGTCATTCTCGCGTAGCACCATGTATCATTAGAGTTTCATTTTGTATGTATTATCTTAATAAATTCACCAAAAATAAATTAAAAATTCAG
This sequence comes from Prunus mume, assembly GCF_029339155.1. Taxonomy (NCBI): domain Eukaryota; kingdom Viridiplantae; phylum Streptophyta; class Magnoliopsida; order Rosales; family Rosaceae; genus Prunus; species Prunus mume. Next base: position 28,483,007 of record NC_142700.1, read on the forward strand.
AAAAATACACCAAAATTTTCTAAAAATTCCTTGCGCCATTATCTTCTACTATGAAGCGTGAAAGTTCAAATTTGAGTTTGGAAAATTTGAAGTAATAATTAGAGGAAGAGTTGTAGTGATGAAGAATAATGATCTTTACACTTGGTGTTATAAAAACTTGACTATGAAAAATTATTTGATTTTTTTATAAGTCAAAATTATATTTTAAATCTCAAAACATGTAGAAAATGTTACAAGGAGTTCGTTGGATTTTTTGGGGTATTTTTCTGCCTTTTAATGAATTTATTATGATTTTTGGAAGTTAAAGCATTAAAAAAGAGTAATGAATGGAAGAGAATGACAAGTGGCAGCACCTGACTAGTGCATCGATCAGTACTTCAGACGTGTGTCATTCTCGCGTAGCGCCACGTGTCATTAGAGTTTCATTTTGTGTGTATTTATCTTAATAAATACACATAAAATGAATAAAAACTCAGAAAAATACACCGAAATTTTTTACAAATTCCTTGCAACATTATCTTCGACTATGAAGTGTGAAAGTTCAAATATGAGTTTGAGAAATTTGAAGTAAAAATTGGAGGAATAGTTGTAGCGATGAAGAGTAAAGATCTTTACACTTGGTGTTATACAAACTTGACTACGAAAAATTATTTAATTTTTTTATAAGTCCAAATTATATTTTAAATCTCAAAACATGTAGAAAATGTCATAAGGAGTTTGTAGGATTTTTTGGGGTATTTTTCTGTTTCTAATGAATTTATTTAGATTTTTGGAAGTTAAGGCATTAGAAAATAGTTTTAAATGGAAGAGAATGACAAGTGGCAGTGCCTGAATGGTGCATAGTCAGTTCTTCAGACTTGTGTCATTCTCGCGTAGTGCCACATGTCATTAGAGTTTCATTTTGTGTGTATTTATATTAATAAATACACCAAAAATAAATAAATAAATCAAAAAAATACACCGAAAATTTCTAAAATTCCTTGCGACATTATATTCAACTATGAAGCGTGAAAGTTCAAATTTGAGTTTGGAAAATTTGAAGTAATAATTAGAGGAAAAGTTGTAGGGATGAAGAATAATGATCTTTACACTTGGTGTTATAAAAACTTGACTATGAAAAATTATTTGATTTTTTTATAAGTTAAAATTATATTTTAAATCTTAAAACATGTAGAAAATGTTACAAGGAGTTCGTAGGATTTTTTGGGGTATTTTTGTGCTTTTTAATGAATTTATTATGATTTTTGGAAGTTAAAGTATTAAAAAAGAGTAATGAAGGGAAGAGAATGACAAGTGGCAGCATCTGACAAGTGCATCGTCAATATTTCAGACGTGTGTCATTCTCGCGTAGCGCCACTTGTCATTAGAGTTTCATTTTGTGTGTATTTATCATAATAAATACACCAAAAATAAATTAAAAAAATCAGAAAAATACACCAAAAATTTCTAAAATTTCCTTGCGACATTATCTTTGACTATGAAGTGTGAAAATTCAAATTTGAGTTTGGAAAATTTGAAGTAATAATTGGAGGAAGAGTTGTAGTGATGAAGGTTAATGTTCTTTACACTTGGTGTTATACAAACTTGAAGTTGAGAAATTATTTAATTTTTTTATAAGTCAAAATTATATTTTAAATTTCAAAACATGTAGAAAATGCCACAAGGAGTTAGTAGGATTTTTTGGAGTATTTTAATGCTTCTTAATAAATTTATTATAAATTTTGGAAGTTAAAGCATTAAAAAATAAAAATAAATAGAAGAGAATGACAAGTGGCAGCACTGACTCTTTGCATCATCGATTACTTGGATGTGTGCCATTCTCGCTTAGCGCCACGTGTCATTAGAGTTTCATTTTATGACACGTGGCGCTATGCAAGAATGACACACACCTGAAGAATTGATGATGCACCATTCAGATGCTGCCACTTATCATTCTCTTCTATTTAAAACTATTTTCTAATGCCTTAACTTCCAAAAATCATAATAAATTCATTAAAAAACAGAAAAATATTCCAAAAAATCCTACAAACTCCTTGTGACATTTTCTACATGTTTTGACATTTAAAATATAATTTTGACTTATAAAAAAATTAAATAATTTCTCAAAGTCAAGTTTGTATAACACAAAGTGTAAAGAACATTAACCTTCATCACTACAACTCTTCTTCCAATTATTACTTCAAATTTCCCAAACTCAAATTTGAACTTTCAAGCGTCATGGTTGAAGATAATGTTGCAAGGAATTTCTAGAAATTTTTGGTGTATTTTTCTAATTTTTAAATCATTTTTTGTATATTTATCTTAATAAATATACACAAAATGAAACTCTAATGACACGTGACGCTAAAGGAGAGTGACACGCGTCTGAAGTACTGACGATGCACCAGTCAGGTGCTGCCACTTGTCATTCTCTTCCATTTAATACTATATTTTAATCATTTAACTTTCAAAAATTATAGTAAATTTATTAAAAAGCAGAAAAATATTCCAAAAAATCCTACGAACTCCTTGCGACATTTTCTACATGTTTTGAGATTTAAAATATAATTTTGACTTATAAAAGAATCAAATAATTTCTCAAAGTCAAGTTTGTATAATACCAAGTATTAAGATCGTTAACCTTTATCACTATAACTCTTCCTCCAATTATTACCAAAATTTCCAAACTCAAATTTGAACTTTCACGCTTCATGTTGAAGATAATGTCGCAAGGAGTTTGTAGAAATTTTCTTTGTATTTTTTCAATTTTTATTTAATTTTTTTTTTGTATTTATGAAACTTTAATGACACGTGGCTACGCGAGAATGACACACATCTGAAGTACAGAAGATACACCATTCAGGTATTGCTACTTGTCATTCTCTTCCCTTTATTACTATTTTTTAATGCTTTAACTTCCAAAAATTGTAATAAATTTATTAAAGACCAGAAAAATACCCCAAAAAATTCTACAAACTCTTTATGACATTTTCTACATGTGTTGATATTTAAAATATAATTTTGACTTACCAAAAATTCAAATAACCACAGTGATTCAACAGAGATGTTGCATGTGTTGTCCTGTGCATAACCATAGCCGAGATATTGCATGTGTTGTAGGATGCATAACCATAACCATGATGATACATAAATGACACATTATCCCCATAGACAGCCTGTTATATGCAACAAGCATGATACACAATGATTATAGGATACAAAAAAGTTTATCACGTAAGAGATGGTTTATCATGTTCTTGAATTTTAAACCGAATTAGGTGATAAGTAGAATATCTTCAACTTTAAATCAGAAAAAGTTGAAGATAAATAGATTGTCTACAACAAGCTAAGGGTATCAAATAGGAAGTGAAAAAGAGATGCAGCCCAAATGACAGAATAAGATATCAACAAGCTAAATTATTGGACGGTATACAAATCAACAAATCAACAACCCAAAATACAGAATAAGATACCAAAATCCAAGAAATCCATATTAGAAAAACGCAAAAATGGAGTTGAGCAGCCGATGCTATGTAAATCATTCTAGTAAGTAAAATCAAAACAAAGGGCATTGATTTGGACTTGATGGCCTTCCCATCTATGGATGGCAAAAATCCCTCGGGGACGGGTCCCTATCGGGTCCCCGACCTAACAGAGGAGATTTAGGGCCAAACGGGTATCGGGAATGAGGATCCCCGAACTTGAAAAATCTCAGGGTATGGGGAGGAGGATGGTATTGGCGTCCCCATCCCCGAACCCACCCCTAAAATATATATGTTTATATTTAAATAAATAAATAAATAAATATAATATTTTTGTTTAACCCTAAGTTAACCTCCCTCTTCTAATTCTTCCTAATCTTCTTTGGAATTTCATATTGATTTGATTTTGAATAGTTGAGTTGAACTTTATAGTTAATTTGGAAGTGTTGAATAATAATTTGATATGAAACTTAATGTTAAAATGTATGATAAATATTTTTTATGCAAAAACAAATTGGGGATTCGGGCCGGGTATGGGGAATAGTCCCCGATGGGAACGGGATGGGATTCCCAAACCTATTGCGGGGATGGGTTCAGGGGCAGGCGAGGATGGAGAGTGGGGCGGGGATGGTATTGTCATGCGGCCCTACCCACCTGACCCGTTGCCATCCCTATTCCATCCCCTCCTAGCCATCATTGCCACCTGGTCCGCCCATCTTCCCACCCAAAACCATATGTAGACCCACCCAACACCCACGAACCCAACCCAAATCTCATCATCCTCCTCACCTCTCATATCTCTCCTAAGAACCCACAACCATCTCAAATCCATTTTTTTTTGTAAAATCAATATGCTTAATTTTTTTTTTTTCAGATCTGGAACTTGGGTTTGGTGGATGTCGAAAAGAGAATGGGTAAAGAGAAAAAGGGAGATAGAAAGAGGGTGGGATGGGGGTGGTGTGTGTTGATTAACTCCTTATTCAGAGTCTCTTGTTTGTTTGAGAAAAATAGTTGTTCCAGTGGGGTCTTGATAGAGAAGTTGAAGAGGATGGGGTCTCAGTTAGATATATGGGTTTTGTTTGACCTGTTTCCATGTGAAACCCTTTAAAGCCATCTTTTAATTTCAACTATCCAAGTTTATTCAACGGTCTAGATACAAGTTCGCACTTAATGTTCTCATATAGCTGTTCTCACTTGATCCGACTCGAAAAAGTTAAGCCCTATACATTGCCCCCTAGGCCTTCTCCAACTCATTTGATCCTAAACTCAAATTTTCCCCTCTCCAAAAAGTAATTATTTGGGTTTTGCCTGAACTCAAATAGTTTTTTCCCCTCAACCTCAAATTTTAAGTCTGCAACTTTATTAAATTGTTTAAAAATAATTTAAGTCTAATTTTTTTTTTCATGGATAACATTTCTTCATTTAATCTTTTTAAATAACTTCATAATTTAATTTTTTGAACAATTTAACCTAAAAAAAATTAAAATTCCCAAATATAATTTTATTTGAGAAATAAGTGGTTATTTATAGAGTTTGGAGTGAGTTTTGAAGTTGGATTTGATTTATATTAATTTAAAATATTATTTTGACCGTTGGATTTAAATTTTAGCAGTTGAATGTTTTTTTCTACCTTTAAAATAGTTTAGATTTAATATGGATCGTTGGATTTGGGTATTATTGGAATAAGAAAAAAGAAAAAAAGGAAAAAGATGAGACAGAATCTGTTGCAACATGAGTGCGACACCTGGTGCCCATTGATTCCTTCTTGCACATGAGCTGCGTCAGACTTAAGTGGGCTCCACCAAAAAGTTTTTCAGTCGAGAAAATAGCTAGACTTTGAAGCCAATCCAGTGCAATATAATACTTCCAATAAGAACTCACAAGCATGGCCAGGCTAGCCAGCCACTTTCTTTCATCTTCAAGGACATGTATATAGTTACCTACACTGCGCATAATCTAAAACCTTTTTTGTTTCTGATCAAGACAGCCCAAGTTAATTTGGTAGCTTATCCAAACCTTGCTCAGTATTAATTTAATACAAAGTGGCAAAAACTGTAGCCAAGTCCATTCATGAAGAAGACAGTCCATTGAAGAATTATTAATCTATGATTTGATTCTCTCACCTCTCTCTCTTCATTCAACGTTGTCATGCTCTTCATTGATCTCTTTCTTAATGATCATATTATTGCATTGACTTGGACCAAAGTTCAAGTGACATGTGAGGGGATTTTTTTTTATAGTTGTGCTCTTCCACGACATGTGGGGGGTTAATATGCTCATTGCTCAACATAGTCGCCTTCATTTATCAGCACCAGATCAATTGGCTTGTGCTTATCATATAACTTAATATATATATATATATATATATATAAAGCAAAAGACAGAGAATTGTGAAACATTTAAAATATCAGAAAATGCCATTGGTTAGTTCAAACATTAAGAATTGAAATTATTAATTAAATAAGGATAATATGGTAAATTTATATTTTTTCATATTAAAAAAATTAAAATTAAAAACAAAATTAGATAATAGGTCATACTTTTATGGAACATAACTACCCATGTTATCTTTCCTTAATTCTAAAAATTAAAAAAAAAAATCAATTGGTATATGCGTGAGCATGTGCCAGGAAATGTCACGGATGACTTTTTGAGTCTTCCTTCCGTGCGGCCTTAGACTTGATCGCCTCTCGAACAAGCTAAGTCAGCCTCCTTCCTACAATACAAGATCGAACCAAGCAAAGAACAATCGCAAGAGCAAGAACAGTAAGAATGCTTAACAGAGTTTGGGAGAATATATGCTTGTATTGCTACTCAAATGCTTTACAAGTTGTGGGGTGAGGATACACAATGTGTCATCCTCCTTATATACTATCCCTATCTCACCTACCACCACAGTAGGTGAATAAGATACAATGTCACCTACCAACATCTACCAACTACTGTCACCAACTGTAGTCTACCAACTACTATACAGCGAATCTGGACATGTGGGCTAAGAGGTCTAGCATGATCAATCCAACGGGTTGGGCCTTGAACATGCGGGCCGTGACATTCTCCCCCACCTAATCCGGAGACGTCCGTCGCCAGTAGATCCTTCTCGTTGAATGCTTGATGATGTCTTTGTACTTCCACAAAGACTCTTCTTTCTCCCGATTGCCTTCGGATTCTGGCGGCCCTTCCATTTGACAAAGTACTCAAAGTACCTCGGTACACCCTTGCGTCGCACCTCTCGCTTGGCCATGATGCACTCAACCTCCTTGTCAAATGAAGTCACCATCAAAGGTGGAGCTCGTTTGGACTCTCACGACTTGGCTCCTCGGGAGTCGGCATGGTAGGGCTTGAGATTGCTCACGTGGAACACCGGATGAATCTTCAATCGGGGTGGTAGTTCCCACCTGATAGGCGGCTCTTCCCACTTGATCGGATGATAGGAAATGGGCCCTCATATCTCCTCAACAACGCCTTGTGTAACTTTCTAGTGGACTTGTGTTGAGAAGGGTTGAGCTTCACAAAGACCATATCACCTGGTTGGAACACAACATCTCGCCTATGCTTGTCCGCCCATTTCTTCATCTTCAGAGTTGCCTTCTCCAATTGAGCCCGAGGCAGCTCATTAGTCTCCTGCCACTCCTTGGTGTCTTGTATGCAATTTGAGCTGGGCTACTCCCGTGTAGCGACACCCTTGTGTTCGGTGTCATAGGTTGTTGTCCTGTTGCCAACTCGAAAGGACTTGACCCTGTTGACTCCGACCGCTGCAAGTTGTATGAGAATTGAGCAACATCCAACAACTTTGCCCAATCTCGCTGGTTGGCACTCACATAGTGCCTCAGATTGTCCCACCTTGGAACATAGATCACCTTCCTTGTTGCATAAAGAACACCATCATCGGGCCAAAATCTTCTTGTCTTCCCATCTTTGACAAGCTCCAACAGATTTTGGGGATCATGCAACAAGCCCTCTCGTATCCTCTGCTCCGTGTCATTGAGCTTCCGACTCTTGAAAGCCAATGGGTGTCCATCTGCATGAGTACACCACCAATAGCAGAATCTGATGCATTCAGTGTGTACCTCAAATGGTTTGCTAAGATCAGGAAGTCTCACGGCATTGGTTCCTCTATAGGTGCCCTCTTCAACTCCTCGAAGGCATGATCCACCTTCCTCTTAGGTGGTAAGGTTTTGGGCAACTCCTTGGGCATGACATCTGCAAACGCCTTAGGGATTGCCTCCATAGTTTTCAAGGACGGGTTGGACTTCCTTCTGAACTATATCCATCTTCATAGTTGCAAGGACGTCGGTTCGCCCTTCTTCCAAGACTTTGAAAATTGCATGGTGACAAAAGCCGTCTCGCCTTGTTGCCTCACTGCCTGGCACCATGCATGGCATTGCTCCACCTTGTGCAATGCACATAGTATTAATAAATGGAATGGGAAATGCTTTACCTCGTCCATGAACTCCATTCCTAGCACGACATCGTAGTCATCCATTGAGATCACGGAGAAGTCAGCTACTCCTTTCCAAGTGGAAATGTGCAGCTCCACACCACGAGCTACTCCATCAATCGGTTTGGCAGTTGAATTCACCGTCTTCACTCTGCTTCCTTCGAGACTCGACACCCAAGTCTCTTTGCTTCCTGCACGGACATAAAAGTTGTGCGAGGCACTGTATCCACCAGGCACGGGTTGTCTTGCCATTCACCATGGCATCGACGAACATCACACCTTTGGCTTGAACACTGTGGTTGAGCGACTTTGGCCACGACATTGAAGCAGTGAATGGCCCCCATTCTTGCTTCCCTGTCGGCCTCCTCTTCCTTCTCTTGGTTCATAGCATTCAAGGCTTTCTTTTGCGGACAATCCCGCATCATGTGCGCTCCATCGCACAAGTAACAAGCTAGCTTTGACTTGTCTTTTCCTTGTCACCTTTGTCATTCTTCTTCCCGGATGACTTGTGACCGTCAGGACTTGTCTCGGCTTGCTACCCTCTTTCGGCTCGTTGTCTCCCCCACCGGATTCACTGCCATTTTCTTTCCTTTGAACTTGGAGTCGCCTTGATCATTCCTCTTGAACTCAACAAGAGACTCAGCTGCAGCAATCGCCTCTGACAAGGTTTGGACGTGTCTCCTTTGTAACTCCAGCTTGGCCCAATTCTGTAGGCCACTCATGAAGTACATGAGCTTGTCTTCATCTGTCATGATAGGCACCTCGAACAATAGGTTGGTGAACGTGGCGACATAGTCCTTCACGCTCCCAGTTTGCTTTAGCCATCTCAGCTTCTCCTTTGCCTCATACTTGGCATTCTCTGGATAGAAATGCAACATAATATCCTTCTTAAATTCATCCCAAGTCTCAAGTGTAAGCGTACCTTGTTCGATCTCCATAGATCGCAGCGCTTCCACATGAGAGCATTGTCGGTGAGAAACAAGCGTTGCCGTGTTGATCTTGGGCTCATCATCCTCGAGCGGATACTTGAAATACCTCTCGATATTCCACAAAAATGTGTCTAGCTCCCGCCTCCCTCTTCCCATTATAGGATTTGGGCTTGAAAGAATCTAACACCTTTGGTTCCTTGGTCGGGTCTTGTTCAAGACGACTTCCTTGCACAAAGCCCAATCTCCTTTCACATCCCTCACCTCCTCACGGCAGTAAGCTCTGCTAAGAAGTGATCCATCTTGGTTTGGACATCTAGCCGCATGCTGTCCAATGCGGAGTTGAGGGCTCCTTGGAATTGGCCTTGAAGCTCATCCACCACGGCTTCGAAACCACTCTTATGGGCGTCCTCCTCAGTCGCTGATCAAACTCGACCACGGCCATCTCCATCTTAGAAAGCCGCTTCTCCATCATGGCTACAACATCTCTAGATCGTTCCCTCTTTGATTTGCCCCCACGATCCATATTGACCTTGGGCAGATCGGTCTCCACATCGGATCCGCTCTTGACATGCTTCTTGAATGATTGAGCTTCGCTCTGATACCAAGCATCACGGGATGACTTTTTCGGAGTCTTCCTTCCGTGCGGCCTTAGACTTGATCGCCTCTCGAACAAGCTAAGTCGACCTCCTTCCTACAATACAAGATCAGACCAAGCAAAGAACAACCCATAAGAGCAAGAACAGTAAGAATGCTTAGAGTTTGGGAGAATATATGCTTGTATTGCTACTCAAATGCTTTACAAGTTGTGGGGTGAGGATACACAATGTGTCATCCCTTATACTATCCTATCCCACCTACCACCACGGTAGGTGAGTAAGATACAATGTCACCTACCAACATCTACCAACTCATCACCAAGCTGTAGTCTACCAACTACTATACAGCGAATGCGGACATGTGGGCTAAGAGGTCTGCGCATGATCAATCCAGCAGGTTGGGCCTTGAACATGCGGGCGTGACATGCAAACATCGGAGGCCTTTGGCCAACACCAGTGTGGTCGCACACTCGATATGTTTTGCGAGGAGAAAGAAGCGAGAAGGCGAAGGAATCTTTGGCGAATATTCTCGTGGGGAAAATCATTCCCTCAGTTACCTTTTCAAAGGAACAAGTCAAATTGTCAAGAACAATTAATAACCCAATTCCAAGGGTTATACATAAATGAAGAAAGTGAAAGGTTGAAAATATACATGTCATGATGACTGGTACAACAAGTGCAGACGAACAACTTCTTGATATGCAAAGGAAGCTTCTTTGAAAGGGAAGCGAAGTGGCAACGCTAAGCAGCTCAATTGGCCGCCAAAGTTACCGTAGATAGCGAAAAGAAAGATGAAGAAAGAAAGGAGGAGGAGATAAGAGAGAGTTCTAATAGCCAAATAAATCATCAAGATATAAAGACTTTAATTGCAGGAGGAATCCGCGAATTCCAGATGTCTATATCACCACCTATCCTCGGATACCGAAAGCCTTATCCAGCTCATTATGATGCGTTGCCTTTCCCCAAGGGTTATCAAAAGCCGACTTTCGATAAGTTTGATGGGATGAGCTGCTCTCCACATGAACATTTAGCTCACTTTTCCTCTGCATGTGGAGAAACTTCACAATTCGACACTTTGTAATAAGGCAGTTCGTTCAATCCCTCAAAGGGTCTGCTTTCATATGGTATACTCAATTACCGCATGGGTCCATTCTAACATGGGACAGCATGTAGAAGGTTTTTCTTGCACAATTTGTCAGCTCAAAGAAAAAGGTCTCGCTCATAGATCTGGCCAAAACCACACAAAAACCTGGGGAGAGTGCAAATGATTTTATTATGACATGGAGCAGTCTTAATCTCCAATGTATTGAAAAGATCACCGAGTTGTCTGCAATGCAGATGTTTTATAACAATCTCCTGTCATAAATTGCAACGTTTGTCGCAACAGCGGAGCCTCAATCATTTGATGCATTAGTGTCAAGGCGAGTAACGTTGAAATACAAATTGCTCATTAGAAGACAACAACAAAAATCTAGATTGGGGAAAAGAAGAATGAAGGCAAGAAAACATTCAAGAAAGGGGAGTCAATGCTACTTTTGTCAAAATAGACAAGAAAAATGACAGAGGTAAAGGAAAGAAGAAACGAGGAGACTCACTCTTAAAGAAAGGAAGGAAGTCAAGTATACATTTGATGAGCTCCTCGCAGCAAAAGCAATCAAACTTCCAAAACCAAAGCACCCTTCAGAAGTTGATAAGACTAATGATTCTAAATATTGCAGGTACCACCGGATTGTGAGTCATCCATTAAGAGATTGCTAAGTGCTTAAAAATATAATTCAAGAAAAAAAATCAACAATCATGAGATAGAGGTGGATTCATCTTCAAAGCAGCAAACTACAACATCTAACATGATTGAGGGTGAACTTATTCCTCATGTTTCCTTGCCAGAAGGAGCTATAGCCATAGGATTCCATGTTGACAATGAGGTTACAGTTGTTCATGCATACCCCGATATGCCTCGTCCTAGAAATCCTAATGTTTCTACCTTGTATGACCTGATGACCGACCTAGCCTAGATAATTGGGAAGATTCGTCAGACTTTTCCAATGACTCCTAAAGTGAATGGCAGATAGTTGTCGAAAGAAGGGCTAAAAATATTATCAAACATTCCTCGGTGCTAAAGTCATCTACTCACCATGGTGTTAAAATTACGAGTAGGCCATCTCTGAAAAACAAGAAATTGAAAAAGAAGATTTGGAGAAACCGAAGATCATACAAGGGAAAGAAAATGAACAGCAACCAAGGGCATTAGTTACCCGTGCTGAATTTTTACCTGTTAATCCCCTCAAGAAAAACTACGAAGGAAAGGAAGAATGCTTTAGTTGTTTCATGACTTACGTATGAAACCTCGAAGCAGATCAAACCACCTTGCATATTGCACAGTCATTCTGATAAGTTAAAAATGACAGAAATTTCAATTTCTTTAAAATGTTTTGTAGTGGAAATACCGATTAAAGCAAGTAGTTCTAGATCTCGGCAAGGACAAAGTTATGCAGGGACCAATCACGGCTTGATGTATTGGCTCATTTGAAACGTATCCCAGCTTTTCTTAATATCTATGATGCTATGCAAATGTCAAAGGAAATTAGAAGCTCTCATGGCTTTAATGAGGCCGAGATATTGAACCGTTTTGAGCGAAAACGCAGCTATTACATCACCAAAATATTGTGCTTGCATTTAACAAGCATCACATTTGATGAAAATGATATGATGCTTGGATCTGGAGTTCCAGCTGACCACTTTATGTTAGCGAGGTTGGAAATACATTGATCAACCGAATTTTGCTTGATTGTGGCTCAGTGATAAATCTTTTCCTTTAAAGACACTTCATATTATTGGAATGAGTGCTTGACAGTTGTCTCCATCTATGCTGACGATTCAAGGTTTCAATCAAGTCGGACAAAGAGCCATGGGTACCATAGCATTGCAAATGGAAATAGGGGAACTTTATTTTGTTGCTCTTTTTCATGTCATTGACGCTGAAACATCTAACAATGTGCTATTGAGGCGCCCATGGCTCCACATATATGGCATTGTTCCTTCTACATTACATCAGTGTTTTAAGTTCTTATCAAATGGGGAAGTCAAAAGGGTCTCTGCAGATGCTGATCCATTTGGTGGTGAAGAAGTTAATTATTCATATGCAAAGTTCTATAAATCACCAAGCCTTACACATGCAATGACAAGCAAAATATAGAAAAGGCCAAGCAAGAGCTGAGGCATAAAAGCAGGAGGAGCATTAGGATCAACAAAACCTATCAAAATAAAGATCACAGCGCCTTATGTTGTTTTCCCAAATAAAAAAAAGACTTCAAAGATAGCTTTCAAATATTCACCAAATGACCAAAAAAGACAGGTCAAAACCCACTGATGTCAGTTCAAAATACAATTAAGCCAACGTAGGATTAACTGTTCATTCTCAGGGGGCAGTATGATAGTCTCAATTGTTTTAAAGAAGAACACCACATTGTCCTTAATGGAAATCCAACTATTTTGAAGAAGAACAATAGCCGACGTAACTGTGTTGTTTTGTTTGAAGGAAATAAGTCTATGAGAACATCATCTTCAACTCCATTGAAGATAAAATCCAAAAAGGGCAAAGTCAGAAAGAACTGCATTGATGTCTCAGTAAAACAAAAAAATGGCATGCTCAAGGTAAAAGGTCCGAAAGCAGGAAGAGAGCAGGCGATGGTTTTGGTGACTTTGAAAAATATTTGTTTGCTAAAACTGAGCCAAGCAATAAACCACCCCGTATCTTAGTTTTTGAATGGCTTGGGAACAAAGCAAATAATTGTCCAAATCGCATCTCAGTTTTCGAAAGACTTGGAGGCGTTGCTACCTCACAAAAACTTCAAAACAATAAGAAATGGAGAGTCAAGAAAAACGTGATGACAAGTTCATAGCAATCCAGAAATTTTGAGGCTGCTCAAGTAAACTGTGTCTCAATTGTATATGATAACCCAACAGAATACGAAGAGCATGAAATCCAAACTCTCGATAATGAATTGATAATGTGGATGAGCTACAAGAAATTAATCTTAGTACAAATGAAAAGCCTAAACCCATTTTTGTGAGTGCCTTACTAACTCCAAACGTATTGGAAAATTATAAGTGTCTTATTCAAGAGTACCGAGATGTGTTTGCATGGGGCTATCAAGACATGCTTGGCCTAGATCCTAATGTAGCTATACATAGACTGGCAGTATCAAGTCAATGTCGTTGTGTGAAGCAAGCTCCACGACGATTTCGACCAGGGCTACAGGTACAAATAAATATTGAAATTGACAAGTTAATAAATGCTAGGTTCATTCGAGAAGTCCAGTATCCTACTTGGCTCACAAGCATTGTTCCTGTAAAAAAGAAAAATGGTCAAATAAGTATCTACATAGATTTCAGGATCACTGAATTATTGGTGGATGCAACTACTGGATTTGAGGCTTTATCCTTCATGGATGGGTTTTCAGGATATAACCAGATCAAAATGGCACCTGAAGATGAAGAGCTTACTGCATTTCAAACCCCAAAAGCATTTCGAACCCCAGATCAAAAATACTGGTGCGACATACCAAAGAGCCATGACAATCATTTTTAGCGACATGCTACATAACACCATCGAATGTTATGTGGATGATCTGGTTGTAAAAACCAGAAAAAGAGAGCATCATTTAAATGACCTAAAACAAGTTTTTGATAGGCTGCGAAAACATCAGTTAAAAATGAACCCTTTGAAATTGACATCGTGGGATCGAAATTGACCCTTCCAAAATCAAGGCAATCCTAGAAATGCCTCCTCCTTGAACCTTGAGACAGTTAAGAGGTTTGCAAGGAAGACTAAGCTTACATACGGAGGTTCATTTCAAATTTTTCTGGGAAGTGCCAGCCATTCACAAGGCTGATGAAAAGGACATACCATTCATATGGGATCAAGCATGCTAGAATGTTTTTAACAGCATCAAAGCATATCCTTTAAAACCCCAGTATTAATGGCAAAAATTAAGGGAAGACCCTTAATATTATACATCGCCGCACTTGAATGCTCATTGGGGGCAATGCTTGCTCAAAAAAATGAAGACAGAAAGGAGAATGCACTTTACTATTTAAGTTGAAGAACAGTGGGGGGCAAAACAAAACTACACCCCCATTGAAAAGGTTTGTTTGGCTTTGATTTTTGCTGTGCAGAAATTACGACATTATATATTATCGCATGGCATTACTTTAATCTACAAAGCAAATCCTCTCAGATATCTCATGGCAAAGCCAGTGCCTTCTGGGCGTTTAGCAAAATGGTCTCTTTTGTTATTAGAGTTCGAAATTAAATATGTATCCCAAAAGGCAGTCTAGGGACAGCCACTAGCTAATTTCCTAACTGCACACCCCGTGCCAGACAATATGGAGTTGCCAAATGATTTACCAGATGAAGAGGTATTTTCTACAGAAATCTCACCATGGCAACTTTATTTTGATGGAGCAGCTAGAAAGAAGAGAGTGGGGGTAGGCGTGGTGTTCATCACACCATCAAGGGGCTTGATCCCCTACTCTTTTTCTCTAATGACACTCTACTCAAATAATATAGTAGAATTTGAGGCGCTCATCATTGGCCTCGAAATTCACTTGAAATAAACATCAACTATCTGCATGCATTTGGAGATTCACAACTAATTGTCAAACAATTGAATGGCCAATATGCAGTCAAAAATGAAAACTTGGTTGTATACAATGATAGAGCTAAATATTTAATGACCCAATTTCAAGACATTCAAATTGCCTACATCCCAAGGTCAGAAAATGACAAAGCTGATGCATTAGCAAATCTGGCGGCATCTTTATCTCCCTGAAGAAAGAGACATACAAGTCACTGTTGGAGAGCGTCATCTACAATTCCTTCAGATTTTGATCGGTTGAGGGAAAAGCATGAGGTCAATGTTGTCACAGTTTATGAAATTGAATAGGGCCTAGATTGGCGCCAATCCATGAAAGATTTTCTTCAACATGAAAAATTACCAACTAATCCAAAGGAAAAGAGTTGATGTCAGGCATAGGGCCAATCATTTCATATATCTAAATGACACTTTATACAAGAGATCCTTTTATGGAATACTCCTTCGGTGTTTATCAAAACAAGAAGCAACTACTGCCCTTTTGGAAACTCATGGAGGTGTCTGTGGTGCCCAGCAATCTGGACCCAAGCTTGTAGCCCAACTAAAAAGGTTAGGATATTACTGGCCAACCATGGTTCAAGATGCGATTAAGTTTTCAAATAATTGCAAGGCATGTCAACTACACGGAGATTTCATACACCAACCACCTTTGCCTCTTCATCTAACAATATTATCTTGGCCATTCGATACTTGAGGATTCGATGTCATAGGCATCATAAAGCCTAAAACATCTTGTCAATACCAGTATATCTTAGCTGCAACAAACTATTTTTCAAAATGGGCAGAAGCAATGCCTTTAAAAGTAGTGAAAGCAGAAGATGTTGCAAATTTTATAAGGACACACATAATTCATCGTTATGGCGTACCTTCCAAAATCATTGCAGATAATGCCTTGTATTTCAAATGCAAGACTATGGTCAAGCTCTGCGATAAGTACAAAATCGGACATTCATTTTCTCCAATGGCCAAGATTCTTAAGAAAGTGAATGGTTGAATATTGTGTTGTATTCTCAACGTCAAATAGTACAATACATATATACAACAATAGCCTTCTATCAACCCTGCTGTTAAGGCTGTGAAGACGTGATCCAATATTAGTGGGATTTGACCTACACTAATTTGGGCAAGTAAAGATATTACAATATTTACAAAGATATTTCCTAATACTCCCCCTCAAGTTGGAGAGTGAATATCATGAAGTCCCAACTTGTCGCGCAATGTCACAAATTGATCCTTCCCTAAGGCCTTCGTAAAAATATCTGCCAATTGGAAGTGTGTAGGTACATACGAAGGACTAATTATTCCAGCTTGTAGTTTTTCTCGAACTATGTGACAATCAATTTCGATGTGCTTTGTACGCTCATGGAAAACAGGATTAGCGGCAATATACAAAGCTGACTGATTATCACAAAACAATGGTGCAGGAGCTATCTGTGGGACTTTTAAATCCTGTAGTATAAAGCGTAACCAAGTCAACTCCAAACATGTGTTGGCCATAGCTCGATATTCAGCTTCTGCTGATGATCTTGAAACATTGGTTTGTTTCTCGGATTTTCATGAGATGAGTGAATTTCCAAGAAAAACACAGTATCCTGTAACTAATCTCCTTGTCGCACGACAACCTCCCCATCTGAATCACAAAAAGCTTTTAATGTAAGATTGTTGGTGGCGAAAATAACAAACCACGACACAGAGTCCCTTGAGGTATTTAAGGACCCGTATGGCGGCATCCCAATGAGGTGCGAGGTGATGCATGAATTGACTTAGTGTTCAAACTGGATAGACTATATCAGGCCTTGTGTGATAAGGTAGATCAATCGGCCAACCAGTCTCCTGTATTTGGTTGGATCATTCAGTAATTCTCCATATGTGGGAGTGAGTTTCAAATTCTGTTCCATTGGGAACTTGTCTGGGCGTGCGCCTAGAAGTCCTGAATCCTGCAAAATATCAAGTGCGTACTTTCTTTGAGACATGAAAATACCTTTCTTGGAACGAGAGAATTCAATGCCCAGAAAATATTTCAAATCTCCAAGATCTTTGATGCGGAAGCGTTTGAGAAGGAACTTTTTGAGACGTTCCATTTCTTGAAGATTATTTCCTGTGAGAAGTATGTCATCAACATAGATAAGAACTACAGTAAATGAAGTGCCTTTAGCCTTGGTAAAAAGAGAATAATCAGCTTTAGACTGTTGATAACCGGCCTTTTGAATGGTATCGAAAGGTGGAAAACCAGTTCTGGAAGCTGTTTGAGACCATAGAGAGATTTGTTGAGCCGACATACAACGTTCTCCCCCTGTCGGCGAAGACCAGGAGGAGGCTCCATGTACACCACCTCATGTAAATCGCCATGGAGAAAAGCATTCTGAAGCGTCTAATTGGTGGAGGAACCAATGGCGTGCAGCATGATGAGGGAGGCGGAGGGTAGTGAGTTTGGCTGTAGGGAGAAAGTCTCCGATAATCAATGCCCTCAATTTGCGTGTAGCCTTTAGCAACGAGCCGAGCCTTGTAGCGCTCAATGGTGCCGTCGGACTTGTATTTGATTTTGTAGACCCATTTGCAGCCGATCGGTTTATGACCAACAGGCAGTGGAACCAAACTCCAAGTGTTATTGTCTTTGTAAAAAGTTCTGCGAGACATGGCTTGGCACCAATGTGGATCAAGAATAGCCTGAGCATAGGATGTGGGTTCTGTGTAACCTGTAATGTTAGCAAGAATAGCACAATGGGCAGAAGATAAACGAGAGTAGGTAAGGAAGTGGGAAAGAGGATACCGAGTACGATGCGAGCAGGCGCTGAGGTTGAGTGATTGCGTGGTTGGACATGTGGTAGTCTCTATGCCATGCCGGAGGATGTTTAGAGCAGTGGACTGTCGAGGAGGGGGAATGAGAGGAATGGGATTATCTGTATGTGGAGGGGTGGGGTTGTGGATGGGGACAAAGGTGGGATGGGAGAGGTGGGTGTTAGGCCCGTCATGTCTTGTCAGAGAGGATAAGTGGTTAAGCGTTGGTGGTGGGTTGGTTAGAGGTTGGCGGATTGGCTGGTGGGTTGGCGGATCGATGGGTGGGGTCCAATGTTAAGAAAATCAAAGGAAAGGTAGGGTGGGGGGTATATGGGGAAAGTGAGGCCGAAAATTGAGAGAAAGGGAAGGTATTTTCACAGAATCGGACATCACGGCTTACAAAGAATTTGTTTGTCTCCAAATTGTAGAGTTTGTAACCTTTTTGGCCAGTAGGATATCCAACAAAAACACAACGTATGGCACGGGGATCAAATTTATGAATAAGATGGACAACAGTTGCATAACAGAGACAACCAAAGACTTTCAAGTGGTTGAGTGATGGGGGACGGTTGTATAACAATTCAAAAGGTGATTTATTGGAAAGTAATGGTGAAGGTAATCGGTTAATAAGATAGACAGCGGTCAAGACACATTCACCCCAGAAAATAATGGGTAAGTGAGACTGAAAAAGTAATGCACGTGCGACAGTGAGAATGTGGCGATGCTTGCGTTCGACGACTCCATTTTATTGTGGAGTGTAAACACAAGTGCGCTGATATTCAATGCCATTATTTTGAAAAAAATCCCTCATGGAGAAAAATTCAGACCCGTTGTCTACCCGAATGGTTTTAATGTTAGCATGGAATTGAGAGTGGGCAAAAGCAACAAAAGATTTGAGAAGGTTTTGGGTTTCAGATTTATGATGCATCAAAAATATCCATGTGCACCTAGTAAAGTCATCCACAATGGTAAGGAAAAAACGTGCACCTGAATGTGTGGTAACTTTGTGCGGACCCCAAATATCACAATGTAACAAATCAAAAGGAGCTTTAGTTGATATTGAACTTAGAGGAAATGGAAGTCTTGTTTGTTTGGCCATGGGACAAACACTACAATTATTATCAAAAGAAATGGTATTGGAAGGCAATAATGAAGAAGCTAATCGAAGACGAGCAGGGGACGGGTGTCCAAGTCGCATGTGCCATAAATCAGATGAGAGTGAAACTTGATATGAGACAGGTGTCTTTTGCAACGGAGACATGTAATAGAGACCACCACGCTGTTTACAGAGCCAATCATCTTCCCAGTAGCCAAATCCTGCAAGACACGAAGGTAGGAAACAAAATGGCTGTGATTTAGAGAAGTAGTGAGTTTCTTTGTGCAGACATAAGATTTAAGCGAAAAGATGGAACACACAAAACTTTATCTAATGTGATATTTGAATTGAATGGTATAGTGCCAGTGGAAGTGATTGGGGCATGAGAACCAGTAGGTAAATTAACAATGGGCATTTGTGATGATTCAGTTTTGGTGAAAAGTGTGGGGTCATGAGTGATGTGATCAGTAGCTCCGCTATCTAAAATCCAAGGTTTAGTGAACACAGAATTTATGGAGGAAATGGAAAAGGAGCAGGACTGCAGCATTTGCATAAGCATTGCTATTACCAGAGGAATGAGTTGAACTCATCATAGAAACGGCATGTGCTAGTTGTTGGAGTTGCTCTGCAGAAAGCCCATGTAAAGGGTTGGATTGAGAGGCTGGCTGGGTTGTTGCATTGAAACCATATATGGGCCTCATCTTATTTGGAGTGTAATCGCTGCGTGAAGGCGATGAAAAAGACCCACGCTTGGTGTGCCCTTTAGACCCTTGACGTTGTTGCTTAGATTGATTGTGCTTACTGCCTTGAATTCCTGTGTCATTGGGAACCCATGTCCCATTTTTAAATTTACATCTATCCTCAGTGTGGCCTCTCCTATCACAATACTTGCAATGGAATTTGAGGGTCCGACATTCTTCAATTGTATGACCGTTTCTATCACAGTGCTCACAGTGTTTGTTCATCGAATTATTCGACATATTGTTTGATCGGCTGTGAATCGCAGCAGCAATGGAAAAATTCTCTGTTGGTCCTGATGTTATTTGTCGCTGTGTTTCGTCTTGAACGACGAGTGAATAGGCTTAGCGGACATTAGGCAATGGCGACATCATGAGGATATTGCCGCGAACACCGTTGTAGGTGTCGTTGAGGCCCATAAGGAATTGCATCATTCGATCTTCTTCCTTTTGTGTATTGTGTGCTTTCATCTCGTTACATGTGAGAGGTGTTTGATATGTTTCTAAGTCGTCCCAGAGATCCTTGAGTTTCTTGTAATAGTCTGAAATCGTCATGGTGCCTTGTGAGAGAGAGGCGATGGATTTCTGTATCTGATATATGGTTGGTGCATTCTTTTGTGAGAATTGATCTTTGAAATCTTGCCACACTTGATGGACAGTCTTGGCATGAACAACTGCTTTGGCTAGATCGGGTTCCACCGAGTGAGCAAGCCATGATAAAATCATACTATTGCATTGATTCCAGAGAGCATATTCAGCTGGTTGTTCAGTTTCTGAAGGAGGTTGAACGGATCCGTTGACAAAGCCAACTTTGTTCTTGGCCGTAAGAGCATGGAGCATGGATTTACTCCAAGATGGGTAATTGGTGCCGTTCAACTTTATGGGAACGAGCATGAGACCGGGGTGATCTGATTGATGAACAAAATATGGATGTGATGAATCCATACCAGGATTTTTGGTGTTGGTGCTTGAATTTTTGGAATTATTGTTTCTGGTTTCTGGTGGTGTTTGATCTGACATGGTGTTTGAAGGTGGCTAGGAAGTAGAAAGGGTCAAGTACCAGGATGAAGCTCTGATACCATCTTAAGAAAGTGAATGGTTGAATATTGTGTTGTATTCTCAACATCAAATAGTACAATACATATATACAACAATAGCCTTCTATCAACCCTGCTGTTAATTTGTGAAGACGTGATCCAATATTAGTGGGATTTGACCTACACTAATTTGGGCAAGTAAAGATATTACAATATTTACAAAGATATTTCCTAATAAAGATGAGGCATTTAACAAGGTGCTTTGCAACATTCTCAAAAAGATGGTTTCGGGAACCAAGAAAGATTGGCATGAATGTCTCCAGGAGGCATTATGGGCTTCTGAGCATTGACAGCTGGATGCATTCCATATAGTTTGGTCCATGGGTCAGAAGCAACATTACCAAATGAAAATATGAAGGTTAGGCTAGCTGAGCTAGAGGCACTGGACGAAAAAGGCCTATCTGTGCAACAAAAACTCAAAGTTTACCAAGCTCAAATGGCTGGTGCTTTCAATAGAAAGGTCAAATTCAGGTCATTTTTTGGGGGAGATTTAGTTCTTACTGTACAAAGACCCATTGTCATTACTCGAAAGATGCGTGGAAAATTTGTTTCAAAATGGGAGGGACCCTATGTCATCACTAGGGTTTTTGCTAAAGGGGCTTATGAACTGTCAAATCCTAATGGAACATGCATCTACCCATGTGTAAATGGGAAGTTTGTAAATAGGTTCTATGCTTAGACAATAGCCCTTTGGACTGAAAACCCGAAAGGGCAGTTCAAGCAGAAGTTAGGGCAAAAAAAAAAAGGAATTGAACTACATGCGGCTTGATCCCTCAAAAGGGGTAAGTAGGCAGTCTGGTTTAAACATTAGGTGCAACCACAAGGATCACATAACCAAAAAAATCCTCCCTTCAAATTTGGCAGTGAACTACGTTTGGCTTGATCCCTTCACAAGGTATGTAGGCAATCTAATTTCACAGCTAGATGCAGCCATAAAACACACTTCCTCCCTTAAAATTTGGGAGTGAACTACGATAGGCTTAATCCCTTCACAGGGTACGTAGGCAATCTAGTTTCACAGCTAGATGCAGCCATAAAACAAACTTCCTCCCTTAAAATTCGGGAGTGAACTACGTTTGGCTTGATTCCTTCACAGCCCATCACAGGGTATGTAGGCAATCTAGTTTCATAGCTAGATGCAGCCATAAATCACCAAAACATTCCTCCAATTGTATTGGCATGAGGTGAAATCGAGTTTCCGAAATAAAATATTATGTGTAGCTTGTCAAAATTAAATAAATGTTCTGTCAACTTTATTATTGATGAAGAAAATGATGGAGAAAGATGTCAATTACAAAGAGATGATGCTCTATTGGGACTTATTACAAAAGGGAACTAGTGAAGCAATCAGTTTTTGGATTTTCACTTCCTGTGACTTGCAAGAGGCCTTGATATGCTCAATTTTGAGAAGCTCTTTTTCATCGATACGTGAGTGGTAAAGCTCTTCATCCAACTTGTTTTGTTTCTCCCAGGAAGTTTTGACATCTTTGATCTGACAATTAACAGAAAGCTTTCGTGAATCATGTTGTTCTCGAAGTATACGAGCTCGTTCCTCTGCCTCTTTAACAACAAACTCCTGAGCATCTAAGTCTTCAAGCTCTCAAGTAAAATTCGATAAGTATGAGTCAACTGCCTTTTTGGAGTTTAGACAATCATCATGACGGCAAAAGAGATTGTGAACCTGAGTACCTTGTTCAACAATTCTGGCGTTCTCAGAAATTTGTAAGGCACGGTAGAAAATTTGGTCAATTGTGTTAACAAACCATTCAAGCTCAATTTTGCCAAAATCGAGAATGTCCAACATTGACCGCAAGACATTGAACACTGAGTTCATTCCTTCATGATGAGCAAGTATTTCTTTAGATGACTTAGAAGAATGAAGTTTACCAAAAATACCTTGCACTTCACCAATAATATATACATGCTTGAAATTCTTCGCCTTTGAGCCAAAAATATCAAAGATTGATTTTTTACAGCCTTCCAATGATGACATGTCATTAGCTAATGGAGAAATAATGTTAACACCACAAGGTTAAGACCTAGCCAATTCTTGTGCCACAAAATTATCATTCGGAGGATTCAGGTAAGCCTGAATTTGCTTCAAAGTTGGAGTTGTCAAGAACCACATCTTTTGTAACCTTGGCTCTCTCAGGACCTATGCTCAAAGAACCATCGGATTTTGGATAACAAATCCCCTTAAAGTTTACATCTTGACTGCTTCCAGATGAAGAGAAAGTGTCTTCATTTTTTCTACCTGCCCTTTCCTTTCACCTCTTCCCAGGCCACGGGAAGTTTAGCTTTAATCGCTTCACACTAATGGACGAGTTTCTTGCTTCCACCTCAGAAATTAAGACTTCCTTTTGCAAGCCAGTGGAAACTTATTTCAAATTAGATATTACATAAATCGGTTTTTCTTTGAGAGGAGTTTGGACAGGTTTACATAAACAGTCAACACAGACAAACCCAAGTATGATATGGTATAACCCATCCACCACTGGCAGTACCAGTACGTACATTGCCCCATACGAGTATAACGCAAAATGAAGAAAAGCACTAAGTGTTTCTCCTTAGAAGTGAAGTTTGAGCTCTGAACAAATCCTCAACATTACAATGACTTCTCTCGGAGATACCAAAGCTAAGTTTATCAAAAAGAACACCCTGATCAAAGCCAAATTGGTGAGCAAATCTATTTGGGTGATAGGGCTCCAGCCAAAGTTTGTTATCAACCCTTACAGGAAGTTTGTCATCTGACAGTTTTTCATCATCCATAAAGGTAAGGCCATCCTGCTCATCAAAAGCGTTGGGACGATATCGCATGGATATGTCACTTCTAAAAATAACTCTGGCCTTTGAAATGTCCATATCGTTAGCAGCAATACCAGCATACTTAGTTAAATGAGGATAACTAGTTGGAAATTCAATATCATTATGGCATCTATACAAACAAGGAAAATACTCACCCATCCACCCAATGACGTAATGAACCGGAAAACAAGCTAAAGAAGTTCCAGGACCTCTCAGACAAGTGACAGTTTCCCCAAGTCCATGATATATATAACCCAACACAGTTGGTGCAATAGAAACTTTTACTCCTTGAGCCATCAAACTAGCCATGTAAAAAGTTTCCGGCCTTATCCGAGAGCCTCTTGACGGCAACGCAAATCTGCTAAGAAAGAATGCTAAGAAGGAAGTTAATTTTCCTTCTGTTGATATCTCCAGATTTAATTTTCAAGCCATAAGATTTTCTCTTGGTTTCAAGATGTTTCCTTCACAAGAAGTTCCATAAATTATTTTCCCTCTGAAAAAATGTGCAACACACTGGTCCCAGAATACACATTTTTGATCATAAAGTGAGCAGAGCTGAGAATAAATTAAAAGAAGTTCTCGAATGGTCGACGGATACATCCTTCACGGTGCAAATCCCTATTTGGAGGTATAAATTCTTCATAAGGAACTCCTAAAATGGGTGAACCCCCAATAATCTTCAGGTCATACAATGATATTCCCATTTCGCCATTTCCTTGGTGCAAAGTGTTGGTCAAAGGCATTCACAACTCTAGAAAGGCTTTCCAGACATTTAGCGAATACATATAAGGGTAGCGGGAAACAGCTACATCACCCTAGATTTTAGCATGAAATAATTCCTCTTTGAAGTCTCGTCCATTCTAGGGTGCCAGGACGAACTCTGCCAAACCGTGGATGCTTAGGTCACGTCCCCAATCTGTTTTGTTTTTAGCATTTTACATAAAATAGGAGGAAAATCATTGTTATGGCCAACTTCAATGTCACCATCAATATTATTGTTGACCTCCATCAAAGTGCATGCTTCAAACTTTGAACCATGAACTAGACAAACTTTAAGAATTCTATCATCAGGAATAAACTCGCAATATCCAGAGTTCACATTCTCAGTGGTAAACCAAGTGACTCTATCCTCAGGTGGTACCTCAATTTGAACTGAGTTCAAAGGCATAGACCTATCATATTCTTGACCAATTGGAAGCCCTTTCTTGTCAAGCACTCGTTGGACGTATAATTGACCATTTGCATCCATACATGAAAATTTTGGAATATGTGTTAGTCCAAGGTTATAAATTTTTCTCAAGCCTTGTACGCGTAAAGGAAGTTACACTAATGATGCTTGAGGGGGCACCTGTTGAAATAAAAAAATTCATTGATAGCAAATAAAATTCTAGCCCAAGTTTAAAGAAGTTGGACTCATAACTAAAATGGTTTTTGTGGACTTGTTGCTAAATTGGTTTAGGCCCAAATGAATTAATATTAATATTTTTTACAAGAAAATATTAATATATTGAAAGCAGTAACAGAATATGCTTCATGTACGTGACTTTGGAGTGTGGAGTTGAGGGGGCTAACTGAAAATGGGAAGTTACTCCCACCCATTCAGTTTTTTCTGGGTCTATAAAAAGGGACCATTTGTGAGCAAACAGAAAGGAAGGAGAAAAAAGAGAGTAGAAAACAGAGGCAAAAACACAGAGGAGGAGGAGCACCAAACTGCTGCAAAAATCCAAAGAAGAGGGAAAAAGAAAAGAAAAAGGGACGCAAGTAAAGGGGATACAAAGCTCTGTCACAATACCATTAAGGAAGGTATAAAATGATTCATTAATTTGAGCATTCTCTTATGAACAACTAACTTGCAGGCAAAAGAAAAAGTGTAGAAGAAACTGTACAAAAGCCTTGGCGATGGAAGATGTAAACAAATCTTGTCAAAATGATGGTAACTGTGCTACTTACGCAAAGAGAGCTCTCACGAGGACCTCTTTGTTGTGAATTACATATGGGCTTCTGCAAGAACCCCACTGTACTAAGTGCTATGAACACCTTATGAGTGTCCATAGGCACGTTGTGGTACTCAGAGAAGACCTTGCGAGTGTTCTTGAGTACCAAAAACAGAAAACCTCAAATCCCAAATGCTTTGTTACGTGCCCAACCCACCTTGCACAACGAAATTCCAGGTTTGCAAATTGGAGAACAAAGAGATGGCAAAACGTGTTGTAAGGGGTCAACAATCCTGTTTTAGTCTCACAGATATGCATAAATAGAAATATATATATATATATATATATATATATATGAAAGCAGATACTATTGATTGCCTGAAAGTCTACTAAAGTTGATGACTGACATCCAAGTATCATGCTTCAAAGGGTTGCCAACAAAGAAAACTCACGAGCCAAACTGTCTATGCAAGTCACTAAGGCAACCCTTCTTTGCAGCAAATTGCAAATATCATAAAAGGTTCTCACTTTGTTGCTGGCAAAACATGAAGCAAATGAGACAAAACAAAGCCAGCACCTCAATTGGCGGTATGATAGCCCTCTCAAATGATGTGAGTCTGCAAAGGGAAATATGCAAAGCCTTAGAAATTCCAATCAAATTGGGAAGAAAATGATGCACCAAAGCATCAGCAAGCAAAAAGCAAAAGAAAAAATGACTCACCAATTTCAAGCTAAGAAGCCTCCTCCTATGTTGTGGCTGTTGAAGAACCCAAAAGTAGCATAAGCCAAAACAAAGAAGCCAAAAAGTCGAAGAAGAATTCCCATGAGCTGAAAGAGAAACTAGCAAAAATGAGAAGGAAAGTGATGAAAAGCAAATAAGGGAAAAGAAACAAAATTTAAAAAAAAAAAAAAGAAGAAGAAAGACTTGCCATACGCAAAAGGAGAAGTCAAAGCTAAAATGGATGCACAACTTGCTGCCAGCAACTTTTCTTCAAACCAAAGTTTGGTCTTCGGACCAAAAAATTGAAGAAACTCGTTGCTCAAAGAAAGCCTTCCTGTCAAGTCAACACAAAACCAAAGATGAGTATGTCAAGTCAACACAAAACCAAAGATGAGTATGTTTTTTAATTATCTGAAGGTCTCTAAGCACATATAATGGGTAAAGACAAAACCCATTTTGTAGAAGACTACCATAAGTACATAGAAAACAACAAAAAGCAAATACTGCCAAACTCAAATTCGTGGCTGAACTTTGGGATTAAAGAAGGGAGAAGCTTCAACTATGAAGTTGGTACTGCCAAACTCAACGAAATACACAGATAGCTCTTTGGCTTGTGCATGTTGTGTTAGGCAAAGAAACCCAACTCGTGCACTTCACTATGCTAGCTTGGAGGCTACAGTCAATTGATTGGTGGAACATGAAAATGATCCAAACATAGATCAAATGTCATCAGTACTAGTCAACACCAAAGTTGAGGCTCCAAAACCTTCTCTCACGGAAGAGCAATTGATAACCAATCAACAAGAGCTTAGGGAGAAAGCTCGCAAGAAGAAAGAAGCAAGGAAGAAGAAAAGCAAAAGACAAGGAGAAGAAAAGTAGCAAATAAAGAATAATAAGCTCTGTACTTCTTTTTTTGGTTCAAAAGCTCTATATTTCTTTGGGAGACTTTGAAAAAATACAAAGGAGAGAGAAATTTTGTAAAAGAAGCCAAAATGGACAAAATTGCCCTTATTTATTTTTGGATTTCCTAAGAAATCTTTTACATTTGCATGTCTTTGATTTGAAAGTTGAGAGATTTTTCTGTCTTTTTTGAAAAGCTTTGGCTTTTTCCAAAAGTGAAATTTTTTTTTTTACTAAAACCTAAATTTACTTATTTCTTTTGACAAATAGGCAATGCCTTTCAAGTTCCAAGACTTTCAACTAATAATTTAATAGGCTACGTAGTCTACTCTGACATAAATGAGCAAAGGAAAGGACCAACCTTGTTTTAATGTCTCTTTGGTTTTGGCATCTCAAACTCAAAGCTCTGATTGTTTATGGCTAACAGGTAGCTGAAGAGATATATAAATTGGTCTAGTTTGAATTTAATTTGAACTACTCCAGATAACGATGGGAGTGACCCAGTTTGAATTCATCTCTATTGCTCCAAATCGATATCAGTTTTGGTTTCAGTTGGCAGCTGCTCTCAAAACCTTTCTGATGTGGAGTTTTTGTTTATGGGCCAATTAATGGAAATGTCAAGGGCTAGAAACAAATTGATGGGTTGACAAAACATATTACCCATTAACTCTCAAGAGCCCAAAATATTTTATGGGTGGTCCAAATAAATTATGTGGTTAATGGATCAATTTTTTAAATCCTCAAAACCATATGTGAGTAAATTAATGGGCTCATTAAAATGGCTTTTAATTTTCTTTAGGCATTAACAATAAAAAATGGTACAAAACCATTCTAAATTTTCTCATGGGTCATCTACCTATGCAAATTTCAATGAGATCAAATTCAAATCTCTCAAACATAAAATTCTTTCAAGGGCTCATTCATTCTTTGAAAGTCCAATCAAATTCTCAAGGAACTATGTCCGGTTTGATTCCGCCAAGGATATGTAGGCAATTTGGAAATTCAATCCAAATACAACCGCAAGTCCAAACAGAATCCTTGGTGTACCTTAACCAAATTCACCCCAAACACTTTTCCAACTACAGAATCAAATTGAATCCCTAGTCCAACCAATTACATCCAAATTCCATGAAATGTTTCTCATACCACAAATTCTTTCAATGGGTCATTCATTCCTTGAAATGGGGTATGTAGGCAGTCTAGGGTTCCCTGGATGCAGCCGTAACATAAAATCAAATTCCATTATTTATTTCATTCTTCATATGGAATCAAAGGGTTTTCTCTTTCCAAAGAGATTATAATTAAGAGATATTTTTATATTGAATGGATCGTACTCAATTAAAAATAAAAACTCTTATTTGTAAATAAGAGTGAGATTATGTTGGGTGAATTTTTAATTTCTTTATTACATTTTTTATCTAACAATTATATTACTGGGAGGAGAAAAAAATGTAGGACAAAATTAGCATACAGAGTTTATATAAAAGAAATTTTTTATTTTTTGGTCCAAACAAAATTTGTCTTTCATTAAGGAGAAGACACCAAGGGCGGCAACAATTCAAACCTAGAACAAACACTGAACTTCCATAGAAAAACAAAAGACCAAGACTATAGATCATTTTTCATTCTTCTTTTCCTTCTTTTTAAAATGTTATTATTATATTCAAGTAATATAATTCTCTTTCTTTGTTATTGCTGGTAAATTGAATCTCAAATGATTGAGAATGTTTATTCTCTTTCTCGTTTAATGTTGTGTTGATAAATTCTATTCTAATCATAAATTTAGGCTCCCCATTCCTCCTTTCTTTGGTTTTAATTTTGAGGGCATTTGAGTCTATTTAAGTGAGTTTTTGGCTATTTTTTAATTTTTTTAATTTATAAAAATTGATATTATGATAGCAACTCCACCCATTTGCCATGGTAAAGGGCAAGGGGGGCTAGGGCAGATACTATTCACTTGAATAGTTGCTGCTCTTGCAAAAAGCAATGTGTGTTTCCCTCGTTTCCATTGCCATGGCAAATGGCAAATAGTATTCAAATTTTTTTTTTGGTACCTAAACAATTAATTTGGATAATATAAGGAGAAGAAATTGAAAAATAATAGAAGGAGAAGAAATTGTATGAGTATTTGGTGTTGAAAATGAAGAAAAATGGTAGGTATTTAAAAAAAGTTCAGAATTTTTTGGTGAATTTTTTTGACATTTTTTTGGCCCAAATAAAGCCCAGCCATTGGATTTGAAAAAAAAAAGCATCAGAGTGACAGAACTGCCACATGGCGTAAAGTTAAAAAATTTGAATTATCATGACGTTAGCGACCTTGGTGGGTCTAAGGCTAATTTCCCGTGGTGGCCGATCTCGAGGATGCCCGAGCTTTATAAGCCATTGGAAGCTCCTTTTTGGGCTCGGACCCTATCCTGCCAGGGCTAATGGCAGCCACTGGAAATGCTTTAAAAGTAAAAAGTAAATTTTGGCTATATTTATAAAAATTCAACATGATTCTACAAAGGAGAATTTGAACTCGGGTGCAAAGTGGAGGCACATATGCTCTAATCAACTTGGCTAATGCAAAGTCCAAAATTTTTAGAAGCAACATGTTGGTGGAAAAAACTAATTAGAACTTTTTATAAAACTGATTTTTATTTAAATACATTTTCTATTGAGAGAGGGCGCTGGTATTACACATGAAACCACAATATTTCCTCAGCCTTTATAAAACTGTTTTTAGAGTCTCGACATTTGAGTTTTGGACGTCCTGTGATGATGTTAGAATATTAAAAAAATTGAAAATGATTAGGTGGGAAAAAAGAAACCAAAAGAATACAAACAGGCGACGGCCGTCTATTTTCTTCCTTCGCTTTTCAAAAAAGCAACGAAACCAGGCCCATTGCATATATTCTCTCTCTCTCTCTCTCTCTCTCTCTCTCTGTGTTTCTCTAGATTACCAATTTGGATAACTAAAATAGGAGCGAAACCTGCATCTGATCCAAGAATCTCAAACCCTCTTTCCCATTATTTATTACAGCTTCATCATCTGTAAGTCCAAGTTTCCCTTTTTGTCTTCATTGTTCACCTTTTCTACATTGCTCTTTAACACTACCAAAAAAGCACAACAATTCAACGGCTAGGGTTTCAGCTTGATTGCTCTAAATCTTTCTTCAGGCTTATTGCTGTATTGGGTAATCAGGAATATTTGTTTTCTGTATTTGCTCTTGCATTTTATCTTGTGTTGAATGCTTATGGTTATAAATAGATATTTCTTATATATGTTTGCTTTTCGGTTTTGGGTTTTGGTCAACTAAGGGTTTTATTATAATTGAAATTTTGGCCCTTCATGTATTATTTGTTTTGTGGTCGGCCATTTGGTTACTCAGACGACAAGACTAAAGAGAAAAAGAGAAATGAAATTACAATCTTATGTGGTATTTGTAAGAAAGAGCGAAAATTTATAAATTAAGCTTATATTAACTTGTACTGGCTCAATTGTACCATTCTAAATGATGAAATTTGTACAATAATACAAGTTTTTTTTCTTCTTCTAATTTTCTGAGCAACTGAATGCATTTTGTTTAAACTGTTTACTTAAATGAAGTGGTGGGCTCTGACCCACATTTGGTTTCAGTTAGAGATTTCTTTTTTACAATGTCAGTGTGTGAATTTTAAAGAATAGTTTTTGGTGTTTGCCACAGTAATTGGTTTGGAGAAATGACGAGGGTGGGTCGAGATTTTGGGGATACAATGCAAAAGGATGCCGTTCCGGCTGTGTCTGCTGACGTGATATTTTCCTCAAGTCGATTTCCTAATTACAAAATTGGAGCTAACAATCAGATTGTGGAGGCAAAGGATGAGCAAAAGGTACTATCAATGAAGGAAGTTGTTGCACGTGAGACAGCACAATTGTTGGAACAGCAAAAACGCCTTTCAGTCCGTGACCTTGCCAGTAAATTCGAGAAAGGGTTGGCTGCTGCTGCTAAGTTGTCCGAAGAGGTTAAATGGTTTCAAAGTTTTTTGCATTTTGCTAGAAAGTTAGTTTGCTTTCTAGTGAAGTTTAGTATGTGGTTTGCTTCAATCACCTTTTAGTTTTTTCTCTCACATTTTGGAGGCTGAAATTGAGGGAAATCTTGGAAATTTTTGGTGCTTGCTATGTTTTCAGAAAATATACTGGGAATTGAATAATTTTCGTATTATGAGAAGTTGTAAGAAGGTTCTATTCTCTTTTTTGTTTTGTTTCGTTTGAAGGTTTAGTATATTTAATTCACTGTAGCTGTGAATCTCTTTTCAAATTGTTTTCAGTTGAAATAACTTGGGGAATTTGTGGTTTAATAGTTGTAGGCTATGATTGTAGAAAATGATTCTCTTGTTCCTTTGGGAATTGAAAATGAACATCTAAATATAGTCAATGATTACCAAATTCTGAAGTATTCTCTTATTGAATACAGGCTAGACTTAGGGAGGCAGCTTCTTTGGAGAAACATGTGCTTTTGAAGAAGCTTCGGGATGCACTGGAATCATTAAAAGGACGTGTGGCTGGCAGAAACAAGGATGATGTAGAGGACGCCATTTCAATGGTTAGTTGTTCATTTGCATCTTTTTTTAATTTTCTTATTATTGTTCTTTTCAGTAAACTTATTCTACTTTTCAGTGTTAACTGGTTGATAGTTTATTTTATATAGCATGTAAAATTTATGAGGGGTACCAATTGAAGCATGTGCCTATTTGGTTGGACTTCTTTATTGCAAAAGTACAGGATAGCTTCTTTCTTTGTCTTGTTTCATGGGTGGATTTCTTCTCCCCTACTGGATAATGTTATTGTATTTTTGCAGTGAGACAGTGTGAGATCTGACAAGGTCTGTATTCTTGTATCAAATAAAATAAAAGATTTGATATTTGGTTGGACTTAATCAGTTCGTTTTATGTGATACTCAACCATGAAATATGAACATATTTCTTTGACAATTTTGTCTTCTTTCGTGTGAATTACAATTTACAAAAGAGATGATCTATATCTACATTTCTTGCAATTCAGAGAGTTTACGATCTGCACCCACATAGCTAGAGATTGTATGTTTTGGATTTAACCCCATCATTACGGGTTTAAAAGGAAGCTGACTATTGGAAATACTAACCTTACCTGTATGACACTTCCATTCAATTTAACCGGCAGATGTGTTCACTTGACCCTGTTTTCCAATCACCTCAACCACCTTGGCTTATCCAGCCAAGGCATCTTGACTCACAATCCACCACTTTAGGCCACACTTCTTTGTACCTGCTTCATCTTTTCTTCAAATTGGTACATACCAAACTGGCACAGGATGGACGTTATTGATAACCATGGTTTGTTCAAAAAGCTCAAGAGTAAAGGACTACCCTTGTATACATTTGAGTCATTGGATGGTGGTTAATGCTTCTTAAAGGTTGGAATTTAAGGATTTGGTGAAGATTAGCACCGTTTTAGATGTTGCAATGAATTGGAATAAGGTGTAGTTGCTCCACAAAATTCTGTGCAAGGAGGCTGCTCATGCTTAGATAGGCATTTAGGGTAATGTTAATTGACTAAATGTGAAGGCCTATCCACCCTTTAATTAAACAAGTTTACTCACAGAAGAAATCTATGAAGTTTCAGGTTAACAAGGTACATAAATTTCATGAAATGCAACAAAATATATAATATGTTAAATAGAATTCACAAAGAAAACTAAAAGAGTATAAGAGAAAATGTCTGGTGAGAAATTAATTTCAACGTGTACAATTAAACCACCAATTGGTGAGGGGGAGAGAAAGATAGAAAGAGACCACAAAAAGAAAAAAGAAAAAAAAAAGAATGAGAGAAGAGTTATGGGAGTTTACAGTCCTGAAAGAAGCATTTAATGCCTTAACCACTGATATAATAAACTAACAAGCCTTGGAAAAATGGATATTGTCAACATTTTATACTACAGAAAATGCTATAATTCCCCTCCCACCTTTTAGTTTTGCCTGTGTTCACGGATGCTGTAACAAATGCTTACCATTCCAATACCTGCCATTTAATTAATTCACCAAGATTAAATGATTGCATTTGGAACCATATTATTCTCTTTTGCTATAGGTTACTAATGAATTGTTTGATTTGTTATCTTTATAGTCTTGTCATCTTATGATATTTTAACTTTTCCTCCTATGTTTTCTTATATTGGACTTTCATTTTCCATTTCCAAGTATGTTTAGTTGTCTCCATAATGTTTCACTTGACCCCTTTGTCTTGATTGTTCCTTCCTATAATTGTTTTGGCTCAGCTATCTTCAAAAGGAACAAATAATGACCAAGAAATTTATGATCGTTTCTTGCAGGTGGAGGCTTTAGCAGTTCAGTTGACTCAAAGAGAAGGGGAGTTAATGCAAGAAAAAGCAGAGGTCAAGAAGCTAGCAAATTTTCTTAAGCAGGTAATTTGATATAATTTAAATCTTAAGGGCCCGTTCATTAATGTTTCTTTGGTTGTTTTCCTCTTTTTGCAAAACCAAAACGGTACAAAACATTGTTCGGCAAGTAAAAGGAGAAAACATAGGAAAGCATGATCTATGACAACATTGGTTCCTCTTACACATAAAAACACCAATCCACATTAATAACATTGGGTGATGAAGATTATCAACAGTCAATTTTGCTACATGCCTCACAAAAATTGGTCTTGATACATTTCTTATTTGTTTGTTTAATCACTTGAGTATTTTCCAATTTGAGTCTCTTAATCCATTTTTAGGCTTCAGAAGATGCTAAAAAACTTGTCGATGAGGAAAGAGCTTTTGCTCGTGCTGAAATTGAAAATGCCAGAGCAGCGGTACAGAGAGTGGAAGAAGCCCTTCAGGAACAAGAACAAATGTCTCGAGCTTCTGGGAAGCAGGTGTGTGCTATATGCGTATTTTTAGACCGCAAAATTTCTAGAGCAAGAGTGTTTCAACTGTCACAGCCTTTGTTAATTTCTATATACGGAATGCATCCATATTGACCCTTGGTCTTTGAACTTGTGTTGCTTGTTGCATTGTTTATAAAGCATGTTATGTTAAGGATCAAGGAAAACATAGAATTTTTGAATGTAACATTTATAGATGTTATAGTTATTAATAATGCAGAGATTGCCATGTAACTTTTATAAAATAGTGTATCTCTGCCAAATATATGGCATTTATAGTGCAAACAATATTTTACTTTAACGTTTGTCCAAAAAAAAAAATTTGTACTTTATTATTTATATTTACATTACTTAAGTACATATTTATATTAGATAAATCAATTTATCTCTTCTCTTGTATGGAACAATTTATCTAAGTTTTATAGCAATTTCATATCGATTATATATTGAATTGACAATTGAATTTTATTAGATAACAGAGATTATAGTTGTTGGGAATACTTTAGTAATATTGGTTATATTTATCAATGTGTAGAATACTAATGACATGATCCATGGGCTTTATAATTCTTTGTAAGTTTGTAAAAAACCTTAGCCCATAAACTTTATCAAAATGCTCAGCCCATGTCTTTTGCCCGCTTTCTTTAGCATGTGGATTACTAAGATACGAAGACACTTCCACACAGGGGTTACTGAGATCTTTTTTTTTCTTCTTGTTCTTTTGTGTGGGTCAGTAATAAGGTCTCTTTTGTTCCAAGATGTTTACAAAATGGGCCAATCCGATTTCACTGAAATTGACCTGATACAACGAATTTCTATTGAAACTACTGAAATTTCTGGAAAGCGTCGGCAGTGTAATTTTATCGGAATTTTCAGTGGTTTCGGTGATGTTTAAAACCATTGTTAGGATGCGGAATTTTAATACATTTAATGCTTCATTAATGGTTATCATGCTTCTTGACATTAGAATGACAATTTTGGACAGTAGTAGTATTTTCATTTCATGTTCTCTTTGGTTGTTTTATATTTGAGACACATGAGTAGTATTTACTGCATTATTAATTTAGCATGTCTGTCCACAATTCTATAATTAATCTTTTTGACCAGTACAATTTCTGTGAGATGTTTAGGACTTGGAAGAATTAATGAAAGAGGTCCAAGAGGCTAGAAGAATCAAAATGCTGCATCAGCCAAGCAAGGTGACTTTTTTGATCATTCGTATTTATTTTGTTTATAACTGTAGACTTAGAATGGTGTTGTGTGTTCTGTTTCATTTAAGTAATAGAGAAATGTTATCAGGATATCCTATGAATGTCTTGTATTAAGTTTATACAATTTGGTTAAGGATCTCATGTTTGAAAAGTGTGGGTTGTTAATTTATTACAAGTTAGATTCTTCCAATTCACAGGGTGAATTATCATATGCATCCTTGAAATATTGAGTTAATTTTGAGGGTGTACGTGCGTCTCTGCTTTGTAAACTTCTATTCTTTTAAAGGTATTATGCTTCTTGTAAAAAAGACATCCAGTAAGTGACTTTTCATTTGCATCCACCAACGATCGAGTTTAAGTTTGTGTCTTTATGCAGATATTTTCTTTGCAGTGAAGCGGAAGCTTCCTGGTTTTATGCTTCTATGCATATCTAATATTGAATTAATAAACTGCCAAAATTTACGTATTTTCTTGATATTACTTTTCTTTTGTATAACGAAAGCCACTTCTACTTAAAATTACTCTCTTTTCAATCTTTTTTAGTGACTCTTGCCTACATGATTACACCCTTTTGGGCTCTGTTAATAAATTTTTACTTATAAGAATTTCTTCATGGATTAATCATCAATTTGTAGGTTATGGACATGGAACATGAACTTCGAGCATTGAGGGCACAGCTCACAGAGAAGTCTAAGAATTCTGTTCGACTTCAGAAAGAGGTTTATTCATTTTGTAAATGCTTTGCCTATTTTGATATATCAAACT
This sequence comes from Prunus mume, assembly GCF_029339155.1. Taxonomy (NCBI): domain Eukaryota; kingdom Viridiplantae; phylum Streptophyta; class Magnoliopsida; order Rosales; family Rosaceae; genus Prunus; species Prunus mume. The sequence continues at coordinate 28,519,024 of NC_142700.1, forward strand.
TTTATGATGTGGTTTGATGAGTCTCCGTTGCATAACATATGTCAATATGCTGAAATTCTGAAGGGTTCAAACATTTATGCATTTTCCAATAATTGATGTTAACATGGAGGTTACGCTTTGCCTTTTTGTGTTTATTGCTATGCTGCTTTGGTTTTTATTATTATTATTATTTTTATTATATTTCGTTTTTGGATCTGTTGTATATGCATTCTCTCGGTGCTTTCCTGGTTCTGGGAATTCCTTGCATTGGATCTATGGTTTATTGAAATCAGCAACTAGGTTTGCTGGGAAGTTTGTTATGGTAGACGATGCTCAAATATAGTTTTTTATTTTATGTTATTCTTTGAATTTTTAGTTCTTAATGCATAAAAAAACCTTGAGATTTTAGGCAGAGTAGGAATTACTTTTTGGGAAAAAATATGAAAAACCCTAAGAACAAATCTCATATTGCTAAATTGTTATGGTGGTACTTTAATTATGCCTCCACTTTCAGAAATCGTCCTTTCCGTCTTCTCAATCAACCTTTCCGTTAAAAATGAGGGTATATTTGTCTTTTCATGTGCTAGACAGCCATATCAGCATCTCATGTGATTTTAATCCAGATTTGTTCCCATGTTTTTTATTTATTTTATTGTTTGGTTTCCTTTTCGATTCCCCTTTCAAGATCTCATGTGTTATCTCATCAAATAGATTCGGTTTTGTTTTTTTTGGGAAGGGTTAGGAATTCGGGGTTGGGAAAAGATATGGGTGGGGAAGAAATATGAGAAATTGATCATGGCTGGGGAGAAGTTGGTGGGGTGGGTGGGAGGAAGGGCATTAGATCCAAATTTAGAACTTGGAGCCTCTGAACTATACATCCAGTAGGCATTAGATCCAAAACCCTCCAGGCCTGAGTTGATGGAAAAGAACAAGGAAAAGGAAATTGGCATGGGAAGAAATCCGGGTGGATGGGGGGGAAGAAGAAATTGGGGGTTGGTCGAGAGAGAGAGAGAGAGAGAGAGAGAGAGATTTATTTTTAAAAAAACTTGTGTGAGAAGACATTTTTGCCCATGCTAAGTAGGACTTGTCCATGCCACATCATCATTTTAACGGAAAAGTTGACTGAGATGATGGAAAGGACGATTTATGAAAGTGGAGGCATAATTAAAGTACCACCGTAATAATTTAGCAATATGAGGGACGAAAAGTAAAGTTTGGTCTTTGTCCAGGGACCATTGCTACAATTTTGCCATTTACGTTCTATAAGATGAGGCGAAAGTTGTAGTCTAGGAAGTATAGGACAGAAAGCTTTCTGAGACCCATACCTATACTTCTGGAGTTATAGAAGCCCATAAGTTGCCTCCAGGTCTTAATGGGTTTCTTTCGTTTATACTGGATATAATGCAGAAAACTAGCTGCTAAAACTAAGCTTGTCCGGGGTCCTTAAATTTTTTTATTTTGGCGTTTGTGTCCAATGGTGTGAAAAGCTATGGTGAGGCTCAGCACGTCAATCGCCTTAGGTGTGTGATTGTTTAGCAAAAGTAATGGTAAGTGCATGCTTTGCTGTCGAGGCACTGCATAGCATGTGCGATTTGCTGAAGGCTGTGGCACCATATAGGGTTTAGACTTCTTATATGCTTTAAGTTTTCCATTTGTCCTGATTGCTCCTTTTAAATGACACAGTTTATGTCACGTTTCTTTATCTTTTTATTTTTTTGGTCAGATGTCATGTTTCTTTCATCAATTGGGTCTTTAGAAAAATCAATTGTTTCTTTTATGTTTTAGTGGTGGCTTGTGGTTTACCTTAGACACTTGGCGTCATTTTGTTTTATCTTGACTAAAGCTCAGGCAATAGACAGTGGAAATAAAAAAGGATTGTGGCATATATGGCCCACTTAAGGAAAAACTAAAAGAAAGCCTTCTAAAAACTCAATAACTTTATAGAAATCTATCAATGGTAAATAAAACAAGACTTTTAATACAGTAAATACTAAGGAAAGTAAGACTCTTAATAAACTTACATAAAACGCCTTGCCTTTAACACAATTCATTGCATCTACACTCAACTAAATTCTATAATTCTTGTATCGATCATCTGTATTTAATTTACCTAGAAGAGAAGGTAATCTCATTTCCTCATTGAAAATAGGCATATCCGACAAATGAGTACTGGACACAAAAAGACGTTTCACGTTTTGAATATGTTTTTGACAAGTTAGATGTGTGTCATGAAGTATTGGAGGATTTTAGTATATCCAATCTGGATAAAATGAGGAAATGGCTCTCTTGACAAGTATTTGCTAAATAAAGGGATGATTCTGGCCTGGATGCAAGCTATTCTTTTCCAGGGCAACAATGGAAGCAATCAAGTGTTAATTCCTACGAAAGATGAATGTTTAACATGATATAAAAGATGAGTTCATAGTGCTTGAAACGCTGGTTTTGATGTGGGAAAAGGATGATGGTCTTATTAGGAGTTTGGTGGTATATACTTGTATTTGGTCTTTCTCCTTTTGTTTCCTTCATTTTCCAGAGTGTTGAGGGTGTGTGTGGCCCAGTGAATGGGGGTAGTATGATATTGGCCTGCTCTTTGTACTCTTTAATTCTAACACTATCACTTTGTAACTTTCAGCTGGCAATGAGTAAGAGGGGCTTGGAACAAAATTGCCAACTATATGAATTAGATGGCCCTGAAGCCTTAGGTTCATATTTGCGAATTCAACCTTGCTCTGATGATGCTCCAGAACTTTCCAAGTGTTCGATTCAATGGTATCGTGTATCATCTCAAGGTGGCAAGAAGGAGCTTATATCAGGTATATATATGTTTTCTATACTTGTTCTGATTTTTCTGAACAAGGGCACGATAATTATTGGTTGGGTGTTACATGCATAGGCTGGTGTCACATCATGCTCATTTTGTTACTCTTCACTTCCTTTGGTGTAGTGTGTGTGCTCATGCGTGTGTGTTTATTTGATAAATAAATAAAATTTTAATAAATGAATGCCAGTGGCAGTTAACCATGTTGTCATAAGCATGCGGACATGCACTTAATTGCTGGGTTGTCTTTGATATGTTCTGTGTAGCTTTACAGCTGTGGATTTTTGTGTGTTTTAATGTCTGATATGTGTATGAATTCCTTTGCATGAAGTAGAGGAACTAGCGTTGTGGGCCAGGAATCAGAATAGCCTCCTACTTTCAGATTGTGTCAGATGTCTAACCAATTATGTCACCACAAGCTAGCAACCAACTAATTTCAAATTTCCGTCCATTGGAAATAATTGACTTGATGGATTGCAAATCTTGTGCTATTATGTGGTTGATAATATTGTCTGATTCACTCACGTACCCAACAATATTTATACTCAAAGTCCATGTAACATGGATCTAACTAGCTAAAAGCTCACTCAAGTAGTGAAGTGTTTTGGCTTTGCCTATATAGTGTTGAACGCTCTGTGCTTGGACCTTGATGGTAATTTAGCTGAGGCTAGACTATGACATTATTGATTCAGTGGGAGAAGCAATCGTGGGCTTATTTCTCCCTATGGTGGAAGAATCGAAGATACATTCACAAACTTCACCATGCAATGCTGCACTAAACTGAGTGTCATTAAAAGCTGTGCTAATAGGAGACTGTCTCTGGAAGTTCATGATTGTATAGTTTTTTTTTTTTTTTTTTCCTTCCACTTTAGTTGTAGAAGGACAAAGGATAGGGGTATCCAGGACCCTCTTATTGTTTTAAGAAGAATGACTGAATGGGCTGGATTCAAGACCCTCTTTTTTTCTTTAAGAATAGTTGGTTGAATGGGCAGGACTGAAATGCCACCCTTAATGTTTCTATGCAATCACTTTCTTCTTGTTTGATTGTTTTATTGGTGGATTTATATATATATATATATATATATATATATATATATATTGGGCAAACTGGTTTATGAGGACTATGATATATTTTTTCTCGCAAGTTATTTTTTCTTTCATCTCAATTCCTATAGCTAAGTTTGTACAGCTCTGTTGAAGGTGTTAGATTGAGTAAAGTTTGTTGTTCTATGATATCCAACTGAATGCAGAAAGCTGTAGATTCAGATACCTTATCCATCAAGATTAGATTTTGTCTTTCCCTTTTTTGTCTTTTTTGTCTTTTTTTTTCTCTCCCTTTCTGCTAATGTCAAAGTTGGTTTTCATATTGGGTGGAGAAGCCCAGGAGGTTTTGTGAATATGAAGGGCTTAGAAACTGAATACCCTACATGAGATATTTACATTTTCAACACGTCCCATGTTGCTGGACTATGCCACACATTTGCATTAATTATATTGGGTAGCTTGTAGCACATGTGCCCAAATTGTGCTTAGCAAGTGGATGAATTGCTTGCTATTGAAACCTTGCTAAAGTTCGAGCAATGGGTGGCCCATGAGTTTGCATATGCAAGGCTTAGAATACCATAGTTGAGATTATTATATTTTCAAGACATATCTGTATTCATTTCTCATTCTACTATCCCTACCACAGGTGCTATAAAATCAGTTTACGCCCCAGAGCCTTTTGATGTTGGGCGAATCTTGCAAGCTGATATTATTTTGGAAGGCCAGTGGCTAACGTTGACAACCGCTGGTCCCATTGATCCTGGTCTGGTTTAGAAAACTTATTCTCTTCTTACATCAAGTTTGAAATTTAAATTACTAATACATTGTGATGACATTTATTTCAGTTGTTCAAATCTGTCAACATTTTTGTCTTTTCGTGATTTATAAAAATAATAATTGCAAAAAGGGCTGATTTCATTGTTACCATCAGCTGCTGGTTTGGGAAGCTATGTGGAGGCACTTGTGCGGAAGCATGATATTGAGTTCAATGTATGAATACCCAAATCTTTTCCCCAATTCTTTGTTTGCATACCTTATTACTTTTTCAGCCTTTGTGTGAGACAAAATTTATGTTTTATGGTTGAATTACAAATGATATTGCTTTTCAAAATTATTAGGATGATCCTTTTGTCAGTTTCCTAAGAACTTTTCCATAGATCGTGTATGGACTGACTACTTATTAAGTTCATGTGCTCTGCTCTGTCCGTATTGAGTTTTTGTGGAGATCAATAACTAAATGTATAAATCTTAAAGTAGGATTAACTTATGGAAGAAAGTCTGGCGTCCTCGTGGCTGTCCATCGAGCTTGGGTTTTACCCTCTTCCTTGATTTCTGTAATGATATTTCAGTTATCTCATTTATTCTTATAGTACTGCTGAAAAAGAAAAAAGGGAAAGAGAAGTGTTATTTTCCAGCCTTAAATCACCCATTGCCTGTTTGACGTTTTTTTATTACTTTCCAGGTAGTTATTACCCAAATGAATGGGGTCAATCATCCCTCAGAATCTATTCATGTATTTCATGTTGGAAAGATGAGGATTAAACTTTGCAAGGGAAAAACAACAATTGCTAAAGAATACTTTTCTACTTCGATGCAGGTATTAGATAATTTTATTAGTTTATGTACGTGTTAGTAATATACGAATGTGGATCTATCCAATTGCCTGATCATCCTGCTAATTACTTGAGGCAAAAGCCTGTTCATATATAGAAAATAATTAATTGTTAAAGAAACAGTAAAACAGTGAATTTTGGTGACCAAAATGATGTGGCATTATCCTGTCTAAGTATCTTTCTTCCCGTAGGTTTTCTGTTGCATTTCATTCTAAATGCACCACATCTGAGATGCATAAAGTGCAATGTACTTCTGATAGCAATTATTTAGTTGTCAATGCAATTGAAACCAAAATAGAAACAGCTTCCCAATGGGCAATGATTTTTGTATTATAATGTTAGTTGTTATCCTTTATTTTTGTTTCAGTGATTTTAAACCATGTCTATGATGTTGTTTGTTGGTGTCCTATAGCTATGTGGAGTTAGAGGAGGTGGGAATGCTGCAACTCAGGCATTGTTTTGGCAAGCAAAACAAGGACTTTCCTTTGTATTGGCATTTGAGTCAGAACGAGAGAGGAATGCGGCCATCATGCTTGCCCGGAGATTTGCTTTCGATTGTAATGTATGTATAATTTTATCGTTCACTTATACTATTCATTGTTAGTTTTAAAATTCCTGCTTCTCCTTGCTCTTTCTTGGTTCCTTGTTTTGCTATATGAAGAGATTGCTGATAAGAAATACATAATATGGCAGATCATGCTAGCTGGGCCGGACGACAGAGCTCCCTTAGAAACTAACGGAGCCCCATAAATATCTTTTTTTCAGTAAATGTAATTATTGAGTTTTCCCTTGTATTATAAGTTTGTAATAGTAGAATGTGGCATTGTGTAGTTCGTATAGGCGCTTGCATCTTTATTTTTCCTTTCCCTTTACAACATCAAGGCATTTTTTTATTTGCCTTTTTGTTTTGAGTGTAATTGATGACCACCCACGTTTGAAATTGGAGGTTGATTTCAACTGTAACATCTTTGAATGTTGAATGATCGGTATATTTGATGATTGGTGCGTGCTTGATTATGATATCAATGAACTTACAATTTGGTCTTGAGTAAGGTAGATGGTTTTGGAAATATCGATGGTCCAAAAATACGGAAATTTCAATGAAAATATCGGGAAATTATTGATATCAATAAAAAACACGGAGAGTGTAAGAAAGACTTGGAGATTTTTCTTAAAACTTTGGAGGTTGTTTATTTAGTCAATTATCTCCAAAAAAAAAAAAATTTGAAGTAAATGCATTGCATGATGGGTTTATTTGATTTAAGTTGATTATATAACAAGGTAATAAACACTAGTGTATAAAATGTGTAGTAATTAATGAAAAAAGATTAAACACACCATAATAATTTATTTATAATGATTTACTATAATATTTTACATCATATACATTCCATGGTAAGATGCATAAGTGGCTTAGTACCGCATCAAGTTCCTATAAGGTTCTAATTTGAGTTATTTACATTAACATTCCTTAAGGTTTTCGGCTTTTTCACAGAACTTCTTGAGGTTTTGGAAATTATGAGAACAGTCCTGGATGTTTTAAATTGTTTTCACAAAACTTCTTTTCATTTATTTTTCATCCAAAAATTGATGGATTTATACAAAAAAATCTCCAAATGAAAAAGTTGGCCTTTGAGATTAGATTGCATATACTTCATTGAGGTTAATTTTGTCATTTGCATAAGTTTTTTTTCATTGAAATCAACAATTTTTGGACAAACAATCAATGAAAAAGTGTTTTGTGAAAACAAACTAAAATCTCAAGAGGTGTTCATGTAATTTTTGAGACATGAGGGGGTTTTGTGAAAACACAAAAAATCTCAGAGGGTGTTAGTGTAAATAACTTTTAAAATTTCTCATTATCTTAATCATCTTGATATGATGGATAGTATAGCGATATTTTAGCCAAATGTTGCTGAAGTGAGAAATTATCGGCGTCGATATTTTCCGATATTATTGATACTTATACAATATTTTCCTATCATTTTATCAATTCTTTCCCCGCAATCGTACCCTATTCTAGGCGTATGTTGCCGAACAACACTTCCCAATCCAAGACTTGAACATTCATACATGTACAGGGTACTCACGAAGCACAAATTCAAGAATCTCAACCCGGAAATAAATCCATATATATATATATATAAATACACACACCTCACACCATCATACCTGTGGAAAACAATCCAATTCGATGATCATTTAACTAGACCATATGGAGGAATCCTCAACAACCATGTGGCCAGGGACGAGCCGTCCATCCGGGGAACTGGGCTAACCAGACACACAGCAGAATCCTCAATACTCGCGTGCCTGTGACAAGTTCTACGCGTGTAGACTAACCAGCTATTCATTTCCATGTATCTTAGTATCCATATCTACTGTTTCCAAATATCAATATTCAAGAGGAGGTACATATGATAATGCATCATTTACCGAGGAAAACAATCTGACACGGGGATTGTTTGGCTAAAAACCCTCAACAACCATGGCCAGGGACGAGCGATCCAACTGGGGGACTAGGCTAACACCCTATCAAGGGTGCCCGAGTTCCAACATACCCAAACCATATCCACAGTTTTCCAAGTATCCATCCATTCCAGAATCAATAGCCTTGGAAGCCTACACGCCGGAAAGTCCAGCGCCACGTGTGGATATAGTGATCAAGGAAGGTACATATAATGGCGAGGTTTATAACCCTTATATAAATATTATAAAAATAATATTCCCTTAATTCAATTTTCCCAAATATTTATTCATAGTATAAAAAATAAACTCTCAAGCATATATTCTATAAAGACCCAAAAATAATTCAAATAGTAATCAAAACTTGTTTACACTTAATTTTCATATTAATTTTCATAAAATACTATATTCCACAATTAAAATAATAGACTTTTGTAAATAACCAGATATCACCCAATCCATATACTTCAATAGTAATCATAATAATATAAAATAATAATAAATAATAACCCTTAGAGATCTCATACCTCATTAACCCATATTAAGTCAATTTTCAATCAAACTTCATTATGCAAGAAATTCCATATTAGAAGAACGAAGTATACTTAAAAACAAACATCCACTCCCTTCCTAATAATCATAGCCGAGACCCAAGGCTCACTTTCACAACTCATCAATCAAGTATCCCAAGCTCATCCATTCCATAACTTCAATTATCAAACTAATATCCAAGAATTCCATAAGATACTATAAAGCAATCTCATAACCCCAACATAATTAACATAACTCAAATAATAGTCAAGACTCGTTATTAAGATCATTCTAGTACTCCTCGAAGGGTGAAACTACATCGGAAGACCCACAGTTAGGGGTTGGCATCTTAAACCGAAATATCGAAACCGTACCCTAACCATACCGTACTATACCGATTTCATACCGTTTCATTTGGTATGGGGAGATATTCGGTACCGAACCGTACCGTACCAATAGAGTATGGTATGGTAGCGGTATCAAGATTTTGGTACCGGTCAATACCATATCTTACCGAATAGTACTAAAATATAATTTTTGATTCATTTGATAATTAAAAGCAATTTCATGTATATGGTTTCTTTCATTGAATGTATTAACATAAATTTCCATGTATGCATCATAAAAACTGACTGAGCTTTGTTATTAGGTATGGAGCTGCATAGGACTCGAAAATTCTCCTTCACCATTTGGATTTTAATTATTTTGGTTTGTAAGCCATAAGGCATAAGTTTTAACTATTTGGATTTGATGAATATGTTGATGGATAAATACCGATTTGGTTGATTTGGATATATTGAATATGTTGATGGATATTGAATATGTTGATTAGGATTTGGATATTGAATATGTTGAATCTTTGAATTTGTAACTTAGGCATCACTTATTTTGGTGAATGAATATGTTGAATATTGAATTGGTTCATTTTTTAGTTGTGTCATTTTGGTACCGAAATGGTACCAATACCTTACCGATACCGATTTGGCACGGTACCAAGTTTGGCAAACCATAATCCCATACAGTACCATACTGATTTAAATTTCTAGTATCGGTAGCGGTACGGACTTAATACCGTACCATACCGTGCCCACCCCTACCCACAGTCAACCGAGGGGTAAAACTGCCCAAACTTGGTCAACCGGGCCCGCGGGGTTTAAGACCCCTGATTTCCGATCCAAAAGTTTCTATGGGTTCAACCAAATTTATTATACATGTTCTGCAAGTTTGGTCCGAATAGAATGGTCGAATTGCTCGCGATCGCATGATTGGACGGTTACCGTTAACTTAATCTTTGAATCATTGAATCGAAGCATCTAGGACTTCGATTCACGATCCGCGAATTCCTACACAATCCTAGAGATGCCTAGATCAACATAATTGAAATTGGAGTTGATCCAATGGTATGAACATATTGAACCCGGATAACGCCTAATATGCATAATCCGATCTACAGTCAAACGATAACCAAATTCAAATCCGAGCATACCATCATGCTCGGGATGACATAACGAACATTTTAGGACCAAAAGGGTCACCCAAACAGTGCCCATGTGTTGCCACCGCGTGGGTGCCCAGAGAAATTCCGGTGACCAGAAAAATCTCCCAACCGCCGGTCAAGACATATACCTGTGTGACCAGGACAATGAGTGGAGCAACTTTTGTTCTTGGACCATAGCCAAAAAGTGATTGGAACTTGATCAATGCATAATTATGTATCATTTTGTTGCACTTTATCCTATTGTTTGGTTATGTTTTAAAGTAAAACATGTGCTTTTAATCTATTTTGTGTTTGTTATTCAGTTCATTGAGCTCTAAGTACCACTTGAGGCATTTGAAGCAAAATGGTGCAAAAACATGTAAAAACTGGAGACTAAGTTAGAAAACCATTTCAAACTTATCTTCTTCATCTGAACTTGGATTGGGCTAAATCACACGTGGTTGGAAAAGAGACATTCAGAACTTCAAGATGAACAGCTCAAAGTTATCAATTGATTAAGGCAAGCACAATTTGTGAGCCTATGAGTCATGCTGATCTATGGATGACCTAATTGATGCTTGGTCATGATGAGCTATGCATGAGCTATTATTTCTTGTGGGAAGTGCAGTAGCCAAGAAATTGATTTTCAATTGCAAGTGTTGTAGGCATTAGCTATATTCAATTCAGATTTCTCACTTCCCTCTTCCTATAAATACCACTTCCATTCCACATTCAAGGTGTGCACATCCTGGGATTCACAATCCGACAAATCACTCCATCCATCCTTAAAACACTCCCATCATTGCCCATACACTCTAGAAATCAAACCAACACTATAAACAACCTCAAATCACCAAAACAGTTCCAAAAAGCCTTCCTTCCATTTCCCTACGAATTTCCTCTTGCTATGCCATCATAACTCACCCATACTTATCCCAAATCACCTCCTTAGCTGTCATACATCCTTCTAGATGTGGAGAAGCTCTTGGAGAAGCATTAGACGTGGAAAGCCTGGGACACCACAAGAACTTCAGAAAATGGGTTTTTCTACTCTTATTGCATTCATTATGTTTTCTCATTTCTGTCTAAGGTTCTTTCCCATTATGAGCAGCTAAATCCATAGCTAGGGTTTCAATGTAACCTGACAAGACAGTTTCATGTTTTCAAGTTAAATGTTACCCTTTGTTGATTACTTCTAATTTTCTGGTCTCATTCACTTATTCTTAGTTGAATCTTTGTGCATGTTTAAATAACTGGCCACTATTAACACCTGCATGTTGGCTATCTAGTTCAAGTTTACATAAACACCATATGACTCTTGAACTGATTAGTGAATGAGTGGGTAATGCATTTACGACAAACACCATGTTTAAATGTTTACTTGGTTCCTTAGTGTTCTTCTTAAGCTTAATGGATTCAGATTCATAGTTTAGACTAAACACCATAGCTAAGTTATGTATTTTGAGTACTTGATTAAAACCAAACTCCATCTAGATAATCATACATAAGAAAGAATGAACTCCAGAAATTGAATTAATGAACTTAGGTGATTGTTAACTTGTACCTTGAAATTGGATTGTCATGATGAAGTTGACCCCTAATGCTTGTTTTCATTGTCTCAAAATTTTCTAAACATCTACTTGCTGGTCACTTGCTATTTTTGCAATCCCTTTTAGTAGTTTTCAGTCACTTGCTATTTTGCAATCCTTTTTAGTAGTTTTCACTCCAAACAAACTCAAACTCAACCTCATTTAAATTCTGTTTAGTCTTAGGTTACTTGTGAGTCTAAGTAGTAGTATTAAGTGTCTTTCATCCAAGTCTCTGTGGAATGACCTTGTTCTTGCATTTCTATACTATAATTGGTTCGTGCACTTACAAGAAATAGATAGAGTACAATCTGTCCAACAAGTAAATGGCGCTGCTGTCGGGGAATTGATTAAGAGTCTTGTTACTATTGCTTACTTTCTTTAGTTTTTCTTTGTTTTCAGGTATTGCATGTCGAGCAAACCATTTCTTGAACAAGTTGTATCAGTGGTTTAGAAACACGCTTAATCCCCATTTGCACCTTAGCTTCTGTCATTGTCGTGCCACCTGGACCCGTGGCCTCTCTTGCTCCTAACGACATTGCTCTCTCATCGATCGCCTTATCTTCTTCGTGGCCTCTTATTGACCCGGTGCTCTTACAGGTTGTTGGCTTTCAAAATTCATAGTTAATTTGGGATTGTCTTCATCACACTTCCTCACAACAATCCATTTCTCATGCTACCCAATTGAAATTCTGACTTCTCTTTGTTCAAAAAGGCGCATACGATTCCCTAGTACCTCTCCCTTGTCAAAAGTTTGTCTAATCAACTTGCTGCAGTCAAAGAAACCGACTCTCCTTTAGATCTTGTCACTTATACTCTTCGTGGGTTGGGACCTAACTACATGATGTTGGTCACCTCCATCCTTCAACCGCACCTTTTATCATTAGCCCATGTACTCCCCCATCATCCGGACTCTTGGGACCTCCTCTATCCTCTCCTCCTCCTCCTCGGTGTTGGAATTATCTACAATTTGGCCATATTGCCAGTATGCATTCTATGTACACCTCCGACCCTAATTAGTATTTGGATTTGGGAGCCACCCATCACATGACAAATGATGCACGCTCTCTAGCACCCACCGTTGGCTTTACTCCATCAGATGGTGTTGTTTTTGGTAATGGTGACTCACTTCCTATCGCTCACTCTGGTAATCTTTCCTTTTCTTCCGGTTCCTTTGTGTTTTGTCTTTTTCATGTTCATCGTGTTCCTTCTTTACACAAAAATCTATTATCTGTGGCTCAATTTACTCGTGATCATCTTGTGAGTATTACATTCTTTCCATGTGGTTCATGATTTGAAATCTAACGATATTCTTTTCAAGACCGATGTAATAACAGTCTTTATCCAATTCTTCCCGCAAGGAGGTGCAGTTGCACCTCCCCTCGCCGGAAAAACCATTGTTAGTGCTTCAAATTGCCCCTTTGCTCAACTGGTGTACAGATTACCTTATTACCTTATTTCCATTTACTTTGTCCCTTTACTTTTACTTTTATTTATTTTTATATTACTCCATTTACTTAAGTTTTTATATTACTCCATTTACAATGTAAATAAGGAAGTACCTCCCATTTGGATTCAAATAAAAATACTAGAAAATCAAATTCCCACCAAATCAAAACATGAAAATCCGATTTTAGTGCAAAATACGATTTAGGCTATAAATGATGGCTCATTAAGTCAATATATATTTCATAATAAAATCCCATAAAATCAAGTTTTCTTATTTGATGTGTAAGGAATAAAAGCCGCCAAAAATTATCTTGAGAAAATGATTTTTCCGAAAAACCATTTTTCATACTTAGTCAATATTGCACCTCCGCTAAAAAATTTATGCGTCCATTTGTGCAAACAACTCTTGCTTCAGTGTTCAAGTCATCCTCTCTTTGGCATCGTTACTCGGGCATCCATCCAATAAAGTGCTTAGCACCTTAGCTTCTCGTTCCTTATTAGGGTCCACTTTTGTTTATCAATTAATAATTATAAACATTATGCATCGACTAAATCTGTTCGTCTTTCTTCTTCTAATCATGAACCTTGTTCCCTTATACCTTTTAATTCAAGAAGATTCACTATTAGGAGCCCAGATTATAACAAATAAAATAAAATAAAAATAAAAATAAAAAAGGAGATTCAACCCAATATAGGAGCCCAAATTATTTATTTATTTATTTTTTATTTTAAAACCTATATGAAATGGACTTTAGAAATACATCCAAAACCCATTTACAATATAACACAAAGACCTTTAACTTCTTTTAAATTACAAAACTGACATTAATTTCTTTAAAAAACCCACCCCCACTTCATAAAAAAGCCCAAAACACTCAATAAGACATCAAAGTAATTTAATAATCAAAATTAAATTCAATAGGGCCAGCTATCATTTTTTGGGTTTGTTTATAGAAATTAAATGGTGTAGGGTTTATCCATATTATTAGTGCTAAGAATGGGTACATGACTAAATATCTCTTTAATTTAATACACTCTAATATTTGGATGTCACCTATTTAATACACTCCAAATATACAAAAATCAAATATGAAACTCATTTCAAAATACACTCTCCATACACATGCTCAAGAAACCTCAACCTGGAAATAAATCCAAACATATACCCATATACATATTGAAGGAAACATTTCGCATCTCATGGCTTGGAATGAATTTAGCCACAACATATAATACATAGGCACCTTCTATAGTGCACCAAGCACACCCATGTGCCACTTGTCCTTTATGATTCCCCAATATTTTAAAAAAAAAAATTGGTTACCGGTTATCTGGTTGTCAAGTTTCCACTTTTTGTTAATATTTAACGCAAATGCAATTGCGTAAGGGTCATGCAAATATGTCCTTCCTGTTTGGCAATTGACATACAATTTGACATGTTATTTTTCAATTGAGTTCTTTTTGACTCACAATGACATGCTTATAAATTTCGCTAGGGATATTCATTGAAATGTCAATGGACTTATACCTTAGTTTAAATTTGCCACTTGAAAAAAAAATTTAAGTGAAATGTCACTTGAATTTTTCAAAATCCATGATTTGTCACCTGAGTTTAACATCATCCAATTTTCCAACTATTTTCAAGGGTATTTTAGTCTTTTTATTTTCAAGAGTATTTTAAAAATGGAAAAATCATTATAAAAAAATTATGAAAAGACCCTTGAAAATTATAAAAATGATATATATTTTCACATTTAACCCCTAGCCATTTTTACATTTAAGCTTTATTTTTTTAATAATAATTTTTTCCAATTTTAAAATATCCTTGAAAATGAAAAGACCAAAATACCCTTGAAAATAGATGGAAAATTGGATGATGTTAAAGTCAGGTGACTAATCATGGATTTTGAAAAATTCAAGTGACATTTCACTTAAATTTTTTTTTCAGGTGACAAATTGAAACTAAGGTATAAGTTCAGGTGACATTTCTACAAATATCCCATTTCGCTATGGTATTTGTTTACTTTTATAAATCTAAAATTACCGTTTTAGATTCTTTTTTTATGAGACTTTTTTTTTTCTTATGATTTCAATATGTCACCTTATTGTAGCTTTACTCAAGTTCATTATGAGTTGCTAGTTTTATTTATATGAATTATGATGGCTAGTTGTGGCTAATTCCTCCGTATTTTATGCCTAGTTTTTAAAAATCAATTAAGGTTGATAGTTTTAATTTTTTTGTTTCTTTTGTTTCATAGAATTGGTGAACGCGCATCAACATTTATTTGAGAGTTTGAAAGGTCTTTATCCATCAAATTTTTTCACCTCGAGTTTTCTCTATGTAATGGGTTGAAATCAATTTCTAAAATAAGAACTATATTACTCGTTGAACTCTATGTTACATGGTTGTACTTTTGTAGACATCCACGAAATATTATAATTTTATATTCTTTTCCTACCATGAACATGGATTTTATAGTACATTGTTAAGATTAAAAGTCAAGAAAAACAAGTGTAAAAGTAGAAAGTTTACAAGTTTTTTTCGTAGATTACAAGATTTTCAATTGTGTTATAATGACATAATTTTACTCCTCAAAGTCCATTCTTACCTTGGTACTATGTGTCATTTTCTTTGTAAATTAGGGTATTACAGTGTTATGGATTAGGATGGACCATAATGTTGTTACAATTACTTCACAACATTTGTAGATTTTTCATGATTCATGAGTTAGGGGTCCCTTTATATAACTTGTGACCAGAATCAATAAAACTTGGGTAACTTTATATAAATCCAATTGGCCAAACAGAAATTGTTTTTTAACTTGTAACCAAAAACAATTTTTGAACATCTAAACTATTCTTTTTATTTTTTTATATTTTTTATTTCTTAAATGTAAATAAATTACTATAAGGAACTAAAATACGACTACATAGTATAACTCGTTACGTGTTTAATATCAATCAATTATAAAATGTTCAACTTTTAAGGCATAATGTCAATATGTAATAACCTGAACCTAAATTAATATTTAATTATTAATTTATTAAAGTAAAAGACAATTTTACCCCAGAATATTTTAATGGTTTAAAAGTTGACTTTTTATTCTAGAAGGAATTTAGGGATTTCAGTTGTTCCCTTGCATAGAATACGTCAAGATGAGTTCGTAGACACGTAGTGGACTCAACATGGGAGTTGTAACTAGGAAGCTACGATAAAAAAAATTAATCTAGTGGAAAAATCATAATTATTTCAAAAAGGGCTTTTAAAAACCCAGAAAACTCTTTCTTGCTCGTGAAAACAGCCCCCCTTCCTTCCTTTTGTCGCAAGCGACAACAAATTCTCCAGGCCACTGTAGCCACCACATGCCGCCATCGGGGCAGCATCGGTCCCAAAAGGACCACCACACTTCCATCTCCTAGCCCCAGCCCTCTGCCTCCTTGATATGCTGTCGTGGTTGCCGGAATCACCACGAAAGCAGACGATTTTGACAGCTTTTATAAAATTTTTGGAGTTCGTACCAGCGTACCAGCAGGTATCATCCTCGGCCTGTGGTATTTTGGAGAAATTTATGCGTTTTGGGGGTTAAATAAGAGATAGAGGTTTTGGCACTTTCGGCCTTTTCGTTGATCCAAGTATGCTTTCTCATCCTCTTGAGGTGTTCTAGCTGTTGGCTGTGGTATTTTGGAGAAATTTATGCGTTTTGGGGGTTAAATAAGAGATAGAGGTTTTGGCTACTTTCGGCCTCCGATTCTAGATTAACGGCCACTTCCATTGACTTTTTGGAGTTGCTCCAAGAACAAAAGTTGCTCCACTCAAGGTGCTGTAAAACACCCTATCATATAGGTGGCCGGAATATTCGGCTAAACTTGATCCAAGATCGAGTTATCTACGCTAGGAAATCCTTAGGGCTCGAGAAATAGGGTGGATTGGTGGCCGATCACAAAAACTGTGAACCGCCTGTTTCGCGGCTGTTTCCGGCGCTATGGCGGCAGATAGAGGCGGAGAAGGGCTGAAGTTGGAAGAGGGATGTTTGGTGGTTCGTCTGGCACGTCTTGCCTGAATCGGAGGTCGGAGCTGAGAGAAAACAGCTCCCAAAGTCGGCTGGTCCTCCCGAAAACCAGAAAATCTGGGTTTATAAAATCTGAACTTCGAAATATTTACGGTTATGCCACTCGAACTTCTTTTGTGATCTGCTAAAATGATCCTCATCGCGTTGTATAACTAAAATCCCCAAATTCCTTCCTGGTCAAAAAGTCAACTTTTAAACTAATAAAATATTCTAGGGGTATTTTTGGCTTTTTCTCAAATAAATTAATAATTAAATATTAATTTTGGGTTTGGGTTATTACATGCTCGGATTCCAATTTGGTTATTGTTTGATCGTCGATTGGATATCACATTTTAGGCGTTATCCTTATTCGATATGTTCGGACCGTTGGATAGACTTCATTTAAATTTATGTTGATCTGGGCATCCCTAGGATTGTGTAGAAATTCGCGGATTATGTATAGGAACCCCAGATATTCCGATTCAATAATTTTAAGTTTGAATTAAACGATAACCGTCCGATCGTACGATGTATCCTAAATCTGCAGTACGTGTATCCTAGACCAAACCTGCAGAATGTGTATCCTAAGTCTTGTGAAACCTATAGGAACTTACAGATCAGGAATTTGAGATCTTGGGCCTTGCATGCCTGGTTGACCAAGTTTGGACAGTTTGACCTTTCGGTTGACCGTGAGTCTTCCAAGGTAGTGTCACCTTTCAAGAAGTACTAGAATGACCTTGTAAATGAGTCTTAACCATTAGTTGAGTTATTCTTAATATGTTGGGATTTAGGAGATTGATTTATAGTATCTTATGGAAATTCTTGGATATTATATTGATAATTGAAGTTATTGGAATGGCGAGCTTGGAATATCGGATTGGTGGGTTGTGAAAGTGAGCCTTGAACTCGGCTATGATTGTTAGTAAATCAGTGACATTTGTTATTAAGAGTACGTAGTGCTCTTAGTATGGAATTTCTTGCCTAATGAGTTCATATTGGAAATTGATTCAATATGGGATTTTCTTTAAAGGTTATTACTTTTCATTGATCAAATTACCATGCAATCTACTATGGATTTATATGATTATGGAAGGAAAATATATATATATATATATAGATAATTAATTGTGAGTATTTCTATTATTTCGATAATTGAGTTTATATTATAGTATTTTATGGTATTGCTACATGTTATTTCTAATATTTGAATATTTATGCATTATTTGAAGTGATGAAATCTCTAGAGGTAGTGGTTAATTAATTAATTAATTATTTATTTATTTATTTATTTAGTTATCTGTTACTATTAAGATTATTATTATAGTATCAAAAATAAATAGTTGGTTAATTGGATTTCGACGTGATTAATAAATTAACTAAATATCTAACTATGCGTCTATATTTAATGTATATACGCAGTGGTTTGAAAATGATGAATTATGGACTCTTATTCTCAACAATATGTGGTGTCAATTCTTAAGTTGTTGAGAACCGATTTTAGAAAGTTGAGAAAGGATTTGAAATATGGATTTGTGGAATATAGGAAATTTTATGATAAGTTTCGGAATATGGTTTCAAACCCTCCACAAAAGTACCCCCTCATTTGCCTTGAAACAGTTTTGCCATTTATAATAATATCCCATGAATTTCGGGGACACCTGAACCATGCAGTGCGAGGATATGCATTCTCGGGCGAACTACATGTCCCCGAGTTCTGCAAGGAATGTAGCTTAGGCTAACTAATGGTCCCCTAAGGCCTGTGAGGAATGCAGCTCAGGTCGACTTTGTATTCTAGAGGCCAGCGAGGAATGTGACTCGGATTGATTTTGTGTTACCGAGGCCTGCAAGGATATGTCATATTATGTGACACAAGGAATTGACGGTATATTGTGGAATTAAATAAAAAATCATGGAATTGACGGAATCTTATAGGAATTGACGACATATTAAAGGAATTGACGGATATAAATGGGGGTACACCTAGGTGGAGAATAATTGGGTTTTAAGAGGTTCAAACTAAAATTGAGGATTTTATCTTGATATTTTTGGGCAAGAGTTTTAATACCTTTTTTTTTTCCGGATATTGATGGGTCAAGGAATGAATGATTTTGTTCTTCATTTGTGTACATGAGCTTTATGTGAGTTTGAAGGAAGAATTAAAAGTACTTTATGTGTTTGTTTGTTTGTTTGTTTTTACATATGATTTATGCAAGTAAAACATAAATTAGTTCATGGATTTGAGGAAATTCTTTGAGTAGCCTACTTACATGCAAATATAATAAACAAAAGAACTATGTGTTGCTTGATCCCTAATTAAGGGTACTTAGGCAACCTAGAGTTACTCGGTGTAGCCACGAGACCAAATGACTGAAAAGCTGTTCAGTTAAGTTATTTTAGAATCAGTTATTGTACTGATGTTGTTCTAAAAATTGAGGTCAAACTCAGTTGCAGAATGATTTATTTGATTTAAAGAGGCCTGAGGCCAAAATGATGTGATGTTTGGTTGCATGAACTCTATTATTGTGCATGTTGAACATTTGGGATTATAAAATCATGTTTTATACAAGTAAAATTTTTGGAAAACGAGCAAATTACAGGGGAGACTCTGCCGAATTTTCGGTAGAAGTCAAACTTGAAGAAAAGAATTTGAAACTTGGAAGGGCGTTTTGGTCAAGAGTGCTCGACAGCTGCCAGGTGTCGGATATGCATAGAGATCGGCTCAGATTCCAAAGTAGAATTTGGGTCGGGTCCTATCAAATAAATATCCACTTATATTATAATAAATATTATATGACCATACTCTGAAGCCACACTATAATTACTTCTCATGATGACATATTATTATATAATATATATATATATATATATATATTCGTGCTTATTTAAAAAATAACTTTAAACAAATGTCTTATAACAAAAGATGACTCATAGCATCTTCCAACAAAAATTTTCCATATGATCCTTCTCTGTTTTTTGGTTCATATCTTCGTAATATAATTGGTTCATGGTCCTATCAATAAAAAAAACAATGTTAAATAAGAATATATAATGATATAATACTTAAATAATATATATTCCACTTTATAATCAATGTATAATACATAAATATGATATTTACCTAAAATATATATATTCAATTAAAATACTCGAAATTTTATATAAGTATGTAACATAACAAAATACTTAATGAGGAAATGAAGGGGAACAAAGTCATTGAGTTACCATCTCATTCGCTTCTTATGTAAGAAATTTTAGAATTCAAGCTAATTCTAAAATAATTTGAGAGGAATGTCTTAAAAATAAAACTATATATTATTTCTTGAATATACTCGTAGCATATTCAAAATATGCTTTTACAAACTTATTTCTATGCCTAAATAAATAATTTAATACATTTTCATCATCATTTTCATCTTCCCACAAAAATCTCCCTTATGATTCTTCCCTGATTTTTGGTTTATATCCTTGTTGAAACGAACCCAAATTCTACTTTGAAATCCGGGCGAATTGGTTTTAAATTGACACTGTAATCATGGATCGTGAAAATACCAAAACAATAACATAAACCCTGAGCCCTAACTCGTGGCTGCGCCTAAACAATAGGCTGCCTACGCACTTTATCGAGGAATCAAGCCACACGTAGTTCTTTCCTCTGTTGACACTGTGGTTTGTTTTTTAAACCCCACTCTAGGGCTGACATTTCTGGAGTCTCGGGACTCCGTTTACGATCCGTCAAATACGATACGATCTGGGAAAGTCTAGATTAACATACTTGGAATTAACTACGATCCAACGGTTCAAACATAGTGAAAAATGAGGCAAGATCCGTTCCGGGGTGCAAAGCGATATCCGAATTAAGATCCGCGAAATCCTCGCTCGTGAGGACTAGGAGATCATTCTAGGACTGACTGTGGTCCCCATCTTAACAGCGCAGGCGTGATCCCTAAAGCGATAACGCATGGAAAAACTCAACATCTAGGCTCAAGACTCCTATCCTAGGTATAACACCCCATTTAGAGCCACTTTTGTTCTTGGACCTACCCCAAAAAGTGGCCGGAAATGGCCGGAATAGTAGCCCGAAAATCTGTCAAAACCTAGGTTTCCAAATCGTTCTCCTACACGTGAAATCAACCAATTCCTATCCAACAGGCAGCTAGAGCTCAAGAAATAGGTGAGAAACCATACCTCACTCATCGGAAATGGTGGCCGGATGACGGAGAACGAGCGCCAAGTTTCTCCCGAAACCGATCGGTTTGCAAAAAAGGCTTGGGAAGGAGGAGGAATTTTCTTTTCGATCCGGTCCCAAGGCCGGAGGTGGGGTGCGGCGGTGGCTTGGAGAAGAGAAGGGTAATCAGAGAGAGAGAGAGAAACTGAGGGTTTTAAAATCTAATTTTCCAAAATTACCTTTTTGCCCTTGAGTGTATTTTGACCGTACTTTCTTCGTTATAATTCCGATTCAGTCCACTACGTGTCTACGGACTCGTTTTCGCGCTCTATGCAACTATAATTGAAATCCCCAATTTCCTTCTTGGTCAAAAAGTCAACCTTTGACCTAATAAAAATTCTAAGGGCATTATAGTCTTTTCTTCTAATAAATTAATAATTAAATAATAATTTTTGGTTTGGGTTATTACACTTGTTATATAGGTTTCCCCTTTCCCATCCATAAAACAATTGTTTTACAAGAATATCCACTCATAAAGATTGTATTTACATATAGTATGTATAATTTCAACTAAAATACTAAATTTTTTATATATGTATTGTAACATAATAAAATACTAAATGGGCTAATGAAGGAAAAGAAAGTTTCCAATCCCCTAGCTTCCTATGTAAATCCCCATTTTATAAGGACATAGATCAACATTACAAGGAATTTGCAACTCCTGACTTTGAAGATGTAAATTGGGTTCTTATTCTAATAAAATGAGGGTTTAAAAGGTTAAGGGCCGATTTTACAATTTTGGGATATAAGGGTACTATAACGTTGTAAAGAGGATCCATAAACATGTAGGTTACATAGTTTGGGTAGTGATTTACAGATTTTGCACCACGATTACAACATTAGGGTTCTCATAATCCTTAATGTTGTAAATCCTTATTTTACAAGGATATGGATCCACATTACAAAGAAGTGGCAAGTCTAAACCATGACGATGTAAATTGGGGTCCTTATTCTAGTAAAATGAGGGTTTACAAGATTAAGAGCCGATTTTACAATTTGGGATACGATAGTACCAAAACGTTGTAAAATGGATCCATAAACATGTAAGTTACAACGATTTAGGTAGTGATTTATAGGTTTTTTTTCACCACGATTACAACATTAGGATTCTCATAGTCCTTAACGTTGTAAATCCTTATTTTAGAAGGATATGAATCCAAATTACAAGGAATTGGTAAGTCCGGACCATAAGGATGTAAATTATGGTCCTTATTCTAGTAAAATGAGGGTTTATAAGATTAAGGGCCGATTTTACAATTTTGGGATACGAGGGTACCATAACGTTGTAAGGAGGTTCCAAAAAATGGTAAGTTACACGTTTTTTGTAACAATTTACAGTTTTTGTACCACGATTACAACACTAAGGTTCTCATAATCCTTAATGTTGTAAATCATATGTTTACAAGGATATGGATCCATATTACAAGGAATTGGTAATGGTGGGTTTTAGCGATGTAAAATGGGTCATTATTCTAGTAAAAAATGTTTTACAAGATTAAGGACTGAGGGTACCATAATGTCGTAAAGAGAATCCCTAAACTCGTAACTTACAGGTTTTTGTAACAATGTACAAGGTTTTGCTCCTGGATTACAACGTTAGGATTCACCAAATCCATAATGTTGTAAATCATATATTTACAATGATATGGATCCATATTACAAAGGATTGGTAATAGTGGACATTAGGGATGTAAATTGGATTCTTATTCTAGTAAACAATGGTTTACAAGATTAAGGACCGAGGGTACCATGACGTCGTAAAGAGAATCCTTAAACTCATAACTTACAAGTTTTTGGTAACAATTTATAGGGTTTTGCACCTGGATTACAACATTAGGGTTCACTCAATTTATAATGTTGTAAATCAGCCTTTTACAAAGATATAGATCTACATTACAAGGAATTGGTAATGGTGGGCCTTTGGGATGTAAAATGGGTCCTTATTCTAATAAACAATGGTTTACAAGATTAAGGACTGAGGGTACCTTAACATCGTAAATTGGGTGACAACGTTAGGGTTCACCAAATTGGGTGACAGTAATTGCCAAATCGGGGGACTGTAATTTATTGTTTATGGATTCCAATTGCATTACAATGTGCAATTACAGCCTCCTGTTTAGCAATTATAAGATTAGGCCGAAATCTTACGAGGACATAAAGCTTAGTGCCCTTATTTTGCTACATCAAAGCCATGCCATGTTGACATTTGACAAATAGTACCTATGTATTTGTAATTCAAATGTGCGAAATCCTACTGCATGTTTGGTAATTGGTAAATGACAGTGTGCAATTACTGCCTCCTGTTCGATATTTCTCCCTTTCCATGATTGAAGTATCTAAAAGTAAAAACAATGGATTTTAGTGCACTTCACCATTCTAATCACACAAAACCTAAGGTAAATATTTTTGTTTACTTTATATTTAAATATTAACATAAAAATGACCAAATCGCATTATGTAAAACCCAAGTATTGTAATTTACAAATGTAAGGATATCGTTTACAAATTTATGGAATGCCTATGTCCATAATAGTGTAATGTTGGTGCTTATTGTTGTAAATATTTGTTTTTACAAGGACAAGGACCCAATTTACTCCTCCAAGATTCATTCTTACCTTAACATTGTATTGGTGGTCATTTTCGTTGTAAATTATGGTATTACGAGATTAATTATGGCTTTAACAATGTTATAGAATGAGTATGTCTATTTTAGTATAATACGAATCCTTACTGTTGTAACCACCACATTCCTTTTATAAATTTATGGAACCCTCTGTCCATAACAATATAACGGAAGTCCTAGATGTTATAAACATCCTGTGTTTACAAGCACAAGGAGCAAATTTATTCTTCCAATGTCCACGCTTACCCTATTCTTATTCAAGAGTTCTTTGTTGTTGTAAATTATGGTATTATGAGATTAAGGATTGCTTTTACAATGTAATGGAACGAGTATGTCCATTTTAGTATAATAAGAATTTTTAATGTTGTAACCACCACCTTATTTACAGAGATAATGACTCAATTTACCCCTCCAAGGTTCATTCTTACCTTAACATTGTAATGGGGGTCATTCCGTTGTGAATTATGCTATTACAGGTTTAGGGATCCCTTTTATACATTTATGGAACCCTTGTGTCCATAACAATATAAAGGAAGTCCTATATGTTGTAAACCCCCCCTGTTTACAAGCGCAAGGACCAAATTTATTCCACCAACGTTCACGCTTACTTATTATTATACAAGGGTTCCTTATTGTTGTAAATTACGGTATTACGAGATTAATGATGACTTTTACCATGTAATGGAACATGTATGCCCATCTTCATGTAATACCAATCCTTAATGTTGTAACCACCACCTTGTTTACAAGGATAAGGATTCAATTTACTCGTCCAAGGTTCATTCTTACCTTAACATTGTATTTTCTTTGTACTAGATGTCCTTATCTTTGTAAATTATGATATTACAAGATTAAGGATGGATTTTACAATCTTATGGAACATAAATGTTCAAAATAGAGTAATACCAGACTTTAATATTGTAAACGTTTGTGTTTACAAGTATAAGAACCTAATTTACTTTCCTAATATCCCTAATTACCTTAATATTGTACTAGATGTCCCTTGTAAATTACGATATTACAATATTAAGGATGGGTTTTACAATCTTATGGAACACAGTTGTCCAACATAGAGTAATACAAGACCTTAATATTGTAAACATTTGTATTTACAAGTATAAGGACCCAATTTACTTTCCTAATGCCCCAAGTTTCCTTAATATTGTACTAGATGTCTTTATCTTTGTAAATTATGATATTACAAGATTAAGGATGGGTTTTACAATCTAATGGAACATAGTTGTCCAACATAGAGTAATACGAGACAATAATATTGTAAACATCGGTGTTTACAAGTATAAGGACAAAATTTACTTTCCTAATGTCCCAAGTTACCTTAATATTGTACTAAATGTCTTTATCTTTATAAATTAATATATTACAAGATTAAGGATGAGTTTTACAATCTTATGGAATACAACTGTCCAATATAGAGTAATATGAGACCTTAATATTGTAAACATTTGTGTTTACAAGTATAAGGACCCAATTTACCTTCCGAATGTTCCACTTTCCCTTAATATTGTACTAGATGTCCTTATGTTTGTAAATTACGATATTACACGATTAAGGATTGATTTTACAATATAATGGAACACAACTGTCTAATATAGAGTAATAGGAGACCTTAATATTGTAAACATTCATGTTTATAAGTATAAGGACCCAATTTGCCTTTCGAATGTTCCACTTTACCATGAGAAGGGAACGTAAAGCGCAAGGAGGGAGGATGGCTTCACTTTTCCCCCTACTTTCCCATTTGCCAGGAAATGATTTCTCATGCCTGACTTACCAAACATGGGAAATCAATTGATTTCTCATCCCCAACCTTCCTTTTCCATAAACCAAACGGGGCTTAAGAATGTAATTACAAGATACTAAATTGTAATTAACCCATTAATTAAAACATCTAAAGAACTTTGGAGAATTGTCAGACTGGCTCAAACATATCCTCCTTTTTCCTTGATTTTCTTCCATCATTGGCTTGGCTTGACCCTGTGTTGCATTTCGTTCATGTGCTGCTGATGAATAAGAATTAATTCTTTTTTCTGCATTTCTTCTCTCTATCTTTTCCTAGAAGCTCTCACTAGGAGAAGAAGAAAATTAGAAAATTGAAAAGAGAGGAGAGAAGTAATTTGGTAAAAAAATTCGACAATGAATTCTCCTTTGGTGCAGCGGCTGCAAGGTGAATTTTCTTCTCTTTCTAACTCTTCTTCTCCTTCTACTCAATCAAAAACCTAGGAAAATGAAAATGCTAGCCCCTTTTTCCAACCTCACAAACCAGGAAGGAGAAGATAGAGAAGAGAATTACTAAAATACCCTGCCCAAAATCAACAAGTCATAAGGTCAACGAATACTGGCCCGATTTTGAATTATCCGGTGCTAATTAGTTTGCAACTATGATCTCGTGTTCAAGTTCATAAATTTTTGTGCTCTAGTAATTTGAACCATGATTGCTTGTAGTTGTATAGAATATATTTTGGAATTGCTTGAAATTTATGATGCTTTCTACAATTTTCTTTTCTTGAGCATTCCAGGATTGAATTGTGATGAGGGTGGGTAGGTTTTAGTTTACATTTACTAACTCATATGATGCTTTTTTGTATAAAATATTTGGTATTTTCTATACCCATTTTCAAGAATGTGCCATTGTTACATATCTCAAATTTGAAGTTCTGAATTTGTTGTAAGGAAAAGCTTTGGTTGGACTTTGTTCTGCCTGCCTGAAAGCTTCACCTGAAAAATTATTTATGATGTTCTATTGTTTTGTGAAATTTAGTCATGTATGAGTCCCTGCTTTTGACATTTTTGGCTTTCATTGACTTATTAAACTCTGCTCATTGTATAAAGCTTGCAAAACAAGTGCGACAAAGATTGCCTTCTGATCACGATAGATATTTGATAGATTTTGGATAATTCAAGCAAAAAGTCTTATCTATTGAAGAAGTGGGGGAAAGTTCCATTGTTTTCTTATCACTAATCTGTGTTTTTCTGTCATTGAAATAGTGGTTAGTTGTAAATTGCAATGTTTGAAAGGCGAGGCATTGATACGAGGCGTTTTAGTCGCCTTATGTAAGGCTTTTGACTAGGACGTTCGAATCTTGGTGTAGGGCTTTTGAACATTAATTTATTTTAATAAGAAAAAGTTATGAATAATATTATACCCTTTTGTGCTCTTTGATGCATACAAACATACTTTGTTGGCAATACAACTTAAACTTCCATATCTCGCTGTTTGTACAACCTCCTACCACTTTTGACATGAATGCATATCCAATGTCCATTCGGGCAGCTTTTGTCCATCACTTCATTATGAGTGATGAGCAAATTTCCATAACATCCTCCCACTTCATCACATAAAACAAATGGCAACATGGGATGCCTTCACTTTCATATTTCTAACAATTGCACTCTATTCAAACATCTTTCCCACCAAGGTACACATAACTCCAATTATTTTTCGATTCACCATATTTCGTTAAAATATACAATTGTCCTCCGAAATTATGAATTATTTTTTCATGAATTTTTCATGAATGAGTGCTTGTGAAGCATTGATCTTGTTGACGAGAAAATGGTTCGCACTTTCCCGCGCATATAACTTAGAGATGTTGGGCTCGTGCATGCTCAGGCCTCGGTAGGGCATTCGATCCGCAAGATAACAAATGCCCGGTAAGACCTAGGGCACCGGTGTAATCTTGGCGAAGGCCTCCGATGCTTAAGTAAATGCACGGAGTTAATAAGTTTGAACTATGTATCACCAGGCGATGCCGTAAGTTCCCACGATTGATTACCCCAAGCCGGGATAGTTGTCCTCTTTATAGGCCTTGGGAGGTGTGCAATTTGTTTAGAGTTCGATGTGGGATTGTGGACATCAATTGTGGGACTGCCACGTGTCCTGTGGGGTGAGTTGCTCTCGAGCGATCGGTAGCTATGATACTGAGCTAAGTTGGCGCCAAGGCTCCCATAGCTCTAGTTTGGTCCACGTGTCCGATGTTCATTGGCTGTTTCATTTTGGTATAAACAGAGTCCCCAAGTCCTCTTGCGAGAGTTCTCAAGGGATTTGAGGTTGTCTCAAAGGAAATGTTGCCCTACCGCTCGATAATCCACCGTGGAGGGGCTCAACTTTGGGACTTCCGTTTTATTCATCTGCAGGTGGCCGACGCCGAAGTGAAGGTCGTCTTACGAGTGGACGGGTGAAGGGACATCCGAGCACTTCGCCTTCCATGCCTCAGTGCAGCCGGCCACCCTCATAGGATGAGCGACACATGGTGAGAGTAATGATGGTGTGCGCGACACGCGCGTGTCGCTTGGTTTTTCTCGAGGTATACCGTAATCCTCTCCCTATAAATAGGAGATTACCCCGAGGCGAAATCACTTTGCATTTTTGGAGAAGCAGAGCTGCTGGGCTGATTTCGGCGAGCCCTTCCGGCATTCAAGGCGATTTCCGACAAGGGCTAATGGTAATCAAGCGATTTACGGCGCTAACGGCAAGAAAAGCGATTTTCGCCAAGACAACTGAGCGCAATTCGTGTTTCTTATCCAGAATTTGATTTAAGGTGCCGTTCGGTAACTCAACTTACTCTCTTATTTATCTTAAGAGTTACGTCCTTCCTTGGTTTGAACTAGACGGACCATAGGGTTCCATACGGTAGTCTAGTCGCCATAGGAAGGAATGTAGGACGGTAGGATAGCATCGGCATGAGCCTTAGTTTCCTTATTCCCTGTTTTTGTAGATGTCTAACAGTTGAGTCATTCTTCGAGCGTAGAGCCCAATGTGTTCGATGAGGAGTCATCAGGACGTGTCTCTTTGACTGGCGATGGTGAAGCGGCGTATCCGGCGCCGGACGGAAGTGATATCGATGTTGAGATACTGTGAAGAGCCCACTCCGTTCCTACACGATCGAGAAAGGGTTGATGACCGCCTGATCGCTGTTCATTGTTTCAGCCACAATCGCCACTTTAGTCAAGCCCGCTCTGGGAGACGAGCGCTAGTTGCCAATCGAGACCTTCACTTCAGCCGTGGAGAGTCAACGGGTCGAACCATCCTTCGGCCGAGGGTTCTGATAGTCTTTCCAAGAATCCTGTGGTGCGATGAAATCCAAAGGAGATCGCTTTGGCGTAGACTATTTGGAGCCCAATAGGATTACCAAGTATTTCATACCCGGTTATTCGTAGGATGAGGATCCTAAATCCTACCAATCTCCGAGCAGTTAAGAAGCGGCGAGAACGGTCGCCTTTTCACCGACGATTCGCAAGGAGTAAGGTTCTCCTCGCAGCCCGCCATTCGAGAGAATCCTTGGCAGATAGGCTATGCTCCGTGCCGCAGTTCAACCCAACTCTTACAGGTAGCGCTAATGGTGTGGGTTACAGCCTGACCTTCTGCATGGGTGGCAGGGAGAGAGCCTTCGCACGTCACGAATAGTTCTCCTATTTGTCTGCTAAGTCGGTTTGTCGACCACAGAGGTTGGGTTCGGGCCGTGCGGCCAAAACTACGGCGTGGCCATTTTGTCGGCGCCGTGCGACCTTTAAGACGAGGAAACGGCAGTGCTCTCTCCGTGATTGGAAGTCGCCCTTCGGACATCCGTCGTTCGCATTCCCACAACCTTCCAAATTACCGTAGGCCATCGTGCCGTTCGGTGAGCCTCTAGATTGTGTCGTCCTTCAAAAATGTTAATTCCGCTGCCCCTTTTGTGCAGTAAATTGAAGCAGCCGAACGTTACACAGCGGAGATCCAGATTGAGAGGGTGAGGTGAAGGTCCCTGAGGAGAGAATTTCACCCGGTTTCTCTTCACCACCAATCTCATCAAAGCTCAACTTGTCCACCCTACCGAGAGTAAGTGTATTTGATCATTTCGACACATTTAAAGCCATAATGGAAAACTGACCGATCTTTGCTTTGTAGTGACCAGAAGAGAGAAGAACGCCAAGGCGAGAGGATGAACCAGATCCTCCAAGCAAAGGCCTCATGCTCGGCATGTGCGGGAAGAAAGAGGGCGGCAGCACCGAACGGGCACCAATACGGAGAGGTTGACTCAGGGACCTAACCCTCAGCGGCGCCGTTGTCGTCGGATGAATGCGAATCGGCTCAATGCCCGGAATGATGCGGTCGTCTCCCACCGAGGGTACTTCCTCCAAACTGCCGCAAAGGCCACTCACGGTCGATCTAGAGGCCGATCCGGCCTCCAAAGTGCAAGGCGGCGGTCGAGACTTCTACCGCCATCTTTGCCTTTGAGACGACGGCGCCCCGGTTGTCACCCGCCTGCGGCATCCTTCAAAATGGTCCAATTTGTGAACCATATGATCCTCGGTTCACAAATGGAGCTGTCCGAGATTGAGGAACTGCGAATAAGCTCCTTCTGGGAGGAGGCTGGCCGCGCCTCCGCCTCCTCTTTCAAGCACGGTAAGTACTTAACCATTCGACTTTTCCTACAATCTGCTTCCATCCTTGTCCGACATTTCCTTTGCTCTTGTGCTTCAATGGACATGTGGCTGTGGCCAGCGTCAGCGAGCCATTAATGTCGCCAAAAGGCGAAGAAGGCTTCGAATCTGGCAGGTGGTTGCCGAGGATGGCAAGGCCATCCAAGCACAGTGCGAACCTGGCGAAGGACATGCATTGTGGAGCCGTCGAACGCAAGTTAAGGTTTATCAAACCAAGCTCGTGAGATGTCGGCAGCCTCGAGTCGACGCAATGAAGCGCAAAGAAGGCCTGGAGTTGAAGGAGGCGATCCAGTGGCCTTTAAGGAGTCGGAGCGATCAGGGCTTGGAGATCGAGGCCGCCATCCAGAGGAGATACGAGGTACCGCCGGTCCACAAAGTTTTCTACCTTGCTTGACAAGGAAGTGGAGCTTGAAATGGCGGATCTGCTCTACCGCTTCAAGCTGTACAATCCCAGGAAAGCTCAATCTCAACTTCATTGTCGATCCTCCCTCTTCAGGCATAACCAAGAAATGATCAAGGAGTCGAGGGAGGATGCCACAAAAGAGGCTCCTCGCGCCGATGCGAGGGGGAGATCGCCAAGGCGATGGGGTTCTTTTGCTGAGCCGAGGAGGCCAGCCACCTTTGACGAAGTCAGACGCTCGTAATGATAATCTTCTCCAAAAGCTTCTTTCTCATTTTCAACTAAAGCCGCTGAGCTCTTGGAGATGATAGAAGATTACGAAGCGGAGGATGTCCCGGAAGAGCCCGTTGCCCCTGATGCCGAGAAGGAGACTGCCGCTTGAGCTTTGTTTAAGTTTTTATTAAATGTAATCTGTCATGAGGCAATATGTTCTGAACACTTTGATGCCGAAGGCATCCTTTAATTCAAGCACTTTAATTTTCATGATTAATCAAGTAGCTTTACTTTCGGTATGATTAACTTAACTCTGTAGGCTAGTGCAAGCTAACTTCCGAGGTTCAAAACTAATCATAAATGCTTTGCCAAGGCGTATGATTGGCTTAAGCTGCAATAGGCTAGTATAAGTTCAAATTTCAAGTGAACCCTGAGTCGGTAAGCAACTTAGGGCTTAACACTTTACTTCCGAGGGTTAGTAATAGTGATTCTGAAATTAACCTTTCAAGTGCCGATAGCTAAATAAGGTGATCTTAAAGTCTTTTAACAAGCTCAGTAAAAAAACAAGTTAAACCTCTGTTGGTAGGAAAGGATACTGTGGTACCTCAATTGCCAAAGGCAATAAAAGGATTTTAAAATGTAGTATGTACACCGATGGTCTCTACCTCATCTTTTTTTGGAAAATGAACACACCGAAGGTTGCTGAATATAAAGCGCCAAAGCCTTTTCATTAATAGTTGCCAAGGCAAAGATACATTTGGAGTTCGTTTTACAATTGAAAACCTGCCGTAGGCTAGGGAACTCTACACGCCGTAGGTCTGTGAGCGCAGAAATAAGCCGAAGGCTTTAGCAATGTTTTCTTGCACCAACGTAAGCTAAGTGACTTCATTTGAAGTAGTATTTGGATGCTCTACGTTCCAAGGATGACCGGTCTTTCCGTTGGAGTCCCGAGTCGGTAAGTCCCCGATCCATTGGATGCCAATGATCGTAAGGTCCTTCCCGGAAGGTTCGAGGGTTCCTTCACCCGGGTCCTTAGTTGCCAGAGAGACTTTTCGCATGACCCAATCTCCGACTCGGAAGAGCGGATCGACCTCGAGTCATAGTACCGAGAGATGGGCTGCAGGCCGCTCAAGGTTGGCTTATGCTCGCGCCTTGATCAGTCGAGGCTCAAGCGGCGCCTCCTCATTCGCTTTGGTGCAAAGCTTCCGTTCTGTAGGAGGGCTCTCCGATTTCCACTAGGACTACCGCCTAAGCCAAAAGCCACGAGAACGGTGTTTCCTGCCGATTGCTGCTCAGTAGGATGTCCGGATGGCCCACGCCTCGAATCTTCTCCGCGGGCTGCCTTTAGCTTTGCCTGCCGTTTCAATAGCTTTGACAATTTTGTTCATCGCCTGACCGACCGCTCGATTGGGGGGTGTGAAGCGGTTAAGAATAGGTTGATCTTGAGGCAGTGCAGAATTTCCTAAAGGCTTCCAATCGAATTGCTCTGCCGTTATCGGTGATAATTGCGTGAGGATTCTATCGATAAAGACAAATGTTCGTCCGGATGAAATCTTCCATTTTGGATGCCGTTATTGTAGCCAAAGGTTCGGTCTCTACCCACTTGGTGAAGTAATCTACACGACAACAAAGATATTTGACTGGCCCTTTCCTTGTGGCATTGGGCCAATCAAGTCCAGCCCCACCGCGAAGGGCCATGGGCTTACGATCGGTGAGAGAGGCTCCGCAATGTTTGAAAGGCGAGGCATTGATACGAGGCGTTTTAGTCGCCTTATGTAAGGCTTTTGACTAGGACGTTCGAATGTTGGTGTAGGGTCGGCCAGAAATACCCTTGCCGGAAGACTTTGTGCACTAGCGATCGGGACCCTGAATGGTCACTGCAGACCCCACTATGGACTTCCGGAAGGACGTAGTCCGCCTGCTCCTTAGTGAGGCATTTCAGATACGGCGTGGTGTAGCCTCGCTTGTACAGGAACATCGTCAATGACGTATATCTTGCCGATCGATAACGGCTTCACGAGCTTGAGACTTATCGATCGGCGGGTTCGATCATCAAGAATGTAAATTGGAGACATCCACGTGTCCTTGTACCGTATGGTACCCCTCCCCGTTTCGTGCTTGGTGGGATAATATTTCCACCGGCACTTTTTTTCGATCTTATCGTTGATTCCGAAGCTAACGCGAGAGTCCATCGGTGTGGTTGCTCGACTGAGGATCGCCAAATCTCGTAAGCCGGAACTTTGTAGGAGTTCGTGGGCTGCCGATAGGTCGGCGGACATGGAGCATCCTTTGCTGCGAAGTCCACCATTATTTGATTCACTATGAGTGAGTCACCGTGAATGCTGATTTTTTGGCGCTCATGCTCTTAGCTAGCCGTAGGCGACCAAGAGGGCCTCATACTCGCCTCGTTGTTAGAGGTTACGAAGTTGAATCGAGGTCATATTCAACTTTGCACCTATCGTAGTTAACACCAAACCGCGACGCATCCTTGTTTGTTTGCCAAGCCGTCAACGTGCAGGACCCATAAAGGTATCGAAGGATCAAAGCGATCGGCATCCATGTTTCTGGTTCAGTAATGTGTAACAGCTGCTCGAGAGGGTGCTTCCGGGTGCGGGTGTGAGCTCGGAGATAAAATCGGCGATGGCTTGACCTTTCTCTGCAGGCCTTGGTTTGAATGTATGTCAAATTCTCCGAGCTCGATCGCCCATTTGACCAACTGCGAAGTTTCGCTTTTGAAGTACTTGCCGAGGGCTGATTGGTCGAACGTGATCTGTGCTCGAAGTATGGGCGAGCTTCTTGGCGAGACAACAAGGGCAAGGGCCAACTACTCCAAGGGCGGGTACCGAAGCTCCGAGCTTTGAAGAGCCTTGCTGACATAAAAAATTGGTAGTTTTGCCTTCTCCGGCCTCCGTACCAAATCCGAGTTAACGGCAATGCTTGATACCAAAAGGTAGAGGAGGAGAACTTCCCCGAGAAGCGGTTTTGACAACAATGGTGCCCTGCTCATGTAGTCCTTCAAGTCTTGAAATGCTTGGTGGCATTCGGGAGTCCATGCGATATGTTGTTTGCCCCCTTTCAAGGCTTTGAAGAACGGTACGCACTTATCGGTAGCCTTGGAGATGAAGCGTCAGGCGGTGACACGTCTGGTAAGGCTTTGAATGTCCTTCTGCGTCTTTGGCGTTTCCATGTCTATGGCTTTGATTTTCTCGGGATTGGCCTCGATTCCTCTTTGGCTTATCATGAATTCCATGTCGACTATGGCTTTGATTTTCTGGGATTGGCCTCGATTCCTCTTTGGCTGATCATGAATCCGAGAAATTTACCGGAAGATACACCAAAGGCGCACTTTGTTCGGTTCAGCCTCATTTGGTAGTCCTTTAGTATACCGAACATGAGGGCCAGTTTTCCAGATGCCCCCCTGCGTTCGGCTTTTCACCAACATGTCATCGACATATACTTTCATAATGCCGCCGATGTGCTTAGCAAAATTCGTTGACGAGCCATTGATACGCTGCCTCGCGTTCTTCATGCCGAAAGGCATGACATTGTAACAGTACAACCCGCAGTCGGTGATGAATGCCATATGCTCGTTATCGGCGGGTCCATGAAGATCTGGTTGTACCCCAAATAGGCATCATGAAGGTGAGAAGCTCGTGTCTAGCGGTTGCGTCCCACGAGCGGTCAATTCTTGGCAGGGGAAGCTGTCCTTCGACATGCCTTATTCAGTCGGTATAGTCGACACATTCGCCATCCTCCCTTGGCCTTAGAACCATGGCGAGTTGGCAAGCCAAGCGAGTACGTAAGCTTCCTGATAATGCCGATGGCTTTGAGCTTGTCAACCGATGCGCATAGCCTCGCACCGTTCGGCATCGCACGAATGGCGCTTTTGTCTAATGGTTCATGGGCGAGGAGATCGAGCTTGTGGCTAATGACGTCAGTGATATGTCGGGCATTTCATCGTAAGACCAGGCGAAGACCTCCGCCATTGCCGTAAGAAATTGATGAACCGCCTCCGTAGGTCGGGATCGAGGTTGGTGCCGATTTTTACCCACCGATCGGAAAATCCTCGCTCAGATCACCGTTTGAGCTCTTCGGTGCGCTACCGGCATTGGCGTTCCTCTCTTGGGTTGTCGATAGGCCCGCCTCGCTCGGTAGTCCCCTGCACGGACATGGCTTCCATTGGCGGCTTGCAAGCTATCGATTTAAGAAGCGATGGCATAGCACGCTGCGGTCGATTGGTCACCGGATGAGCCTTTGTACCGTTGCGGTAGGGAACTTCATCAGCAACATGTGGGGGGATAAGTAGGCTTTGACTCTTGTGAGTGCCGTTCGTCCTATGATGACGTTGTATGCCATCAGGCGGTCGACAATCGACTGACCTCGTCGTTGTCGGCGATCTCGGCCCGAATGATCATTGGGTCATCGTGGGGTAAATAATCCCTTCTTCTTCTTCTTCTTCACCGATCGTCTTCTATGTCGAAGACTTGGGGGTAGTGAGCGCACGCACATATTGTTTTATTGATCGATTAGAGGGTCTCGCCGAGTGGGGCCTCCACGATCGTCTTGATCATGTTGATCTGCAGATTGGTGTTTGGCGCGGCGCCTCTGCAGCCTGGCGATATATTGGTCCATTTCCCTCGAATCGATCGTTCAACGATCTTCCTCGACTAATGCGGCCTTGATGTTGTGGCTGTTCTTTGGTGGTATCGATGTAACTTGCCGGTATCCCGATTATCCTGCCGATTGGGCTTTTGGTGGTTTGGCTGGATTTGGTCATACTCGTTCATCAAGACGACCTCATATGTCATGTTTAGCGGGGTGAAGACTTCTTGAGCGCGGATCGTGATTCGCAGCGGCTCGGTGGTCGTTGCGACCATACTCCACGCCCCTTCTTGGAGTTACCGCATCGATGATCACGATCATCCTTCCGCTTGTGGCTGCCGATGAATCGTCATCCGCCCGGGATAGCACCTGTTACCGATTCCTCTTGCCGAGAAGGTCCGGGCTTGGAGTTGAAGTATTCGACCTTGGCGTGGATCGCCGCCGCTTCATCGACTCATCATAAGTCGTCGCTTGATCGTGTACTAGGTGCAAAGTGAGAGGACCAAGGCCACTCTTGAAGGTGCCGTAGGCTGCCCTATCGTCCGTCTCCGGGCACCTCAGTACTTATGAGCGCGGCATATTCCGTGGGGTTCTTCTTTCTCTGCCGACGTATGCGGTCGCCAGAGTACAAATGGTCCGCTGGATCATGAAATGATTCAGAAAAATCTGCTTTAGCTCGTCGAATGAGTCTATCGTTCTCGGTTCAAGGCAGTAGAACCGATTCAGGCGACTCCGTGGGAGGATGGGAATAGCGGGCGTTATCCTCATCGCGAGGCCTTTGCATCCTATCGATTGGAAGGAGTGAAAGGTGTGTTAAGGGTCTTCCACGCCGGTGTAAAATGGTATTCATAGCACTGTACTTCTGTCTGGTCTAGACTTTTGATGCGCTCGGTAAAGGGACACGCCGAAGTTTCCCCGTGCGGGCTCTGGGACCGGGTTGGTCGTCCTCCATCTTCGAATTCTCTAGAAGCGAGCACGGATTGCGGGTCTCGGCTTGGGATCTTCTCGAAATATAGTCTTGGAGCTTCTCCTCGGACTCGGTTCTCTTGCCTTCAAAACTCCATGGGAGTTTCCGAGCAAGTAGTGTGACTCGATGCCCTTGGAGGGCATATTCATCGTCGATTCGCCTCGAACCCAAACCCCGGACTTTTGGAGGCGATTTGTCTCTAAGGACCCTCATTCGTGAGTCCCGTAAGCGTCGTTGATCTGGCCCAGGGACCTCTGCTGTTCGGCATCCATGTTGTTGAGCCGATGACGGCAAATCGGCGTAGACTTTCTTTGGTATATGGGCTGGTCCCGAGGGTTGGGACTACCTGTTTGGAAAGCCAGTGTTGCCTTTGCCCCTTTTCCATCTCTTACGATCGGGATTGCGGACTTTGGGAAAGTTACAGATTGAATATTCTGCGTTTCTTCTTGATTAAGCGACCTCGAGTTCGTCTACTCTGGATGTGAGGAGGTTGTTATGTTCTTGGAGCTTGGCCATTTCCTTAGAAGAAATCATTTGAGCCAAGAGCCGCTTCCACCGTAGTCTAAATTACGGAGGGTTTATGAAGAGAGTGCGGTGCGGCTTGCTCCGCTTGGCATCCGTCGATAGTTCGTCTCGGGTAAGAACGATGGTCAGTGGTTCCCATATGTTATTTAGGAATTGTAGGTTGATTATTATCGTTTCCCTGACGGCGCCAAACTGTTGACGCATAAAAATGGTTCGACACTTTCCGGCGCAGCTTAGAGATGTTGGGCCTTCGGTATGCTCTAGGCGTCGGTAGGGCGTTCGATCTGCAAGATAACAAACGCTCGGTAAGACCTAGGGCACCGGTGTGGTACCGGTCGAATGCTCTCAATGCTTAAGTAAGTACGGAGTTAATAAGTTTGAACTATAGATCACTAGGCGGTATGCCGTAAGTTCTGATTGATTACCTCCAAGCTGGGATAGTTGTCCTCTTTTATAAGCCTTAGGAGGTGTGCAATTTGTTTAGAGTTTCGATGTGGGACTGCGGACATCAATTGTGGGACTGCCACGTGTCCCAAGGGGTGAGATTGCCCTAATCGAGCGATCGGTAGCTATGATACCGAAGCTAGGTGCCGAAGGCTCCCATAGCTCTAGTTTGGTCCACGTGTCCGATGGTCATTGGCTGTTCATTTTGGTATAAATAGATCTCATTACATACCAATAAAAAGCACCTATGATTGTAAATTTGGGAAGCATGTTGCTCAAGACTTTTCGGTGTTGATGTAAACACTTTCTTTGACTGTTTTGTCAAAATCATCCTTCCCCGAGGTATTCCTCATTTGTGCTATGGCCTTATCAATTGCTGGAATGCATTCAAACAACTTAACGCCTTTCCTCAAGTAATCTTTCAAAAACTTGTTTATACACTCCACGCATTAAGTAGTGCACATACCACCGAAAAACGTGGGTCTAAGGCGTGATTTTGCCTACACATCTCATTTTGCATACATCATTTGCAGCCATTCCTTTGGTTTATGTGTAGTAACTTTGTCCTCCAAAAACTCCCATTTCTTTTCAAACTAATTGAGTGTAATTGGTTCCCAAAGATATGCTTGAAATGATCTTACCATTTCTTCATTATTTAAGCTATTATGTGCATTCCGTTAGTATTGATGTTGGCTTCTTGCCTTTCATGGAGGATATGAATGTCTCCAATAACTACTTTTATGTTCCAAAGGTCTCGTCAAGCAATAGGGCATAGCCAACACTCTCCTGGTGGTTGTTTGAACCAACAAATAATACTATAGGCTTGTCATACATATTGGTTTTGTATGTGCTGTCAAATATGAGAACGTCTCCAGAGGCAACATAATCAAAAAGTGAAGTAGAGTCTCTCCAAAACAAGTTAGCAAGCCTATTCTCCTCATCTACACTGAACTTACAAAAAAATTCAAGATCCACTGACACTTTCGCTTTCATGTAGGCGAGTGTAGCTTTAGTGTCACTGTCTAACAATATTTCCCTACGTGATGCATCCAACTTCTTCCTTAAGGATCCAAGTCCTCAGTTCATGCATTAATGGAGGCTTAAATCCTACACCATATGAGGCAATCCCTTCCACCATAGTTAGCCAAAATGGATCATTTACAATATTAAATGGGAGTGCTCTAGAGAAGAAAAAATGACCAATCTTTTGACAAACTTCCTTTCTTTCTTCTTGTTTGTATGCTGAATTTAATGTACTTTGTCGAGCTTCTAAAGTGACAAATCAATCCATTGGTCATTTTGATATAGGTTGTGCTTTAAGAGCCTCATCAACTGCAACACTCCTAGTTCCGGGGATTCCATATTCTTCATCCAATGAAGTTTCCATACTCTGAGCCCCTCCTCATGGATCATCCCCAATCTCTCTAAGCATTTCATTATTCTTTCTTTTTTCAAACTGAAAATTTTTCAAAGTTGCGGCACACTATTTTTTCACATGCTCAGGAACTTTCTTACATGGTTGCAAACCATGATGAGTTTGACCCAAATGATGCTTAAGTCTAAAAATTCATCCACTGCATCTTTGATCACAAAATGTGATTCTCAAGTATTTTTCCCCCCTATTTCTTTTGCGTACTTCGATGCAGGATCTTTTCGATTCATAGCTATAAAACAACACCATTAATATTTCTAAGATGCAAGTATGATGCGTGTACGTCAAATTTCTACTATATCACATAAAACGAATAAGATAAATAATATATTGAAGAAAAAAAAAATTTATATGGAACTTCAAATTACAGTTGCGAAGAATTACAGAGAAAAATAAAATGGCTTACTTGCAATTAAAAGATGAAGAGAATTCTTGAAATTGATGGAGATTCCTAGTAAGGGTAGAAATTAGGCTTGTACTATACCATATATATATATATATATATATATATATATAAGGCCATGTGTTAATATATTAATTTAGAAAAGAAAAGAAAAGAAAAGGTAAGTAGAATAAAGCTACAGCCAGCCAGTTGGAGTTTATCTATATATATAAAGCAAAAGGCAGAGAATATTGAAACATTCAAAATACCAGAAAATGTCTTTGGTCAATTCAAAATTAAGAATTGAAATTATCAATTAAATGAGGATAATATGGTAAATTCACATTTTTTTTTCATATTTTTTAAAAAATAAAAATAAAAACAAAATCAAATAATAAGTCATATTTTTATGAAACATAACTACCCATATTATCTTTTCTTAATTCCAAAAATAAAAGAAAAAAGAAAAAAGAAAACCAATTGGTACATGCGTGAACATGTGCCAAAGGGCTAGTTACAATAAAAAAAGGCATAAACTTGGGTTTATTTTTTGTTTTTGCAAAACACTCCGAGTGAAATGACGTCGTTTCATTTAAATTTTTCTAAAATACTGCAATCGAAACGACGCTGTTTCATTACAATAAACTTCTATAAAAAACACGCGAGTCGTCTTCCTCAGAGTCGCATCCAATTTGCGGACTCGCAAAATTTCTTGGGTTGAGCGTCGGTTGGCGCTCTAGCTCCGCCTCCTCCGCCTTCCTCGCAGGCGTGCAACTCGCGAGCCATGACCTCGGGTGATTTCCTGCCGCCTCGCTCGCATGCCTTTGAAAACACAGGTAAACTGTAGATTAGTCTACCATTTAGTAGATTATGAGGTGAAACTTTATGGAAAACATAAGCTGGTCTGCAAAAAGGTTGTTGGCTCTGTTTTTCTGTATTATGCTAAATTACAAACTTGGATGGTATTCTTAACTATGTGCTAGTTATAGGTCTCGAATTTATATGGAAAGAGTTTATATTTCTTTCTTGTTTTAGAGTTATCTCATGCATGTATGTTGATAGAGTTATCTCATGTTTTCAAAAAGGCTTCTTGTTTCATGGTTGATTCCACTTTATGCTAAAAGCTCTCCCCTTGAAATAATACACAAGAGCCAACTGGCCTTTATTGTGATTTGTAATTGAGACTTTTATCTTTGGTTCATTGGGTCATATGGTACTGACATTCTAATTTTTCTTTGATAGATTTGTCAAGTCTGTCATTAACAATATGGCTGATATGTCATCATTTATCTGAAGTTGGACAACAGGACCTTATTCTCGACAGAGGATAATTCTGAGATAAAAGTTGCATAGTCCTTCATAACACAGACATCTGATGTATTCCCAATTGAAGATGGCTTCTGAGGACAAAGATCTTGTGGAAATCTTAGAGGAGCATAACCAAATTGACATTGCCAAATATATCAATTATGTGAGTGCCCCACAGGCAGGTGCTTTTGCAACATTTTCTCGTACCACGCGCGACACGTTTAAAGGCAAAACAGTCTTGGAGCTTAGATATGAAGCGTATGTGCCCATGGCACTATGGTGCATGAAGTCCATTTGTTCATCTGCTAGATCATCCTGGAATCTCCTCTCCATTGCAGTGGCCCACTGCCTCGGCCCAGTTCTAGTTGGTGAGACAAGTGTTTTCATTGCAGTCTCAGCCGTTCATTGGGCTGATGCATTGGATGCTTGTAAATTTGTGATTGATGAGATAAAGGCATCAGTTCCAATATGGAAGAAGGAGGTTTACAGTAATGGAGAGGTTTGGAAGGAGAATTCAGAGTTCCTGGAGCGAAGGCTGGATCTTGGGAAAAAAGATGAGATGTGGAATGAAAAAGAAATTGAAGTTGAAGTTGAGAGGCATACTAGGAAGAGCTGTTGTGGGGCTAAGGTAAAGGTCATTGAGGAAGGAGATAAAAAATGAAGCTGAGCAAAGCTTCTATTGATTTATGTCTAGGAAAGATTTTCTCTGTCATAATGAAATGTAACTCTTTAAAACCTAATAATCTTCGTTTTATATAATAAGAATAGGAACCTGGAGATAACTTTGGCACTTCATGTCTCTTTTTGTGGGTTGTACACTCTATGATCTGCTTGCTTGGTTAAGTCACAAATTGTTGAACTACTCTGCTTCCGAGTTTTGGTTATTTCTTCGGACATCTCATGCATTTTATTTGAAAACAAAACAAGACACTAGTTAATTTCAGGACATGTCTAATCAATTTCACCCTATATGTTTTCTCTGATAGAATTAGCTCTGAGGGTTCAGAACGTCAGTTCCAAGAAATATTATCTGCTTTGTTGGAAATTTCTCACAAATGTATAGGTAAGTACTTAGGAATTCTTTCTAGGTAGCTTTCTCTATGGACTAGATACATTTTAGCTTGGAATTCTTGTTGTAAACAAAAATGAAATAGGGCATGGTGGTTTAGGAGTTAAAAAACTACAAAATTTTAACTAGCAAAATTGGATAATGGGACAGTTACTTGAAAATACTTGAGACATAATTCTTTCTTTCAAGTATTTTCAAGCTGCAAAACTTATGCTAAAAGGAATTAGATGAGAAATGTATTAAATTATGGACGTTTAATTGCATATTTATGCTTTCCTTTGAAGTATGGAGACACATGAAGCTGAAGCAATTGGTTAAGGTGAAGATAAACATCAACTTCATACAAATCCATTGACATACACATGGTGAGAAAGGACCAGACCAAGAACTTGGTGGCATTAGCATTTAAAGGAATATCGTGTTTGAAATGTGCCCTAAGAGCCAATACATTTGATGTAATCTCCTTAGAATACATTTCATAAATAAAGGGCAAACTTATTTTGTTATCTTTTACATCGTGTAAAGAAACAAATGTCCAGGGTGTGCTAAATAAGAGATAAAGTAATCTAAAGAAGATTAGATTCATGAGACCTCTAATATCTAACTGTAGTACCCCAAAATGTTCCTAATCATAGGTTATCAAATGGGCATTGATAAACTGTCAAGATTAGCATATATTATGTATGCTCAATTGGGAGAATGGTTAGTCTCAAACCATTTGTGTAGTTGACACTAATACAAGTATGTGGGTGTTCATTAGTGAATGAGTACATTGAACGCAATCAATTGTAGTTCTCGTATGGAGTATTTATCTATATGTCAAACGAGAACTCATAGTTGCAATAATGCAAATTAGTCTTTAGACCTGAGGCATCATGGTTGTCCTGTGATGCGTTATTGATCTTTGATAGCTCTTAAAGGCAAGCCGTAAAAGATTTGTCTAAAGTGTTGTTGGGATCTCTTAATTCATCATAGGGGCATGTGAATGTACAATAAGTAATCTCTACTTTTGATATAGAAAGAGAATGTTTCAAGATGTGATTCAGCAAATCTTTGGCCGAAGTATTTGAACATGATTTAGAAAGTGTTTTTAATCATGTTCTATTGAATCACATGAGGTTAATCATATTAGGGGTTTGACATTATCAATCCGTACCCTAAAAATATGATTGGAAACATTGTATAAGAGAAGGACCGTATTGCATTGCAATTCCAACTGAATAGGTTCTTTGTCTATTATAATTAGCTTGGGTAGCCATGATATGTTGCTAGATGTCACTCTTAGCTTGTGGAAGTCCTAAGATTGATTGTGATCATTAATGAGAAGCCCAAATGGTTGGGTATCAAGGCCAAGGGCTTTATACACCTAAATATTATGGTTTAAGTGTCATAAGGCCCAATTTTGGAAGCCCAATGGGGTTTGTCCGAAAATGCTTAAGTAGATGTGTATGGGAATTGTTTCCATAAGCTAAACTACACACAAACACAATCCAACATTAACCGAATAGGTTTGGGAGATTAAAGAGAGATAAAAAGAGAGTTTTCATGAGTGAAATACTTTCATCTTTCAAAGTGGTTTAGATTGAAACCAATCTTGAGATTCTTGCACTAGCATTCTTGTATTCTCAAGATACTCCTTCTCATCTCAAGGTTCCATTGGTGTCGAGACTTAGAGGCCATATCCTTTTGTGGCTCACAAGTTGGAGAAAGATCAAAGAGGAGATCAACAGAGGGAAATCATCAAGAGAAGACCAAAACACAACTTGGTTCATATTATAGCATCAAGGGTAATTAATACTTATCCTTTTCTCTTGTACTTTACTTTATGAAATCATATCAATGTTCATGGCTTAAGATACCTGAAAGAAGTTTGTCTTTGAATTTAAACAACCACCATATTCTTCCGCTGCGATTAATTTGATTAAATGCAAGTTTAATATTCAAATGAACTTCTTAAAAATGTTTTAAAACCAACAATTGGTATCAGAACTATAGGTCATGAACTTGATATGTTTCTAGGGTTTAGAGATGCATATATATGAGTTGCAAATTCATTTAAAAGTATAGTAGTTATACTTGATTTATTTTGATATGATTGGATAAAAATCAAATGGAGTGGAAAAGGGTTTTTTGGGATTTTGAATTTCCGGTTTTATGTTTTGATGATTGATGCTCTCTTTGTATGCATATATGTATGTATGAACACTAGAGCATGGTTGCATTAAAACCCCACGATTTTAACTTCATGAAATATTTGATATTAAGAGCATGAGATGGTTAAAATGGAATATGGATTTTTCCGGAAATTGCATGAACATTCATATTAGTTCATATGTGTGTTCTTGGTGTTCTTGATGTTCTTGTTATAGGATCTTTTTGATCCATAAG
Source organism: Prunus mume (assembly GCF_029339155.1). Lineage (NCBI taxonomy): Eukaryota > Viridiplantae > Streptophyta > Magnoliopsida > Rosales > Rosaceae > Prunus > Prunus mume. Next base: position 28,563,055 of record NC_142700.1, read on the forward strand.
TTAGGTGACTATTTGTGGTGGTTGTGTTAGTGGATTTTTCCACCAAAATAGGTCAAAAGATGATGATGATGTTTTATTATAAAATTGAGAGTTTTCAAAAATGTTTCCACTTGATAAACATCTACCCACCACACTAAAATTAATAAGATTACTTTAGTGAGTGTGTAGGGTCTATTTAGATGTAAATGTTAGTGATTTGATATAAAATGCAAAAGTTGATCAAATTATTCTTATCACTAATTATTTACTAACCACACTAAAATTAATTTTGATCACTTTGGTGAGTGTGGTTGGCCTACCTAGTCACATTCATGATTATCCACCTAATTGGAATAATTATAATCACCACTTTGTGTTATACAAATGCATGCTTTAACCCCACACCCTAGTGGATCATCATTGGATCCATTATTAATTGTTGAATAGTTTTGGACCTAGTTGCAATATATGATATGTGTAACTATGCTTAAAAGGTTTCCACAATTACATTTACTATTGTAGTAAAATGTTTTCACTCCATTGTAAATTTATTTTGTTTGAATATGGTTACCACTTGAATTAAACCCATATGTATGTATGCAACCCAAGAGCACGTTTTACATTGCTAGTTTAATTGTTTTAAGCGTTTAAATAATTAAAGGATGGTTATGGACTTAGACCAAACAATTGAGCTATGTGATTGGCTGCTTATTGGATATGTATTCGATTTTGATTGGCTATGTAAAAATGAAATGGCTTTCATGCCTAATTTATTTTATGCAAGCGTAATTAAAATGAATCACCTTCCAAGACCATGATCCAACATGGTGCACTACACCAAAACTTGTATTCAACAACGGCTAATCAACGTTGTGAATGTCTTTTGACAACATGTTTGCGAATGTCGTGTACCTTGATGTTGTTAAAAGTCTTACACTTTTAACAACATCTCTTTGATGTTGTCGTACATATCAATGCACGCTCTTTAAACTTATTTCACAACATTCAAAAACTTATATGATAACGTTCTGAAGATGTGGTAAAAACTACCACCATCTTATTATTTTAACATCTTACGAGCGTTGCAGATCAAGTTTTAACAACACTCTTTCAACGTTGTCAAATTGTTCACAACGTGAATATGAGCGTTGTCAAATCCTAATTTTTTTATAATTAAAAAAATCTATAATTCCTTTTCATCCAAAACATGTTCAAGGTTTGTGTCATTTCTGCAAAACACATAATATCATCATTTCTGCACACACATAATATCATCCATACAACTTCCATCAATATAATTCATAAAGTTAAATAACTTTCACATATGTATATATAAAAAATAAAAGCATTAACACTCCTACAATTAACTATCTGTACAAGTCAACAATTTTAACTAAATTAGCACAACGATTCAAGGTCAAAGTCTTTCCAAATTCAGCGCTCAAATCCAAGGTAAGATCCTACTATACTATCAAATCCTTTGAGTATTTGCTGGTGATTTGAGAGCTGCACTAAAAATTCCTCAAGCCATATGCTGCAGGCCTCTTATATTACCCCTTCTACAAATGCAATAGCTGATGAGATACCATTTTCAGCATTCTCTGTCTCCACCATATATGTAACCTTTTGACACACAAAAGCCAATTTCAATATTGACCAAAAGAGTAGGGAGGTCATGAAAGCAACATAATTAAACCCAAAACACAGTAAGCAACCATTCTTAAAGTGTTGGTCATAAGATGATGTACTTTTTCTACCATGAATTTGTACAATTACAAAGCAAATATTAAAACTAAATTCGTACACAATTGAGCTTGTACACATTGATCAACTGGCTCAATGTACAAAGGACTTTAATTTTTATTGTTTAGTATCTATTACCTGCCATAAATGCATATATACACATATAGTGTCTACAAACAACAGAGAGAATTGAACGAAGTCTGGAAATTCAAAAGAACAGCTTACCTCCAGTGCTATATGATTCTTTGTATACAAATAGCTTTAGCAATATCATTTAGTCTGGCATTGAAAACAAGATCAAAAAAGCAATCTACACAAGAATATATAAGTAGTCTATTATATAGTAGAGTAAGATAATAAAAAACCAAGTAGAGATCATATTCACCAAAACCAGAGAGCATGGTATCTGTCAGAGAATAAATTTATAAGAAACCTTACCCTTTTTTTTAGCACAATTACTAACTAAAAAACATGCACGACTCTGTACTAATGGGCCATAAGCTTCAAGATAGAATTTGTGTAAACAGTAAGAGGAATTTTATAAACAAACCTCACAGATTTTTTTCAAAACAAATAAGATTACCATGAGAATATTTGGGAAGGATGCACCATCAATTTTTCATATTGAATTTTTAGGCTAGAATCTTGAAGAAAAAAAAAAATGAGTGTGAGAGAGACAGGGAGATTTAGATGTCGATTGGGTTTTTGTGGGTAGATTTGGGGTTGGGGTTGGTTTAGGAGATTTGGATTGGTTGTAGAGGGGGCTGTGTTCACTAGTTTTTAGAAGAGAAAGGTTGGATTGCAGGTGGTGGGGGTTGTTGGAGAGAGAAGGTTGGGAACAAAGATGGTTACAAGAGATGAGAGAGAATGTTAGAGGGTTTGGGAGGTTTGAAAGGCCATGGAGATTGGATATGAAAGAGAACAACAGAAAAAGAGAGAGCATGAATTTTGGCATGGCACCCATTTTTCTGTTTAACATTTCGTTCAGCACCAAAATATTTGCATTTGGAGCTGAAATATTTTAATATTAAAAGTATTTCTTTCAACAACGTTCACTGAATGTTGTAAAATAATAATTCACAACGCACACCAGAATGTTGTATATGTTTTACAAGAAACACAATGCTCATAGGAATGTTGTATATGTGAAACGGCATTTCACAACGAGCACATGAATGTTGCGCTATCCATTTAACCACATCATATTTGCACATTGTAATTTTGATATTCGATATTTGGCTTTCAGTTTGATATTTTGTTTAGATTGGCATTTGGGGTTGAAATATTTTAATATAAAAAGGATTTCACAACGTTCAAACAAATGTTGTATATGTCTACGAGGAACCACAACGAGCACATGAACGTTGTACATGTTTAACATGAACTACAACGTGCGGATGAACGTTGTATATGTTTAACAGGAACCATAACGAGCACATGAACGTTGTATATATAAAGTAGTATTTCACAACGTACACATCAATGTTGTGCTATCAATTTTTAACAACATCATATTTACACGTTGCGAAAGGATATTTAGCAATACAATATGACAACATGCACTATATGAACGTTGTTGATTACTAGTTTTAACAACGTTCAAACTAGACGTTGTAATTTTTTGCGTTGTCGTATCTAGTTTTTATTGTAGTTGCAATGTTCGGTAATGACAATAAATTAACCAATTAGTAGTACCAAGTATTCTCACTATCTCAAGCAAATGGTTTCTAAAATATTTAGTGGGAATATTATGTGCTAATATGTTGCATAGGGAACCATTTAATGAGATTAGATAGGCAATTTTAACAGGATTAAAATTGGATTAAAATGAGACCAATTTAACTACCCTCAAAGCAATATTAAGTTGATAAGCGAAATGACACTTTGAATGCTATTTTGTGGCCTTCCACTGTGGTAGTCTCTTATTGGGTGGCACATTTACACCTTATTGGACCTCAGTGAGGCAACATCCAGTACTTGTAACCATACAAGGGAAGCCTATTACACATACTTGATGTAGTGCGGATAGATAACGAGTGTGTCCAACAAACTGTTAGGTTGAGGACATACTTGAAACCCTATACCCACAAGCATGGTGGGAATAACTTAACTAAGACAAACGAAACTAACAAACTATTAGGTTGAGGTCTAGTTCTCTAGAGGCCATAGTGATGGGTATTCACATTAATGATGTGATTAGATAAGAGTATCCTCTCATTAGTATCATGGCAATCTAACAAACTGTTAGGTTGAGGAAAACTATGTGAAAGTGAGACTCCTATCCCCACTAAGAGTTTCAACGGAAACTCTCGGATTTTAGGAGGGATATGAAATTTGCCAAAAATAGTAGGAGCTAACATCATGACTTAAAGACCCTAAATCCTTGGTAGAAGATTAATCTAAACTAAAATTTGTTTACGTTGTTGCGGAATTTTCAAATGGCCGTTAAAAACCCAATCTCATCGATACTTAACAATTACATCTGTGGGAGCAAATTTCGTCCCACTAGAATATTCGCCAAAGATTCCTTCGTCTTCTCCACTTCTCTTTCTCCCTGCAAAACAGATCGGGGTAAAAGGACCACACCCGAGGGGTGTTGGCCAAAGGCCCTCCGATGCCTAAGTTAGGTAGGGTATTTCAAGGAAAATCGGGTGGCCGGAGCCGTGTGTGGTGGCCGGAGCCTTGTGTTAGAGAGAGAAAGAAAATGGTGGCTAGGGTTTGTGAGAAATAATTTCTGCAGAGTTTCGGTAGGAATTTAGACGTACCTTGACCTTTGTGCGTAAGTATTTATAATGGTCTCAGAGATTAGGGTTTGGAGGAATAATTCCATAGATGGAAGGGAATTATTCCTCCCCTATTTGGAATTGATTTGATTAATTAGGGATTTGATTTATTATGGTAAATCAAATCCCTAATAAATATGGTAGGTATCAGATCAAATCCTAATTTAATTAGGTAACTCCTCATTTAATTGGGAATTGGGGTAGGAATCAAATCAATTCCCAACTTAATTAGGTAATTCTCAATTTAATTGGGTAACTCCCAATTAAATTGAGTAACTCCCAATTAGGTTGAGTAATTCCCAATTAGGTCAAATAATCCCCAAATGGAAGGAATTATTTGACCTAGGGTATGATTTAATTCGGTTCACAAATGCCCCCCAGCTTCTGCATGGCACGTGGTGTCATGTAGGAGATGTGAATTGTTGTTGGGCTGTCTAGTCAGAATAGCCAGGCTTCCTCCTTGGATTTGGGCTCTGAATAGAGGAGGCTTTGACTTGCCAACTGGTCTTTGACTTGGTGTCCACCTATAACTAAGTGGAGGCAAGGCGGCTTTCTTCTTTGGCAGTGGCAGTTTGGGTCGGCTTATTTGTGGTTGATCCAAACTACTTCAATTCCTTCTTCTTTTTGTGTCACGAACTAGGAACAATATGAGTCAAGGCGATCATGTGTGGAGCACGGACATGTTAGAAGTCAGCGGCAGATGGGTAGGGGAGGTTGGCGACGGTCCGCTCATTCCTCTCACCTACTGTGATGGTAAGTTGCATCCCTTTGATCTGCTACAGATTGCCATGGAATTCTTTGTTATGTGTTTGACTGACTTCTGTCTCATGCTTGTAGAAAATGACATCCACAAGAAGCTCGATCTCGGCCCAGACACGACCAATGTTCATCAAGCTTTGAACGTCCTTGCCAGGTTACGTGGATTGCGCTGGTTCTTTGAGTGAACATCGAAGGAGGCTGATGGTCTGCCCCAGCCGAAGATATTGAAAGATGGGAGCTGCATGGCTCGGACCTAGATGATCTGCCAGTTGAGCGGGAGAAGTCCTCGACCAAGCTTCCTCATTCTTCCACGAGCAAGTCTTCCGTAAGAGGGTCTCGTTTGCTGGGAATGTCCATATGGGAGTTGCTTCTTCATCTGCCGGGATCAAGCGCCTCGTCGGCACGAGCAGTAAGAAGATCAATGGCATGCGGAGGTGCAGGACATTCAGCTTAGGTATCCGCTCGAGCGCCTAAAACCCATGATCTACTCGGAAGCTATTGAAAGCGAGGTTTAAGCCGCTTGTGCGATCTTGGGATCAAGCGAAAGGAATTTGTACATCTGTCTAGCAATCACGACTCGTCTGCAAAGCCACGAGCAGTCAAGCACGGGTGACTCAATGTTGCGAGTTTCGGCCAAGAGAGATAAAGAGTCGCTTTCGAGCAAAGAGTCGTCTGCTCGAGCAAAGAGTCCTTAAGTTCTTGTGAACTGCCGATCCAGGAGTTGGTGATAGCTCCACTGGTCAAGTTCGACACTCATGTTGAAGCCACGGAGGCATCCAAGCATGAGATCGTTGCTAATGCGTACAAGCTGGGATACTTGGATTGCAGGAATAGTGCTTCTCCTTGTTACCCTCTCGAATATGAAGACGGTAAGTAGCTTTATCTTGACCTGCCCCTACTCAAAGTGAGCAGAGTAATGTTGTGGATGAAGAAGCGGTTGAAGAGCAGATAGCAGATGAAGCTGCAACGGAGGAAGACAACTCTCAAGGTGGCGTAGCTGATAAGGCTAGACCATATGCGAATGAGTAGGCAGGTGAGGCCGTTGAGTAGATGGTGCTGGTTGGCTGCTTTGTTATGGAATTTTCAGTTGCCTTTCAAACTTCAATTCTCATTGTATCTTGTAAGTGTACGTCCGGAGACATAGCACTTGAAAGAGATTCCATTGAGTTTGTACTCGTGAAGTAGCTTGCCCACAATGGAGGTAAGGCTCGTCGCCTGTGTGAGTATGTCAGGGACATGACGCTTGAAAAGACTCCATGAAGTTTGTACTCGAAGAGTAGCTTGTCTTCAGTGGAGGTGAGGCTTGTCGCCTGCGAGCATATGTTGGGGACATAATACTTGAAAAAGACTCCATTGAGTTAGGTGCCGTGGAGCGACTTTGCTGCAATGGAGATGAGGCTCGTAGCTGCGGCGTATGTCGAGGACACAATGCTCGAAAAAGACTCCATTGAGTTAGTGCCGTGGGCGCTTACGCAATGGAGATGAGGCTTATCGCTGCGAGCATATGTCGAGGACACAATGCTCGAAAAGACTCCATCGAGTTTGTGCCGTGAAGCGACACATGCAATGGAGGTGAGGCTTGTCGCTGTGGCGTATGTCGGGGACATAATACTCGAAAAAGACTCCATTGAGTTTGTGCTTGTGAAGCGGCACATGTCTGCAATGGAGATGAGGCTTGTCACTGCGGCGTATGTCGAGGACACAATGCTCGAAAAAGACTCCATTGAGTTCGTGCTTCGTGAAGCGGCTTATCTGCAATGGAGATGAGGCTTGTCGCTTTGTGGCGTATGTCGGACACAATGCTCGAAAAAGACTCCATTGAGTTAGGTAGCCGTGGGCGGCTTATGCGCAATGGAGATGAGGCTTGTCGCTGCGGCGTATATCGGACACAATACTCGAAAAAGACTTCATTGAGTTTGTGCTTTGTGAAGCAGCTTATCGCAATGGAGATGAGGCTTATGCGCTGCGAGCGTATGTCAGGGACACAATGCTCAAAAAGACTCCATTGAGTTCGGTAGCCGTGGAGCAGACTTTGTCCGCAATGGAGATGAGGCTCGGAGTATGATCTACGGATAAGCATGTCGCTTTTCATGTAGTATCTTGCAGCCTTTTGCTTGATTTTTATGGCCTCGGACTTGTCCTCGGGCAGGTTTTCATTCACTAGATAGTCAATAATTGGGTCTTGCCAGCTAGGATCTTCATCGATCTGCATCAGGTCCGGCTGCTCTGCCTCTTCTATGCTAGGCTGGTGAAGGTGCTCGGACCGGGATGGGCGTCAGGCCGGGTATCGGTAGCCGAGCCTAAAGCTTGCTAGTGCATCTGCGTGCGCGTTCTCTGCTCTGGGAACTTGCTGGATGGTGAAGGTGGGAAACGCCTTCAACAACTCTTGGACTTTGTCAAGGTACAAGATCATCCTTGGGTGCTTCGCCATGTATTCTCCTGAGGCTTGACTTGTGATTAGCTGGGAATCTGAGTAGATGGCTAGCTTTTTATTGATAGCTCCTTTGCCAAGCGCAAGCTAGCGGGCAATGCCTCGTACTCTGCCTCGTTGTTTGAAGCCGGGAAGCCAAGCGTGATAGCTTGCTCTAGCGAGGGTTCCATCTGGGGTGATGATGACGACGCCTGCTCAGCTCCTTTCAGTGCGGCGCTCGTCTCTGCGCAAGCGCCACATGTCTACAGGTTTGATGAGGTCTTATCTGCTCTCGAACTTTCCTTCTTTTTTGACCGACTTCTCTTCTTGGTGATGGTGTAGATGCGCAACAAAGTCTGCTAAGGCTTGAGCTTTATTGCAGTCTTGGCCGGTAGAGGAGGTCGTATTAACAGCTCTATAGCCCACTTCATGAGTCGCATTGAGAAGCATCGAGTGTGGAGGATTGATCTCAAAGGAAAGTCGGTCATGACGATGACTCGGTGAGCTTGGTAATAAGGTCGCGACTTCTCGCGAAACCATAAGGGCCAAAATGAGCTTCTCAATTTGGTGCGAGTCTGCATCGAGAGAGCTTTGGCGTGTAGAATATCGGATGTTGGGCCCCAAGTTCTTCTCGGATGAGAGTGAGCTGGCCGAGTTGGACCTTGCAGTACGAACAAGTCTTCATCGAGGCGGCTTTGAGGCGGGGAGGTGAAGTAAGGTAAGTCTTTAGATTCTGGAAAGCTACTTCGCACTCTTCGTCCCATTTGTCTTTTTGTCCTTTCTTCAAAGTTTTGAAGAATGGTGCACTGTCGATGAACTTTGAGAGGAATCTGTTAGGGGCATTGCTCTGCCGTCAGGCTTTGTATCTCCTTCACTGTGGAAGGCGGCTTCATCTCGAGAATGTCTTTGATTTGGTGCGGGTGTGCCTCGATACCTCGTTGCGTCACCAAGTACCCTAGGAACCAGCCAGACGATACACCGAACGTGCATTTACTTGGATTCAGCTTCATGCGATATTGGCGGAGTAGGTGAACGCCTCGGTGAGGTTTTGAGATGGTCGCCGGCAGGGCTTTAACAAAGACATATCGTCCACGTACACCTCCATGGTTCTGCGTCGCTCCTTGAAAATTTTATTCACGAGCCTTTGGTAGGTTGCTCCGTTCTTGCCCAAAGGGCATGACCTTATGCGAGGTCCTTCTTTCGATGATGAAAGAGGTCTTCGCCTTGTCATCATCGTACATCATAATTTGATTATAGTCGGATAAGCATCCATGAAGTGAGCGGTGGTTGCGGAAGTTGAATCCACGGTGATCGATTCTCGCGGTGGGAAGTTGTCTTTAGGGCACGCTTTGTTGAGGTCGGTGTAATCAACGCATACTCTCCATTTTCCCTTTTCTTGTTTTGCCACCAGAACAACGTTAGCCAGCCATTCAGAGTAGGAGACCTCTTCAATGAAACCGGCAGCTAGGAGCTTGTCGATCTCGGCTTCAATGATCGCGACCCGCTCGGGAGCAAAGTTGCGTCTCTTCTGCACCACGGGCTTGCTAGCAGGGTTGACATGGAGCCGATGGCAGATGATATTTGGGTCAATGCCAGGCATGTCAGATGGTGACCACGCGAACATGTCTTTGTTGTTCTGGAGGAAAATGGTCAGCTCTATCTTCTAAATGCAGGCTTAGGCGCGAGCCGATCCGCGCTTTCTTGTGCAGGCTGGTGAGGATCGAGGGGTACTAACTCAGCGTCTTCCTCAGGCTTCCAACCTTCTTCAAGGGAGCCTTCCGGGCGGATTCCCTCATCTCGATCCTTCTTGGTTGAATTAAGCGCGAGCCGATCGCCTCCTTCTGGTGATCGGGATCGGGGTACTAACTCAACGTCTTCCTCGGGCTTCCAACCTTCTTCAAGGAGCCTTAAGGCGGATTCCTCGTCTCGATCCTTCTTGTTTGGATTACGGCATGAGCCAATCTGCGCCTCTTTGTCCGGCTGGTCGATCGGGTGGTACTAACTCAGCGTCTTCCTCGGCTTCCAACCTTCTTCAAGGGAGCCTTCCGGAGGATTCCTCGTCTCGATCCTGGTTCCTTAATTGCTATTGTGAGGCAACTTCCTTCCTTTCGGGTTTGTATGCGCTAAGAGCGCTTCTGCCTCGTTGGCGGCTTGCATTATCTTGGTGTGAGCTGCGCTGCTTGCTCTTCTTGAGCCCTTGGGCGGTGCATCTCCTGCCATGGCTTGGTCGCTGTTGATTCGCGATCCGCCCGGGGATGGGATAGCGGATCTTCGATGTAGGCGGATGTGGCGACCTCGATCTTCTTGATCCACGGTCGGCCCAGATTCCGTTGTAGGAAACCTCGTCGATGACCATGAAGGTCTGTGAGCAGACCACTGGGGGTGAGTGGACATCCAAGTCGATCGTTCCAATAGTGATTGATGTGGCCCCATTGAAGCCGGTGAGCGATCTGGCAAGTTTGCTAATCTTGGGCTCGAACCCCATCTGTTGGATAACAGATAGTTGCAGGATGTTGGCTGCGCTGCCCTCATCTACATGAACTCGCTCGATCACAGCTTGTTCAATTTGGATGCAGATGACTAGGGCGTCATTATGTGGCAGGTCAAGCCCGATCAAGTCCTTCTTCTGGAAGCCGATGATAGGTGTATCCCCAACAGCTGGTACTCCCGTTGTGACTTGGGAGACATAAGTTGCCTGCGCGATCTTTCTCTTGCGCTCCTTGGTGGTCAGCCCGGACTCTTGGGAGTCGGCTAGAATGGTGTTGATTCGAATGACCTTTTGGGGAGGTTCCTTGGCAGCTACATCACGATCCTCGATCTGCTGGATAGCCTTCTTTGCAACGAACTCTGTGCAATGGCCCTCTCTGACCAGCTCCTCAAGGTGCCTTTTCCAAGCGTTGCAGTTGTTGGTGTAATGGCCGTGCTCCCGTGGAATCGCAGTGATTTGCTGGTGTCTCTTTTAGAGGGGTCTCCTTTCATGGGTGGTGGTCACCTCACCCACGGCTTGTCCTTCACCTGAGCTAGGATCTGGTTGATTGGGATAGCGAATTCGGTGAAGGTCCTTGTTTCTAAGCTTTCCTCTTGGGGCCGCGATCTGCGCTTATCTCGGGCTTTTTGCTCGAACTTGTTGCTCTTTTGGCTTGCCTGCTTCGTCGGGTGGTCAACTTGCTTGCTAGCTTTCTTTGCGGCGATCGATCATCGTCCCAAAGTGCGTAGCGCTCTGCCGTCGTGAACATACGCCAAGGTTTGACTTGGAGTTATGGCCACTCGGTATAGCTCGTGCTCGGTTGGCAAGCCCTTCTTGGCGAGGATGCAACAGTCGTTGCATCCTATGATGTTAGCCTTCTCGACCTTAAAGCGAGTCTCGGGTAGTCTCGTAGAGACTCGTGCAGCTTCTTGCGCAGTTAAACAGGTGGTCTGCATGCTTTCGACCGTCTTGTAGGAGGTGTACTCCTTTGTGAAAATGATGGCGAACTCCTTGAAGTTGCCTATTGACGCGGACGGTAGAGTGTGGAACCAATCTGGTTGCTCCTCGCGAGTCGCCATCGCGAACACTTTGCACATCGGGCCGTCGCCTTGTACAGGATCATGGTGCTCTTGAAGTGCCTCAAATGGCTCTCGGGTCGAGTCCCCTTGAATAGAGTGATGGATGGCGTTGTAAACCGCTTCGGCGGCGGAGCTCGTTCCACCTCGTCGGTAAAGGACGAGTAGTCAACTCGATCAATTTCCTTGCATAGGGCCTCCTCCGCGCTTCCTTTGAGTTGGAGACCTCGGAGTTGGTCATTTACTAGCTTTGCGACATCCTCTGCTCGCAGGTTGGAGTCTCGGGCGGCGTCTTGGTGCCTCGGCGCGACCAGCTAACTTCTTCCTTGGTTCCCAAAGGTCGATCCTTGGGTGCTCTGCCGTGAGGCGATTAGGAGATTGAGTTTGTGAGGATTCCTCTGCGGCCGCAGCGTGTTGGTCCTTGAGCCCGGAATGGTGGGCGTCGATCGTCACCCTGCCGCAAGGAAGGTCGTTGGTCGGCGCCTCTTGGTGCCTCGGCGTGGTGGCTAACCTCTTCTCCAACTCCCAAGGGTCGATCCCCTTGGTTGCCCTGCCGGTGGGGCAGGAGAGAAGGTTGAGTTTGGGAGGACCCCTCCACAGCTTGTCGCGACATGTCGGACCTCGGCGGTGGTGGCGTTGATCGTCATCCTCTGCTTGCAAGGAAGGTCGTTGGTCGGCGTCTTCGGTGCCTCGAGCGTGATTGGCTAACTTCTTCTCCGGCTCCCAAGGTCGATCCCTTGGTTGCCCTGCCGATGGGGCAGGAGAGAAGGTTGAGTTTGGGAGGATCCCTCCACAGCTTGTCGCCGCGACCGCTCACGAACTCGAGCTCCTTGTGGACCTAAGCGAGCACGAACATTGGATTGTGGGCCTAGCCTCTCGAGCACATTGGTCCTGGGTTCTAGCCTCGAGCGACTCGAGTATCGCTCGCGCGGTATCTGCGTCTCGCCTGCACGATCTCGCTCTCTTCCTGCGGTTTGCCCTTGTCTCGACTAGCCTGGGACCTCTCGAACTCGCTCGCCAGCATGCTCGTGTGCCCTCCTCTCCTCGTCATGGGGTCCAAGGTTGGGGCCTTGATTCAAGTTGATCTGCCTGAGTAGCTGGCCTGCCAATGAGGTTGTTTTGATCATCGACCTTCTGTGTGAGTTGATCAACCCGCGAGTTAAGGTCCACCTGACTGCTCGGGTCAAGTAGAGTGGTGTGCATTGGGCCCAACGGCATGTGGGCTAGGGCTCCATTAGACGCGTACACAGGTGCATATGTCAAGTGTGATCGCAGAGGAGGGAGAGAATGGATCTGCTCCAAGGCTGGGACGATGTCGAGTAGCCGTGGGGTGTGCACCTGGTCATTAGTTAAGTGGTGTGGCTGTTGTGCTCCAGCGGCGGGACAGAGCGAGCAACTCCGATGTCGGGCGTTGCAAGGCTGTGGAGGTCGAGGGTCATGTGGCGGCTGATGCAATTCCAGCAGTTGAAGGTGGCTGCAAGGCGTTGGCAGCCATGATTCCGTGCGGTTGCATTGAGGTTTCCACCACAAAACCATGAGATGGGCCCATCGTGGTGGCATTACTCTTCGAACGTCTTGTATCAACCATGGTTGTTTGAAAAAATGTGTGAAAGATGGATTTTGAGCACGCTTTGAATATATCTCGCGCTCTCAATGAAAGCACCAATTTGTGGGAGCAAATTTCGTCCCACTAGAATATTCGCCAAAGATTCCTTCGTCTTCTCCACTTCTCTTTCTCCCTGCAAAACATGATCGGGGTAAAAGGACCACACCCGGGTGTTGGCCAAAAGGCCCTCCGATGCCTAAGTTAGGTAGGGTATTTCAAGGAAAGCAGGGTGGCAGGAGCCGTGTGTGGTGGCGGGCCTTGTGTCAGAGAGAGAAAGAAAATGGTGGTTAGGGTTTGTGAGAAATAATTTCTGCAGAGTTTGGTAGGAATTTAGGACGTACCTTGACCTTTGTGCGTGTGCCAAGTATTTATAATGGTCTCAGAGATTAGGGTTTCGGAGGAATAATTCCATAGATGGAAAGGAATTATTCCTCCCCTATTTGGAATTGATTTGATTAATTAGGGATTTGATTTATTATGGTAAATCAAATCCCTAATCGTGGTAGGTATCAGATCAAATCCTAATTTAATTAGGTAACTCCTCATTTAATTGGGAATTGGGGTAGGAATCAAATCAATTCCCAACTTAATTAGGTAATTCTCAATTTAATTGGGTAACTCCCAATTAAATTGAGTAACTCCCAATTAGGTTGAGTAATTCCCAATTAGGTCAAATAATCCCCAAATGGAAGGAATTATTTGACCTAGGGTATGATTTAATTCGGTTCCTACAATTACATCCTTGATGGCACGAACTATCCAAGTTGGCTTCGCAAAGTGAAACTTGTCCTTAAAATGGATGAGATTGATTATGTGTTGACACAAGCCCCATCACATATTCTTCTTGACGAAACAACTACTCAGGAAGAAAGAACTGCTTATGAGAAGCATGTCAAAGATGATAGTAGAGGTAAATGTTACTTACTAGCATCCATGAACGATGAGCTACTAAAACAACATGAAGATATGGATGATTGTGCTTCCATATTGCTTCACCTTAAAGAGCTTATGGTGAAGCTACTCGTAGCTTGCGTTACAATACAATATGTGAACTTGTCAACACAAAGATGACAAGAGGGACTCCGGTTAATCAGCATGGTCTCAAGATAATATCATTACTTGAGAAATTGGAAAAATTGGATGCTCCATTTAATGCTGAAGTTCAACAAGACTTTTTTCTTTCGTCCCTCTCATTAGATTTTTCCCAATTTGTTATGAACTATAATATGGGAAAGATGGAAAGTTCCTTATCTGAGCTACTCAATATGGCTATGGTAGCTGAAAAGAATATCTTGAAGGATAAAGGAATGACAGGGACAGTTGCGATATTTGAAAAGGGTTCTTCCTCCTCTTCCAAATCCAAACTGAAAGGGAAGGATAAGGGAAAGAAGAAGAAAGGTTTTCTAAAACCCAAAGAAGGAAAAATAACAAAGAAAGGCAAGGAACCGAAAGGAACTTGCTTTCACCTGTGGAAAGGATGGACATTGGAAGAGGAATTGCAAGGATTACCTTGCAAGCTTAAAGAACAAGCCTTCATAAGGTAACACTCTTGTTCTTGAATCAATTTTCACAGTTAATACTTCTACCTGGATAGTTGAATCAGGAGCTAGTCAACATATTTGCAATTGTGTGCAAGGACTAGTGGGAAGTAGAAGACTCAGAAAAGGAGAAATGGTGCTAATTGTGGGTAATGGCACTAAGGTAGCTGCCAAAGCTGTAGGCACATATCATCTCAATCTACCTTCCGAAGAGACCCTGAAATTAAATAATTGTTATTTCATTTCTGGTTGTGTAAAGAACTTAATATCAGTCTTCTATGCTTTTAAGAGATGGATTTGTTGTTTTGTTTGACAAACTACTTTGTTCTATTTCACATAATAATCAAATTATTGCTTATGCAAATTTGATTGATGGTCTTTTTCATTTGGAAATGAATGGAAGTATTAACTGTATGGAAAAATATGCATCTAGACCTAAAAGGCCTAGAGAAGTGGATAACTCAACTAAATTGTGGCACCTCAAACTTGGACATATTAGCCAAGATAGGATTCACCGGATGGCAAAAGATGGATGCCTTGGATCTTTAGACCATGCTCCTATGCCTACTTGTGAATCTTGTTTACAAGGCAAAATGACCAAGTCTCCTTTTATTGGTAAAGGAGAAAGAGTTACAGAATTGTTGGGGTTGATCCACACAGATGTTTGTGGACCTTTGTCTACAAACGCAAGGGGAGGTTATTCATACTTCATTATCTTTACCGATGATCATTCACGGTTCGAGTATTTATATTTAATGAAGCATAAGTCTGAATCTTTTGAAAAGTTATCTAGAATTCAGAAATGAAGTTGAAAACCAAACTAGAAAGAAAGAGTACTAAAATCCTTAGATCCGATCGAGGCGGTGAATACTTAAGCACAGAAAGTTTTTTGATTACCTGCAAGGAACATGGCATCTTATCACAAGTGGACTCCACCAGGAACTCCACAACATAATAGGGTTTCTTAAAGGAGAAATCGAACCTTAATGGATATGGTTCGTTCCATGATGAGCTATACTGATTTACCTATATCCTTTTGGGGATATGCACTTGAAACAGCAATTCATTTGTTAAATAGAGTGCCATTCCAAATATGTTTCCAAAAACTCCATACGAAATGTGGTTTGGGAAGGAAACCAAGTCTTGGATATATCAAGATTTGGGGTTGTCCAGAGGAATTTTCTGAAGTTTTTGTCAGATTGTGGTTGTGATGATTCTTTTTGAAGTTGCAGAACCGACTTTACTTCCAACGGTCTAATTCTCATCAAATTATAGCCGTTGGATTGGTGCGAGATCTAACGGGTATGATCCCCTTATGGATTTGTTAGTTCCTGCTGTTTTGAGTTTGGAATTTTCTAGTCATTGGCGGTGGAGCGGACTTCCTCCAGCGGCTGGGTGGGTTTTCCTTTACACAAAGAAAGAGCAAAGCCCATGACATGAAGAGAGCCCAAATATAGCCCAAAAGAAACTCAAGATGGGTTTTCTTTTATAAGTGTACAAAGAAAGAGCAAAGCTCACACCATGAAGAAGCCCAAAGATCACGTAAAAGAAACTCAGGCCCATTTGGTTCACGGATTGAACTTCTTGGGAATAAACTTCCTATGTATAATCCCACGAGATGGGAATGGAGAGTGTCCATTCCTATGTTTGGGAACGCTGCGAAATGAGGATTAGGAAATGTTGTTTTCTCCCATTTTCATGTTTTTTTAATATGGTAAATTCATATTTTTCCATATTAAAAAAATTAAAATTAAAAACAAAATCAGATAATAGGTCATACTTTTATGAAACATAACTACTCATATTATACTTAAATCTAAAAATAAAAGAAAAAGTAAAAAGTAAAACCTAATTGGCACATGCGTTGAAACGACGTGACCCAAATTCCACTTTGGAATCTGTTTAAAACTAACAGGTGGTCGTGGGTTGTGAAATGACCAAAATGCCCTGAAAACAATAATACAAACTGAAAAACTCCAACTTGTGGCTGCACCGATAAGCTGTAGGCTGCCTACGTACCATTTTCGAAGGATCAAGCCACACGTAGTTCTTTCCTTTGTTCCTGACCTGCAATTGGTTTGTTTATTGTAAACCTAGTTCTAGGGCTGGCGTGTTTCTGGAGTAATCGGGGCTTCGTTTTACGATCCATCAACTATTATATGATCATGGAATTACCTAGACCAATATACTTGAATATGACTACGATCCAACGGTCCGAACCTATCGAACCCGGAAATCGCACAATAGGCGAGATCCGTTCGGGGTTTAAACGGTATCCGAATCAAGATCCTGAAATCCTACGCGCTCGTGAGGACTAAGGAATTATTCTAGGACTCACTGTGGTCCCCACCCTGCTGCCCACGCCGCCACACGCGCCGGCATCGCATGGTGCCTAAAGCGATAACGCTTTGCCGGAAAAACTCCAAGTCACGGCTCAAGGTTCCTACCCTACCCTAGGTGTAACACCTTATTTGGAGCCACTTTTGTTCTTGGACCTACCCCAAAAACTGGCTGGAAGTGGCCGGAATCGCACCCTCAAAACCGGCTGAAACCTAGCTTGATAATCGAACTGTTTACGCTTGGAAATTCTGAAATCCTACCCAACCATCAGCTAGAACATGGAAAATAGCTAGAAAATCATACCTCATTCGTCAATTTGGCAGCCGGAGAAGAGAGAACGAACGGTGGGAAATTTTGACAAAAACCGGGCTGTTTTGGCCATTTTCCGGCGACTGGTGTTGCTGTTAATGACGGAGGAGGCATTGGGTAGGAAGAGGGCGTCGAGCCGGTTCGTTTGGGACCGATGCCACCCCAAACGGTGGCCGGATGCGACGGTGGTGGCCCAAAAACCAAGCTGATGAATAGTAACAGGGGGAAGGGGAAGGGCTGCTCGAACCAGAGGGGAGGAAAAATAAATAGAACCCAAGTACTGTAGCTACAGTAACAAAGTTTAGAATTCCCATTACGTCCTTTTCGTTTTTAGACCTTTCCTCCTTCGTTACAACTCGAAATCCAGCGTGCCGCATGTCTACAAACTTGTTTCGTCACACTCTACGCAATGGTGTAATCGAAATTCCAAATTCCTTTCCTGGATAAAAAAGTCAACTTTTAAACCATATAAATTATTCTATGGGTATTCTAGTCCTTTACTAGAATAAAGATAATAGTTAAAAAGTTAATTAATGACCGAGTTGTTACATGTATGAGCATGTACCAAGGGCTAGTAAACATAATTCATGTTACTAAACTGAAATTAATTCACAAAACAATAATTGTTAACACACTAAAACAGAACAGAGGGGTTAAAAGTGAAAATTTATTTATTTATTATTATTATTATTTTCTCACTGAATTACTATTTTGCATTGGGTGGAATAGCTAGTAGTAGAGTACCAACCCAACAAACGGCGGAAAGTTCAAGGTGGAACAAGGTTACGAGTAGGGTGCTCTCCTTCTCTTCTGTGTCGTCTCGTCGCTCGCTCCTCTCACTCTCAGTCTCTCAGCGGCCTCCGCCTCCGCGCCTCTCTCCTCTCAATATCACGCAGGTCAGCTTCTCTCATCTCTCTGTATTTTATCCCTTCGATACTCTTGCTCCGATAACTCTCTCTCATCCAAAACTTCTCAGCCTCTCCGCTCCATCTCAGCTAACTCTCTTTCTCATCTCATCTCAATATCAGGTACGTATGTGTCCTCTAGCTCCAATTGCTCTGTATTTCAACTTTCTTTTACAGACTTAGGTTTGTGGAAATTAATTTGGGGATTTTGTTTTAATTGGTCTGTTGTATGTTTGTTTAGACCTGTTAATGAATAATGAATCAAATAGATTGTCATAGAAATAATTACCGAAAAAAGTAATGCTAGGACATCAAATATTTGAACAAAATTTGAGTGACACCATGAATGTAATTATCAAAAACTAATAAGCCTCTTAAAGAGTAATTAACCCAAGTTTAACCCAAGTTTAACCCAAGTTGCTCTGGAAGATCTCTGAAGGCATAAGAAGTAAGAGCAGAAGCATCATGTGATTCAATTTGGGTTGGGGCACTGGGTTGGGGATGGGTGGTTGTGGCGAAGTGAGGAATGGAAGTATGGTTTTCTGGGAGATAGAGGGTTAGGAGGGGCTGGGGATGTTGAATGCTTTGTTTTTTTTTTTGGTACATAATGCTTCTTCTTTCACTTTCACTTTCGACAATGATGCTTTCTTTACCTTTGTTTTTTTGGTGAAAGATGCTTTCTTTACTAATTTCTAAATACATTATTAAATTAATAAATGATCGGTTAATTCATATAGAATTAAAACTATGCTGGGTATTTGTTTACGTGTTATAAATAAATACCACTTTATGGAGTTTTTTAAAGACAAAATAAACTCAAGTGAACGAAACATGAATACCTCTTTATTATTTTTCATTCCGTTAGTTTATAAATTGATAATATTTTTTAATTAAAAATTTGAAATATACACTAAAAATTTATCCTGTGTATAATTAAAAGTAATTCTTTATCCCAAACCATGTTCGCTAATGGGCCAATAAAATGGCAATAATGCTTCAGTAATAATGCACTCAATGTTTTGTATGGATTGCTATGTATTTATTATGAATATTGGAAGTTATAGCATAGAAAATTAATAATAAATTGAAGAGAGCAACATGTAGCTTCGGGGATTGGTACATCGTTAAGGTTTCTGTATGGTGTTCTTCCCGCATAGCTCCAAGTTTTTTTCTTATGATTTTTATTTTTTGAATGTTTTAAGGTAAACAAAAAAGTAATAGAAACTAAAGTTAATTTATATGGAAAGAGTTTATATTTCTTTCTTGTTTTAGAGTTATCGCATGCATGTATGTTGATAGAGTTATCTCTTGTTTTAAAAAGGCTTCTTGTTTCATGGTTGATTCCACTTTATGCTAAAAGCTCTCCCCTTGAAATAATACACAAGAGCCAACTGGCCTTTATTGTGATTTGTAATTGAGACTTTTCTCTTTGGTTCATTGGGTCATATGGTACTGACATTCTAATTTTTCTTTGATAGATTTGTCAAGTCTGTCATTAACAATATGGCTGATATGTCATCATTTATCTGAAGTTGGACAACAGGACCTTATTCTCAACAGAGGATAATTCGGAGATAAAAGTTGCATAGTCCTTCATAACAAAGACATCTACTGTATTACCAATCGAAGATGGCTTTTGAGGACAAAGATCTTGTGGAAATCTTAGAGGAGCATAAACAAATTGACATTGCCAAATATATCAATTATGTGAGTGCCCCACAGGCAGGTGCTATTGCAACATTTTCTGGTACCACGCGCGACACCTTTGAAGGCAAAACAGTCTTGGAGCTTAGATATGAAGCGTATGTGCCCATGGCATTACGGTGCATGAAGTCCATTTGTTCATCTGCTAGATCATCCTGGAATCTCCTCTCCATTGCAGTTGCCCACTGCCTCGGCGCAGTTCCAGTTGGTGAAACAAGTGTTTTCATTGCAGTCTCAGCCGTTCATCGGGCTGATGCATTGGATGCTTGTAAATTTGTGATTGATGAGATAAAGGCATCAGTTCCAATATGGAAGAAGGAGGTTTATAGTAATGGAGAGGTTTGGAAGGAGAATTCAGAGTTCCTGGAGCGAAGGCTGGATCTTGGGAAAAAAGATGAGATGTGGAATGAAAAAGAAATTGAAGTTGAAGTTGAGAGGCATACTAGGAAGAGCTGTTGTGGGGCTAAGGTAAAGGTCATTGAGGAAGGAGATAAAAAATGAAGCTGAGCAAAGCTTCTATTTATTTATGTTTAGGAAAGATTTTCTCTGTCATAATGAAATGTAACTCTTTAAAACCTAATAATCTTCTTTTTATATAATAAGAATAGGAACTTGGAAATAACTTTGGCACTTCATGTCTCCTTTTGTGGTTTGTACACTTTATGATCTGCTTGCTTGCGTAAGTCACAAATTGTTGAACTACTCTGCTTCCGAGTTTTGGTTATTTCTTCAGACATCTCATGCATTTTATTTGAAAACAAAACAAGACACTCGTTAATTTCAGGACATGTCTAATTAATTTCACCCTATATGTTTTTTCTGATAGAATTAGCTCTGAAGGTTCAGAACGTCAGTTCCAAGAAATATTATCTGCTTTGTTGGAAATTTCTCACAAATGTATAGGTATAGGAATTCTTTCTAGGTACGTAGCTTTCTCTGTGGACCAGATACATTTTAGCTTGGAATTCTTGTTGAAAACAAAAATGAAATAGGGCATGGTGGTTTAGGAGTTAAAAAACTACAAAATTTTAACTAGCAAAATTGGATAATGGGACAGTTACTTGAAAATACTTGAGACATAATTCTTTCTTTCAAGTATTTTCAAGGTGCAAAACTTATGCTAAAAGGAATGAGATGAGAAATGTATTAAATTATGGACGTTTAATTGCATATTTATGCTTTCCTTTGAAGTATGGAGACACATGAAGCTGAAGCAATTGGT
Organism: Prunus mume; assembly: GCF_029339155.1. Taxonomy (NCBI): domain Eukaryota; kingdom Viridiplantae; phylum Streptophyta; class Magnoliopsida; order Rosales; family Rosaceae; genus Prunus; species Prunus mume. Next base: position 28,583,896 of record NC_142700.1, read on the forward strand.
TAAGGTGAAGATAAACATCAACTTCATACAAATCCATTGACATACACAGGGTGAGAAAGGACCAGACCAAGAACTTGGTGGCATTAGCATTTAAAGGAATATATAAAATATTACAAAGAAAGAATGCTGGGCTGTAAGCCTGTAACAACAATAGCAGCCAACAGCTGCGGATCATAACAGCAAAATGATCTTCCATTCCCATACTTCTAACTAGAGGAGCAGTTAATCATGGCCTATCAGAATACAATAGTATCATGGTTGTTTATTTGGCGGAAAGGTTACCACCGGGCGGTGAAAGAAGAGCCACGGCACCATGCTGCGGGCTGCAGAACTTGTTATAGACTGCCTTGAGCTTACTCTCTGCAGCCGCAGAATGAAAAGTGTGCAACAGCTTTGCGCAGTCCCTGTTCCAGTAGAATCCAAAGTACAAAGGAAAATAAAAAAGATCAACTAAATGTCACAATAATTAGTAAGTACAAAAATTTATGAGCTGTAAATTGTGAAAGGCTCACATCAGCTCATCTTCAGAATAGCCAGTATGATGCTTGAGAGTCTCAGTCCAGAAAGGGGTCCTGTCAAGGGTGCATCGAGCAACATAAACAGCCGAAGCAGCCATCATTGAAGGGCAGTAGAGAATCGTAGCAGAATAGTCCATCAGACCCAGTTCAGCCAGAAAATACACCATATTCTCCATCTACATTTTATTATCACCAACAAACAAAAAATTAAAAAAAATTCAAACAAATCAAATTGTTAAATACAGGTTTTCACCATGGACTTGAATATCCATGAACCTCAAAATCACATACCAACTCGTCATCAGATGAAGCAGATGATGCTTTGATATAGCGCACCAGGAAGACATAAGTTGTGGGAACTGTTAGGCACCATCCCAGCTTTCCCAAGATTGCTTTCTCCATCACTAACACCTTTTCTTTACCATAAGCATTGTCTGAAATGCAGACAAAGTCGTTGACCTGCCCATTTTAACAACCAAAACCCAAGATTAATATTCAAAAAACCAAAAGAGAAAACCCACATGCAAGATACACAAACAAACAACAGTTGCTACCTCTGGTGCCCAAATTTCTTCATATTTGCTTGCAAGAAGCATTGAGCTGATGCCAACTAACTGAAGCTCCCTCCTTGGTACAACTTTAACCGAAAGGAATCGATCGACAAGGTTTATGGTAAGATAGAGGGTTTCTGGCATGAGTTCAAATTTGTGATGAACTTCTATCAACCAATCTACAAGGATTGATCTCATCTTGGCATTTATTTCTGGCTGTAAAGCCATGTACTCGTGCACACAATTCTCATCCTGCATCCATCAGAAGGAAGCATAACAATCCAATATGAGAAAGTGACAGAGAGACAGAAAGAGAGAGAATGAGTGTAGAGTTACAAGTCAATACTTCTGTGAGCTTGTAAAACTGGTAGATTTCATCCAAATATTCAACTACTGCCAACTCATTATCGGCATCAGCTGCATCAATGTCCACTTTTGGATCCTTTGGCTTACTAGTGAGTCCACAAGCAGCCTGTGAGAAAAGCAAACTCAGTGGACAATACAACAATGCAGAGCAAAAAGTAACAAAAATTGAGCCACCAAAAAAGAAATTTACTTTGCTTCGGGCACTGAGAATTGATGTAAAGGCCCTGGCATTCTTCTTTGAGGCTCCTCCTCTAGATCTCCTTCCACTAACAGCACTCTTCTCATTTGCAGCCGCCACAGCCTTCTTTGCAGCACCGGATTTTCCAGCCGTCAGCCCCCCATTAATTACTTCTATGACCGGTTTCTGCAAATTACAATAGCCAAACATTGTGATAAAGTGAGATAGTAAATTCTAAGACTTCATTGAGAAGAAGAAGAAAAATAAAAGTAAAATAAATTGAAAAAAATTTGGATTGGATTGGTACCTTATTCTTCTCTGATGGGGCAGGAAGCTTAGCAAGGATCTTCCCTTGGGCAGCAGGGGCAGTTACTACTAGGTTACTAATGTCTTGAAGAACTTGCCTATTTTTCCCCTCTGCTGCTACCTTCTTCTGCTTGCCTTCCTCTAAAATACCATTAAACTCTCAGTTTTCACATTGAAATGGGCAAACAGACCGCATCAAACAAAAGTTCAAACGAATGGATCAGCCATTTGTTAGGACACAATAGAAAAGATAACACAAATTCAATGCTAGCTCCCATGAGATGGACCAAAAATTACCAACGCTTACTTACGAGGTCAGAACATAAAATGGAAAAGACAACTCACAAAATTGTTGTTTATGAAAAAAATATAAAAGAAAAATAATCATGAGGTGGATGGAAATAGCCAACAGAAAGTTTTCGAAAACCGCACAAGGAATTGAATAAAAGATTTTAGTATAGCGACATATGAACAAAAATCTCAAAAAAGGAAAAAAACATTTCAAAAATTGGAACTTGATCAGTAAGACCCACAGAAAACAATAATGAACGGATCTCTGTTTCTCTATCAAAGCAAACAAAGATGCCCAAAAGAACCAATCAAAGAAGAACTTAAACCAAGCACATTGGTACCTCTTTGTAGTTGGTGAGGCACAACAACAACGGCTCTGGAAGCCATTTCAAGATCTTGATTTTCTTGACCGTTACTGCCAAAAACTCCTCCTAGACTCGAAAAGAACGACGACAAGAACACCTGGAGACGGCTGTTGCGCGTCTCTCTTTCTTCCTCGACGTTAATGGTCGCCACTTTCTTCAGTTCAGCCCCTCTTTCTCTCTCTCTCTAAAATTCCTTTCGATTGTCGCTTTCTCTTTCTCAGGAATTTGGGATTTTCTGAAGTTTTTGTCAGATTGTGGTTGTGATGATTCTTTTTGAAGCTGCGGAACCGACTTTACTTCCAACGGTCTAATTCTCATCAAATTATAGCCGTTGGATTGGTGCGAGATCTAACGGGTATGATCCCCTTATGGATTTGTGAGTTCCTGCTGTTTTGAGTTTGGAATTTTCTAGCCGTTGGTGGTGGAGCGGACTTCCTCCAGCGGCTGGGTGGGTTTTCCTTTACACAAAGAAGGAGCAAAGCCCATGACATGAAGAGAGCCCAAATATAGCCCAAAAGAAACTGAAGATGGGTATTCTTTTATGAGTGTATAAAGAAAGAGCACGAAAAAGCCCAAAGATTGCACAAAAAAACTCAGGCCCATTTGGTTCGTGGATTGAACTTTTTGGGAATAAACTTCCCATGTATAATCCCACGAGATGGTAATGAAGAATGTCCATTCCCACGTTTGGGAACGCTAGGGAATGAGGATTAGGAATGTCCTTTTCTCCCGTTTCCATGTTTTATTTATGCAATATTAGGAATGAAAAGTTGATCAGTTTTCCAACCCCTGGATTTATTATTATTAAAAGTTATTAATATGAAGAGTTTTTTAAATGGTCAAAAGTAGTATTTTAAAATAATAACATTGGTCTATCTTTGACTCAAAATAAAATAAAATAGCATGGGTAAATTAGTCCAAAAAATTTGCCTTAAATGCTTTCCCAAGTGAGGGAAAAAGTTTCCCAAGGTGAGCCAAGGTTATAAACTTTCCCCCTACATGGGAAGTCCATACCCATGAGTTCATAATTGTATTTCTAAGAGTGCACTACCAAATATGGGAATGCAATTTGAAACTTATTCCCAATCTCCTAAACCTTGAACCAAATGGGCCCTCAAGATAAAGCAAGAAGACTATGGGAATAAGAAATTAATCCACTAGCACCCTAAACAAAACTTGGGGAAGTGGAACTATAATCAAGAAACATGTTTTCCCAATTTCTATCCATGATCACATATGAATAAAATCATGAGATTGGTAGGACTTGACGACAAAGGCCTACTAAGGCAAACATGCTTATGCCCATAAATAAATGCAGGGGTAAGTTATAAGGGGTGTCTATGCGGGGTATCTAAGAGCCATCATATTAAATTAGACGGTTAGTTTTCAAAATAGGGTGCATTGTTAGAACTGTGTTGAAATTACTCGTTGGATGCGTTAGAACCCAACTTCAGTTCAAGATGTTTCCCTCTCACTGAAAAACTCAAAACCTCACTCCTCTCTCTTCCAATCTAACACAAACCCACTATTACAAAGATCCAAAAACCCTAGACTGGCTCTATTCTTATCAGCCTTTCAATCCAGAGTCTTCAATTTCAAAACAAAGTGTATTGTTAGAACCTGTTTGAAATTACTCATTCGATGCGTTAGAACCGGACTTCAATTCAATATGTTTCCCTTTCTCTGAAAAACTCAGAACCTCACTCCTCTCTCTTCCAACATAACGCAAACGCACAATTACAAAGATCCAAAAAGTAGACTTGCTCCATTCCATCTCCACCACCAAAGAGTCTTCTCTAATGTCCACCACAATCTCTCAAGCTGACTAACTTTTGGAGGTAATTTTGTTGTTGCTGGATTGATTTTCTTGGGTTTGGTCTATTTTTGGTGGGGTTGGGAAATTCGTCATTTCTTTACAAATATTGCGTCATTTCTTTACAAATATTTAATATATTTAGTTGATTGATTTTGGTAGGAGTGGGAAATTCTGAAATTTAACGGCTTCAGTAAAAGATTCTAAAGTTAGGCTTAATGCGCATTAAGAGTAAGCATTTGGAAAGGATATTGGGTGAAATTTTATAGTTGCTGGTTTGAATTGCATTTGTGTTCTTAATTGAATATGTTGGTTCTAACTTCTTCTTTTTCCAGATTATTTCATAAGAGATGATGTAACTGTTATTAAATTTTTCTTGTGTTTTGTGTTTTGTGTAATCGGAATCCAACAAGTTGGGCTTTGCGCCTTTTCTATCAATTTAGCCAATGTTTTGTGTAATTGGAATGCACTGCTATGCACTCATGTTTGCAACGCAATAATATTTGATTAATGAATTAATGTTTGCTATGTAGTAATATAGAAGCAATTTAATAATATGTGAGTAAAATTTGTGGGGGCTCAGAGGAGAGTGATGATTGTGTAATAGCTAATGAGACGGTTTACATACCTAAAGTAAGAAATGAGGAAAACACCAACAGTTTGGGATGGAGTTCAACTCACTTGACCTCGTTTATGATTTCTACAATAGATATGCATTCTTGGTTGGCTTCGACATCATTCCAACTTTAAGGAAAAAGGCAATACAGAGATGATGAGGAAAGAATTGGTATGTTGCAAACAAGGTGCATATAAGAAAGATAAAACTTAGCTGAGAAAAAGACAACGGGGATAAGTAGAGGTGATTGCAAGGCTAAGGTTGTGGTTGTGAAAATAAATGGGCACAAGAAGTGTACCATCTCTCTTGTTGTAGTGGGAACAATCATACGATGATACCCTCAGAAAGAGTGCATTTTTTTGAGATCACACTGTCGTATTTCACATTCTATAAAAGTACTCACAAAACGGTTCAGTTAATATCCTCACTCATAAGAATGTAAGTATTTTCGAGGTGCAATCTGGAGGAATGGATAAAATTGGTTTTATCAGAAATGATATTTACAATCTTGAATATAGTGTGAGTGTGAAGCTGAGGAACCATGATGTTGAACTATGAGTATTTTATGGCTAAACAAAAAAACAGCCTTTTTATTTCAAGATTGAGGGAGATGCCAATGACAGGTTTAGTCGATGTTTTTGGGCAAATGCAACCTCTAGACGGGCGTACGGGTTTTAAGGAGATGTTGTTGCATTTGATACCACATTCAACACGAATCAATATGACTTGACATTTGCGCCAATGTTGGGGGTTAATAACCATGGTTAGACAATTGTCTTAGCATGCGCATTTTTGAGTAAGGAAACAACCGAGTCGTTAATCTGGATGTTTGAGGAGTTTAAGAAAGTCATGCCAATGTGGTGAACCTAAAATGATCATTACAGATCAAGATGCGGCGATGGCTGGAGCGATTTCAATAACCTTCCCCACTACATTTCATTTTACCCAAGTTGTAACAACCCGAACCTAAATTGATTTAATTATTAATTTATTCAATTAAAAGAAAATTTTACCCTGAAATATTTTAATGGTTTAAAATATTGACTTTTTATTCGGGATGGAATTTGGGGATTTGGTTGTACTGTTGCATAGAGCACATCAAGATGAGTCCGTAGACACGTAGTGGGCTCAAATCCGAGTTGTAACGAGAGAGATACGATCAAAATTCAAGTAGGGGAAAAATTGTAATTCTTTGAAACTGGTTTTTAAAACCAGAATTTCTCTCCCTCTCTTTCTCTCTCTCTCACTCTCTGGTTTGCACAGTAGCCCCTCCCCTTTGAAACAGCGACAGTTCTTACATTGCCATCACCGCCACACTCCACCGTTTTGGGTGGCACCGGTCCCAAAAGAACCGAGCCACTTCCCTCTTCCCATCCCGACCAACCTCAGCCATTGGAATCACTAGTGCTGGCCGAAAATTGAAGAAATCCGGCTGTTTTTGGACAGTTTTTGATTTTTGAAAGCTTGTTCAGGTGTTTTCGACGGCCAAATTTTGCAATCCAGGTATGCTTTCTCATCTTCTCAAGGTGTTCTAGCCGCTGGTTGTGATATTTAAGAGAAATTTCTGTGTTTTGGTAGTTAAATAAGCGATTGAAAATCTGCGGTTTTGACCTCCAATTCCAGCCACTTTTGGGTAGGTCCAAGAACAAAAGTTGCTCCACTCAAGGTGCTGAGTCTTGGCCTGCGGTTTGGAGTTTTTCTTATAGCCAGAATTTGATTTGGACACCCATGTGCTGTCGGCGCTTGGGGCGACTCGTGGGCCACATGGTGGCTTGTCTTAGAGTCATAAAATAACCATCACGCCGTCCCGAGCACGATGGTATGCTCATATATGAATTTGGTTATTGTTTGATCGTCAAACGGATATCACATATTAGGCGTTATCTGGGTTCGATATATTCAAGCTGTTGGATCGACTCCAATTTAATATATGTTGATCTATGCATTCTTAGAATCGTGTAGGATTTCGTGGATCGTGAATCGGAGCTCGGATGTTTCGATTCAATAACTTAAAGTTTGCATTTAACGATAACCCGTATGATCGTTTGATCGCGAAAAAGACGATCCTAGAATATTTTCGATTCGTTTACCAAAGTTGACTTGATCGATATCCTTGTAGGGCTTTTTCCTTCCAAAGAACAAATGGGTGGGCTTGTTGCAAAAGGAGTTACGAGGAGATTGCATAACCGTAAATATTTTTGTTTAGGTTCGAAAATTAAGCCCCAAAATACCTCAAAAGGGCAGCAAAACCTTAGGAGATATTTTGTCCCAGATAATCTTCACCAACGAGAATAATGGTGACTTGCAGGTAGTTTTGGCATGCTTAGACGAGTGAGGATGGTCTTTCTAGCTAGCATGAGCTTCTGGCATGAGGCATGGGGAGCAAAATCAACATGGGTTTAGCACTAAGAGAGAGATTAGGCTTGGTTTATGAGAAATGAAAGTGTTTAAGTAAGGAATGAGGTGTTTTGTGAGGAATTTTGACTAGAGAAAGAAAAAAAGAAAGGCGTTCTTCCAGCTGGAAGAACAAATTGGAGAAGAAGATGAGCACGAGTGAGTTTTGCAAGATAGAGAGAAAAGCTTGCTCTCTGCAGTTGTGGGTTGTTTTGTTGGGTAGGGGAAGGCTCAATTTATAGCTGAAATCACCATTTTCAAGAAACCCTAATGGCTTTTACTTACTTTGGCTAAGTTTTTCTTCCCTTCTCCTCCCCTTCTCTGACTTCCCCTTCTTGGCAAAGATTGCTTCATCTATTTTCATGAATTGGGATTTGGGGCTCAACATCCTCCTTTACATGTGCATCCGGGGAGCTTTATTGGTTTGTTTTATTTTGTTATTTCTTCTTTTATTTCCTCCGTTTTATTTACCAAATTTGACAAAAGAAAGGATTAGTGAAAGATGCATTGGTAAGGATGCTTTGACATTTGAGAAATGGTATATCATCGGTATCTTTGGATGTCTCGAGCTTGGGAGGTTTCAGTACTTTGCCTAGTCGCCATCCTTTCCTCACGTGTCCTCTGTTCTCTCCAAAAGCTGAGGTTTGTGTTGTGGGCTAAATTTTAGGATTTTATATGGGCTAAGGTGATTTAACCAACTAGCTAAGTAGTTGAGCAGGGGTTGAAAAGGGTTTTTACTAAACATTGGGCTTCTTAGCTTGGGCTTTATTTTGGTATATATAAATATTGTAATTATGGGCTACTATTTCTAAGCTCTTGTGCTTACACCACATGTATTGGGCCTAAGTTGTGAAAATGGGCTTGAGTCTCGAGGCTCCCAAGCAACCCGAGACCTTCCATTTCTCGGTCCATCAATGGGTCTCATGTTGATTTATCACCATCCATGCCACAACCCACTCAAGCAAGCCCCGGGTTTTTTTGAGTGGCTTGGGCCCACCTAGGCTCGTTGCGTGGTTGTGCGAGATAACGGCATGGCATGTTGCTCGGCATATTTTACCTTATGGGGGTCGCCCTTAGGGGAAGGATTGTTTTAATTTTAGCATGAGTATATTACACACAATGGTTCATATTTTGTCGCGAATCATAGCATGCAAGATAATTTGTTTATTTAGCGTGGCATGTAGATTATAACTCGCATGGATAGACCCTTTTTTTCTTTTCCCTTATGGAATATTGTATTGGGCTGATAATTGCTCGGGCCCAATCCATGGATTTTTTGGGCCTCAACAATCCTAAATCTTGTTGAACCTATAAGAACTTCTGAATCAGGAGGAATTGTCAGAGTATCATTGGACCTAATGCGGCCTAGTTGACATGAATTGCAAGTTTAGCCTAGACCCTCGTTGAATTGTTGTGAGTCTTCCAAAATAATGATGTTTTTACCTTTTGAGAAGTATATAAAACTACCCTGTGAATGAGTCTTGTTCGGTAGTCGAGTTATTCTGATTATGTTGAGATTACGGAATCTTTTTATAGTGTTATATTGAAATTCTTGGATATCATATTGATAATTGAAGTTATGAGATTTTCTTTAAAGGTTATTACTTTTCATTAAATGATATTATTATAAGTATAAATATAGTATATGGATTGGATAGTATTGGGTTATGTATGGAAGTATAATATTTTAATTGTGGGATCCGATATGTTATGGAATTCATGTGAAAACAAGTATTGAATTCTATTTGAATTATTTCGGATCTTTAGAAAATTTATGATGAGTTTTCATACTACAGTTTTCAAACCCTCCTCAAGAGTACCCCCCATGTTGTCCTTGAAACAGATTTGTCATTTATGACATGCCTCACAAGTTTCGGGGATGCCTGAATCATGTGGTGTGAGGATATGCGTTCTGGGGCTAATTACATGTTCCCGAGTTCATGAGGAATGCGGCTCAGCTGACTAATGGTCCCCTAAGGCTTGCGAGGAATACGGTTCGGTTAACTTTGTGTTTCCGAGGCATGTGAGGATGGAATTGTGAAATAATTTTGGAATTGACGGAATGTTATTGGAATTGCCGGAATAATATTGGAATTGACGGAATGTTATTGGAATTGCCGGAATATTATTGGAATTGACGGAATGTAATTGGAATTGACGGAATATGGATAGGGGGGTACGTCCAGATGGAGAGTTTTCTAAATTTTAAAGATTTTATACAGTTCACCATTAATTTCTTAAGCAATGAGTTTGTTTTATAAGTAAAAGAGGAAAATATATGTTTCAGTTAAGCAGTTGTTATCGACATCAGTTTCGAAGGAAAGGTTAAAAGTATTTTCAGCGGTTGTTTGTTTTATTTTTATTTTCATTTTCATTTTTATTATTATATTTATATATTTATATATTTATATATTTATATATAAATCTAAAACAGTAATACATAAATTGATTTATGAATTAGAGGAAGTCCAGTGAGTGGACTTTCGTTTTATACAAGATTTTATGCAATTAAAGTTTTATTATTTGATCTTGAATGAGTTATTATGAATTTTACTTTCCAAGCATGATTGTTTGATTTCAAATAAATTTTTATTATATTTTGTTTATATTTAAGTTGAGCATGGCTTGGAAAGTAGGAAGGATAGTGGCAACAGAATTTAAGGAGGGATGAGAAATAGTTTTTATGATTTTCGAAGAAACGTTTTTAAACCACCATAGGTACCTATGTTGCCTTCGGAATAAATGGTTGCCTTCGGTTATAGGGTTATCCGGACCATGCGGATAGGTTGATTAAATGTCCTTTGAATCCTGTGAAGATTGCGGCTTGGGTCGACTTTGTGTTATCGAGACCTACGAGGACGTGTCACAAATTGTAACACGAGGAATTGATGGTATACTGTGGGAATTGACGAAAATTAAGGAATTGATAGTATACTATGGGAATTGACGGAAATTAAGGAATTCACGGTTATATAATGGATACACCTAGGTGGAAGTGGAATATTGACTTTTCAAAGCTTTAACTGATTTAATGATTTATGTAAATGTGTGAAATATTATATAAATATAAATATGCCTGTTCGATTTCTGTACGAGTATAGCATGTGAATGTTATTGAGCATATCGCTAACATGAGAACTTGGATTGACTTGAAATCACAATGGACAATAACAATTGACGAGATACATAAGTGCAGCATAAAAAAAGAAAGAACTATGTGTGACTTGATCCTTTGTTAAGGGTACGTAGGCAATCTAGAGTTACTAGGTGCAGCCGCGAGACCAAAGGATTGGAAAAGCTGTTTAGTTATATTATTTTGAAATTTATTAGTGTATTCATGTTGTTTCAGAAGTTTGGAATAGTTTCTGTTGGCAGAACATTTATTTGAATCAATAAGGCATGAGGCCATTTAGTTATGATGTTGGATTGCTAGAAATTTTATGTTGATGCATGCTGAACAGTTGGGATATATGTATATATATTGTTTCTTGTACAGGTGAAAATATTTTGAGAAATGAGTAATTTACAGAGGAGACTCTACTGAATTTTCGGCAGAATTCAAACCTAAGGTTAATTTTGGTTTAGTTAGATGGGCAATTTGGTCATTTGTGCCCGGTACTCAACAGGTGTCGGACACGCACATGGTTCGGCTCAGATTCCAAAGTGGAATTTGGGTCGGGTCCTATCACAAGTTCTCTGCTAAGTTACCACAGTCTACTTATAAGGAGTATTTGCGTGATTTTCATAAAAACATATGGGATACTGACAATAAGGATGAGTTTGATGTAAAGTGGAATGTTGTGGTTACAAAATTTGGTTTGATTGACCATCCATGGCTAAGTTCAGTGTTTGATTTAAGGGAATCTTGGGTTCTAGCCTACGTACAACATGTTTTTGCCGTTGGAATGTCAAGTAGCCAAAGAGCGGAAGGTTCTCATGCTTTCTTCAAGCAATACATATCAAGAAGAAATTCATTTATGGGTTTCATAACACGATTTGAGAGGGCACTTTCCCATCAATGTCAAAAAGAGTTACTTGCTGACCACATCAATGCATTTGAAATGCCTCAATGTACTCTACCAATGCCAATGAACAAACAAATAGCTACCTTGTACACAAGGGCAATGTTCCAAAAGTTTGAGCAAGAACTAATACAAAATACAACATGTTTCCTACAGCTCAAAACAAAGGATGCTTCTAAAGTTGTCTTTAATATGAGCGAAAGGAAAAATTGGGAAACAAGAGTGGCAAAAGTCGTATATGATAAATATTCTGACCAAGCGTCGTGTAGTTGGAAAAGATTTGAATTTGTTGGAATTATTTGCAAGCGCATCCTAACATTGTTCAGAATGGACTAGATTGAATATATGCCCAATAAATATATTTTGAACAGGTGGAAGAAAACTGGGAAATTTGGATTGGTGTCAGATGCAAATGACAATGAAATTAAAGATTGTGCGGACCTTGGTCTTTTAATAAAGCTGAGTACAATGCCCCGACTTGTTTAATGTCTAAAGAAGGTTGTGAGTTACTGTCATATAATCTAAATAGTTTGCAGGTGAAGTTGAAGTTATTAAAAGATGGAGTAGGTTATAACGAAGTTGGAGGGTCTAGCTCTCAAACACAATATATGAAAGACCCTAAAAGAGTAAGGTGCAAAGAAAGCTCGAAACTAACGGGAGCAAAGGAAAAGGCAATGAAGCGAGGGATTCGACACTGTTAAGAAGTGTGGACGCACTGTTCATGATATAAGATGATGTCCAAGAAATTTGAACACACCGTAAGATGGTAAAACTAATTATAATAACACCTAAAATTTGAATAGTTAAATTTTTTATGTGCTTGTGTTTGGTGTTTATGCAGGACATCACCGTCGAACAATGACGAATAAACTCAAATAGATCTTAGTGACCCATTATTTGATGAATTTGATAGGATGCATGGACCTATTGAATGATTTATGTTTCTATTGTACAAAGTCCGGCTGTTATGAAGGCTAATGATCAGGTGACGTTTTCTAGATCCTGTTTTATTTTTCTTGTTTATGTCCATTGATAAGCTCTTACTATGTCCACTGGTAATTGAAATGGAAATTTGGTTGGTTTACTTCTTGCATGAAATTTGGACACATATTAATTTTACTTGTCTTCTCCTATTTGGAAATTTTCATAGGCATTTGATAAAGTATCAAATTTTGAGTTATGTGAAGAAGCAATGACTTTTTACCATGTAAAATGGATAGTTTATGTTGAATTATGTTTTAATAGAGATTCATTGATTATATCACAGCCTAATGCAGCATTTCCAGCAGCCAGCTGTTGTTTCCAGCAGCACCCGATTTTTCCGAATGTTATGTTTTAGTTATTGACTCGCTATTAAGATCTGAGCTTGACTAGTTATTAAGATCTGAGCTTGACTATGAAGAAATATTGGTCCACGATTTTGTAAACATTCGTAAGTGAAGGATACTTGAAATTGCACTATGTTGGAACAGAATGATTAGAAATCAGCATTTGCAAATAACAAACAAACTACAAGGTTCTAATTAGCGAGGCTGTGGGTAAGAATGATTACTTCTAAAGCGAATGTGAATTGTATACCTTTGTACAATTCTCCCTATTGGCGAAAGCTAATTGTGATTATTCCTTACAGGGCTTTCACAAACCATGAGCGACACCTAATAGTATATCATGCCTACCCAGCTAAATAGAATTCATTTTCAGAACCTAGTCAGTTTTGTGATTACAATGCATTTGGGTCATTCTCTATTACAATACTCTATGTCATGTTGTTGGGATATGGTTAACTTGTGTCAAATCCTAACATGACATCTTTAGGTTATATGATTCACTTGGATGTAATTGCAAACGTTCTTGTTTCAATCCTCATCCTATACTTTGGCCAAGATTCAAAGAATCATATCTTTAGAGTATTTTCTCTTCTTATTAAGAGTAGAGATTCCTTGTTGTACATTCACATGCCTCTGTGCACATACTAAACACTTTTAAGTCACATCCTTTTGAGACTGTATAGTATTCTTAAAAATAAACAGCTCATACACAAGACAACTATGATGTCTCAAGTCTAAGGACTAATTTGCATTATCATAACTTGGAATTCTTTGTTTGACACTTGTGAGTAAGATTTCTATACAAGAATTCTTGAGTTGATCGTGTTCAATGAACTCCATCTCTATAGAGCACCTACACACCTGTCTTAGTGTCTCTACACTAATGACTTGAGACTAGTCATCCTCTCAATTAAGTAGACGTACCAGTCTTTGCGGATTACCTTGTCCAATTAGAGATCCTATGACCAGGAATAGTTTAGGATTTGATATTACTACAATCGAAAGGTCTCATGAATCTAACTTCTTTAGATTGCTTTTCATTCATATCTTTATCTATGGACTTGTTACTTTATGTACATTATGTATCTTATAGCAACATTCATGCCCATTTGATTATATTGTATTATATCCTTTGAATATTCCATTTTTATTTTGGCTTCTAGGGCATATATCTAACATCAGCATTAGGGGAGCATGTTATCCAAAATAAAAATCTCAGATTGTACTATTTGCTCTTTGTCCAAGGGTTTGTCCCACTGAGTTTTACTTGGCTAGGTTTTAACGAGCAGTGTTGCACATATGTCACAACTCAATAATATACTCGTCTTCCTATCTCGTTCATTATATATTTTTTTTCTCCACATGAATTTTGCTAGTTATGTTTTAATGAGGAAAATTCTATGTATAGTTGGGGGCTCTTTCCGTTGGAAGGCTCGTCGAGGCTTGTTGATTCTTGGACCGCCGTAGAGTAGTGAATCAAGCCTTCGTTGCCCCTTTTTTTGAGTTAGCGAGAATTAGGCCCAAAGCATCCTGAGGAAGAAGCAAGCCCCAGGGGAGTACTTTGTTCTTTTCCAGTGGCTACGTGTTTTGTGCTGATGTTGCTGGAAGCTAGATGAAAAGTTGGAGATGGTGCATTGATGTTGCACAAGCTTGGCATGAGAGTTTGCTTTTTGGTGAATCAAGATTCCACTAGGCTTGGCATGAGAGGCTTGTGGCGTGGGAGCTAAGAGAAAATGAGCATAAAGAAAGGATTAAGGCTTAAGATTTTTGGTGTTTTTAGCAGCTAGACAAAGAGCTTGTGATGTATGCGTTTTCTTAGCAAAAAGGTAATGACTATGGTTTCAACTTAGCTTGAGAGGATGGGTGTTTTAGAATTGTTATGGAGCTTTTTGGAGGAGAGAGAGAGAGAGAGATATATATATATATATATATAAAGGATGAGTGTCTTAAGTAGATTTCCAACAACTTGACAAATGCTTGGTTGTGCTTTTACATGGTTGAAGATGACTTGATGATGTTGAAATGAGATTGTACGAGCTTGGCATGAGAGCTTGGAGTGTGGGAGCTAAAGGCCTGCAAGTTTAGCAAATGAGAATGCATGTGCTTGGTTTGGTGTGGATAGGATTGAGTTTGGGTGTTGAGAACTTGTTGTTTGTGGCCATGGCTATATAGATTTAAGAGTTTCAAGAGAAGGATGATGGAAGGAAAAGCTTGAGGCTTGAAGGCTATGATGTTTATAACTTAGAAGGGTATGAGGAGGAAGGAAAAGTTTAGAGTTTTGCTTGGTGAAGCTTTATAGGGAAGATGGAGGATTTCAAGGCTAAGAAAGTAGAAGAAATGGTTGTGATAGCTGAAGAATGGCTGAGATGTCTATTGGAATGCTTACAGTAGCCGAAGGGAGGAAGGAAGGTGGTCTGATGGTTTCTAGGGTGCTTGAGCAACCAAGAGGAGTTGGTCGATGGTTGTTGGGATGCTTGCAGCAGCCAAATGATGGAGGTTGATGGCTAAGGAATGACTGTGATGGTTGCTGGGATGCTTGCAGCAGCTGAAGGAATATGAGTTCTCATGGTTGCTGAAAGGCTTTCAGCAACCAAAAGGAGTTGGTTTTGCTTGGGCAATGCCTCCCAACTTATAGAAGGTGAAAGGCTCTTTTTAGTTTACAATGGGTAAAATGAAGTGTTGGAGCTAATCTATTTTCAACAAGTAAAAGATAGCATTAAGACATTCTTTTTTCAAGCAGGTAAAGCTAAGCATTGGAAAATGACTATTTCCTATTGGTAAAAGAAAGTGTTCGAAAAATATATTATTTGCTCACACACATTGGATAACTCTAAGTAATGGACTTGGACTTTGGTGCTCCCAAGTAGATAGCCCAAAGTCTCCATTATCAAAGAGCTTCCATGGGCCTTGTGGACCTCCGTAACTTTCCACACCATAATCCTTTGTAGAAGCCCCGTGAACCACATGATTGGGTTCATGTGAGCTTGGTAGGTGATTGACATATAAAAAAATGCATTATTGGCTTGGCATGACATGCACACTATTTTTATATTTATTTAATGAATTAATTTATAAAATACAACTTGGATTAATGCATGACCAACATTATATGGTATATTGGGCTTTAAATGTCTTTGAGTTTCTTGTGACTTTTTGGGCCTCAACATTTATTAATATGGCTATCCATTTAGAGATTGGTATGCATTATCCGAGTATCTACTTAGAGTTATATTACCTATAAAGTACAATTATTTTCTCAGCTACCTTTCTTTTCTTATTTTTATAACAATAAAAAAAAAATTGTTTTTGATTGAAATAGTAACGGAATTTTGTTAGACCATTAAATTTTTTTTTTCTAACAAATTTTTTTTTCGTGAAAGTTAAGACCAAGGTTTGTCATGACCTAAAATCTCTAAGGAGAAACATGTATTTATTATAACCTAAAATATACTATATAACTATCAAAATCCACAACTTTTGTATTTCTCTCATAAATAATGACTGCTTGAATACACATCGATTTTTGGAAAGTTGTTGAAAGTTAGGACTAAAAACACCCAAAGTTTTATTTAATTTTATAGAATCCATTAAAACCCATTATTTTTCGTTTGGATGAAACAATTGAAAATTACATAGAATTCTAAAATGACAGAATTTAGAATTCCATCATTTCAATTTCTAGCAATTGAAGATTTTATAGTGTTTGGATAAGTAGGTAGAATTTTGTAAATGACGGAGTTTTGTAAATAACACCATGGAAATTTTGAAATGACACATATTTTGGTGGAAATTAAACTCGGGAATTTGATGTCCCAATTTTCATGAATTTTTCCACGCGTTATTTAATAAATTCCATTCTTAAATTGCCAATTGTCAATTTCTACTCTTAACTAAATTCTGAATTATTTTTCCTTATTTAACGGAGGGTTAAACTTTTAATTGTGATGTGGTAAGTGGTTAAAAACAGCAGTAGTCTTGTAAGTGACACCGTAAAACAGAATAATTACGAGCAGTAAAGCTACGCTCTCCTCCCCAATTTATCAGCTTCAGAGACAGATACGCAAGAGAACCTTAAACCCCCCCCTTCTCTCTCTCTCTCTCTCTGCTCCGATGGATTTCCAAGTGGTCGTCTTAGCTGGTGGCACCTCAAAGAACCTTGTCCCTCTCGTCTCCAAGGTCCTCAAATTTTTTTCCACTTGATTTCCCGGAAAGATACTATCTCAGTTCGATTTATTTATGTCCCTTTCTCGCCAATTTTCCCACCAGCCAAACACTCGGTTCCTATTTCTACAATCATTACTGTTTCCTCTTCTTCTTTTTCTTTTTATTTTACTGTTTATTTTTGATGATTTCTACTCTTTTATAATGACAGGAGGTTCCAAAAGCTCTGCTTCCTGTGGGGAATCGTCCGGTTATCTCGTACGTTCTGGAGCTCTTAGAACTCAGCAACCTTAAGGATCTCATTGTTGTACGATTTCTTCTTCTTTCTCTCTCTAACCGTTTCATTGCTCTGCTTATGCTCTCTGTTTAATTGCTCATGGCGGTTTTCATGGGTTAAGATTGTGTGATGTCAAGTTTTCGTCTTTCCAGCAGCAACCAAACAGCGCTTCTTATTGATTTTGCGTTGTGTATATTCATTCTAGGTGGTTGAAGGGCAGGATGCGGCTGTACGCGTTGGCAGTTGGATTTCAGGGGCTTATGTTGATCGTTTACATGTTGAGGTACTTACCAAACGTTGCTTTCTTTTGTTTTTATTTTAACTAATATTATTTTTGAAATTTATGTTACTTTAGTTTGTTTCTTTTTAAATGCTATGTTGTAGTAGTAGTAGTTGTTGTAGTTTTTTTTTTTTTTTTTTTTGTTTAGGATTAATGGATCAAATACAATTTGTACATAAGAGAACACTTGATGTCTAACAATTAGAAAAGATAGTCTTGGTAGTCCTTGTGTAAGTTTTTGGAAATGTGTCAAAAACTGAATGATCTTTTGGCACCTATGTTGTGATGGCTCTTTTTGGGTAGTTTTTGGGGAGAGAAATGGAGTGGTATTTATTTAATGATGCTTGGGTTAAGGAAGTGGATCACTTGTGGGAGAGGGTCTGTGTTGGGCATCCTTATGAGCATCAATATCTACAGAGCTCAAGGACTTTTTTTTATTTTTATATTTCTTCTGATTGGATGCAATTTTTTTTATGTGGCTGTTCTTTGGCGGATGTAATTATTCTTAGCTGTTGATTAGTAGACTTTTTATGTCAGTGGACACCTTGTCCTCTGCTATCTACTCTTTCATTTTTTTTTTCTTTCTATAAAGTGAAAAAATGCTTCTTATCAATAACACATCAAAAAACCAAAAAAAGGAATCTTGGGTCTCATACAGTGATCCGATTGATGAAAAGGAAAGGATTAATCAAATACTATTGATTATGACTCAGAGTAATTATTTATCCATGTGATTTTGCGTATCTCTACTTACTGGAACAGGGATTTACTTGTGGAAGAATGGTTCTGCACAATCTCAATCTCTCTGTCTCTTGATTGTTCGGCTTTAATTTTAATCCCTGTCAATGCTTGATCTGTATGCCATCATGCTGTCCTTTTCTGCGCTGAGTAATCTAGGGCTCCAAATGACTAAAATTCTGATTGAAGGTCTAAGTTTGCGAGGCTGTATCTGTGCTGATTATTCTGGTTATTGAATTTGAAATTTGATTTTTGGTTAGTTTTGTTACTGTTTGGAGTGTTTCTGTTTGGAAAAAAGGGCAATTGTATAAGTAATTGAATTTGTTATTTGGCATGGTAGCCTTTGCATGTAAATTGGCAATTCCCTGTGTTTTCAAAATTATTTCTATGGCTTCATTTTCTGTGAAGTTGGATGCACATCCCTTGCATTATTGCATTTTGTTTGCCCGTGCATGTAAACTGAGTTCGTCAGTATATAAAGTCTTTAGTCACGATGATACTAAGCAGTCCTTTTCAATAACTCCACTTAGAGGTCCTTTACCTAAGTTCTCACCTAGAGAAGCATTGCATAATTCTGTATACTGCAGGTTGCAGCAGTCCCTGAGGATGTTGGAACAGCTGGTGCACTGCGGGCCATTGCACACCACCTGACTGCAAAAGACATTTTGGTTAGCATCTAGATATCCTTTTTAGTATTTTGACTTCTTAAAAGGTTTTTTCTTACATAGTATTCGACTGTTTGTGTGCCTGCAGGTTGTGAGTGGTGATATTGTCTCTGATGTTCCTCTTGGTGCAGTAGCTGCTGCTCATAGACGTCATGATGCAGTAGTAACTGCAATGCTTTGCTCTGCTCCTGTAAGTGGACCTTCAGAATCAGGATCTTCTGTTGGAAAAGATAAAGCCAAAAAACCTGGACGCTACAATATCATTGGGCTGGATCCCACAAAGCAGTTTTTAGTGTACATAGCAACGGGTTAGATCATTTACTTATCCTACTTATCCTTTTCTTTAGCATGCAGCCTTACATGTTCCTCATCTAGCTTCTTTTGGTTCTTACTAGGAGCAGAACTTGAAAAAGATATTCGAATTCAGAAGAGCATACTCCGTGCAGTTGGCCAGGTAATGGGTTTCCCTTTGTGGATTGTCTTGTTTATTTCGGTAGACTAGAAAACAATTACTTGGCTGGTGAACTTTCAATGGGCATATGCTTAATGCTCCCACATAACTTTGTAAAACTATTCTCTCATCTTAGACATCATCATATAAAAAATTTACAAATTTATAAATAAACCCAATCCTAGACATGTATTTATAAAAAAACCCAAACACTATTTAAATATAGAAACACACCCAAAACCAACCCCAAAATCAACTATTGTATATTTTTGGGTGTGTTTATAAATGGGTTTTGAGTGTGTGTAATGATGGGTTTTGGGTGTGTTTATAAAGTGTTTTGGGTGTTGGGTTTTTTTATAATTTCAGCCCCCATTTTGGGTGTTTTAGTGAAACTCCCTAAAAAATTATGAGTTACTGATTTACTTCATGCTGATCATTATTACTACATTGAAACTTCTGTTACAGATTTGATTAATTTCTTTTCAGGATGGCATTCCTGCTTTCTAACTATAGGGGTGTTACAATTTGTCCCCCAAATCTTTTCTTCTTTCAGTTTACCCTTTTGATTATGCTTGTCTATTAATCTGGGGTCTCCACCCAATGAAAATCTCTGTTTAAAAAAAAAAATGATGGGTTGCCGTCCAGTTCCATCCAAGATTCTGTTAAATAAGATCATGTTCCGTGGATATGAACCCTTTATTAAGGGAAGTTTGGTCATTCTTTTCCAATTTTATTTATTTCCCTTTTCATATCTCTTCTCTCTCTTTTTCCTTCACTGCGCACTTTCTGTGCCATTTACTCTCCTACATTTGTTCTCTCTCTCTCTCTCTCTCTCTCTCTCTCTCTCTCTTCCCTTTTTCTGCTTGTTCTTGCTTGGGTTAATGGGATTTAGGGATTAGCATTTCGCTGGGTTTGGGACACTTTGGGTATTGGACTGCTGGGATGACTTTTATGGGTGGTTGGGGGGTTGGGGTGTTTTATTTGGCTGTGGGTGCTGGGTAAGTGTCCAATGATTTGGTTTGGCTGTTGATTTGGGGCTGGGTTTTGTTTGATTTTGATGGTTCTTCAAGGAGATTACAATGTTGAGCAATTTTGATGAGCTTGTTTACTGGACTTAAAATTTATTTTCCTGATTTTGTTTGGTTATGGCTTGGTTTCTTTGGTTCTTTTAATTTGCACAAATTTGTACAAATTTTGTAATGGTTTGGCTAGCTTAGTGGATTCTCTGTGGTATTGGGTTTGGTTAGCAAGTTGTGTGGAAAATATGAATTTTTTGTTTAAGCCCAGATTCTGCCTCTTATCTAGCACATGCTCAATAAAATGTCCCAACAAGAGCAATAGCCATGGAAATCATGAAATATTTAGGTATTGTGGAGTTGGTTATGAAGCTTGTGAAATGTACTCTGAGTTGGGTATTCGAATTCAATGACCAGCTTGAGTTGGGTACTCCGATGGTTGGGTATTCAAAGTGAGTGGTTGATATGTCAGTTGTGTTTCTTTTATGTGTTAGTTTCAGCTGGGTCCAACTGAATTGAATTCAGTTTTTTCTATGACTCTTGGAGCTTTTTGGTTGATCAAGTTACACTAAAGGGTTGCTTATTTGGGAATGGGGTGGGGAAAGAAGAGTGGACATGGAAAGAAGGGGGACAGAAGAGAGAAGAGGCAGGGGAAGTGAGAAAAATACCCTTGGAAAAGGGGTCACATGGCGCATTTAACAGAAAAGTGAATGGAACTGGACAGAGACCCTACAGTGCATAATTTATAGGGCCAACATTTTTTAAGGGGGTAAATGATAACACCTCAGTTCAGGGGGCATTGCTGTAATTTCCGTACTTTATTTTTTGTTGCTATGTATATTTCTTTGAAGCAATGGAAATTTTTATGAAGTTAAGAATTGTCAATTCAAATGTCATTTAACCTTGATATAAGGTTAAATAGGTTTCTGCATAGTCTTACACTTTTTCTTTTCTGTGTAGATGGAAATTCGATCTGATCTCATGGATGCTCATTTATATGCATTCAAGAGGTTATAACTCCTTTCTTTTTGCTTATAAATAATGATTGTTTCATGCACAAATTGTTCTTTTTACATGCTTACAATATATACTGACATTCCCTCCTAGGTCTGTTCTGCATGAAGTTTTGGATCAAAAGGATACATTTCAGAGTTTAAAGCAGGATGTATTGCCTTATCTTGTTCGCTGCCAGCTGGTTAGTCCAGTGAGTTTCCTTATTAGAGTCCTTTAGGATACTGGCCCTTCTAAATCATCTGACTAGTTCATATTTCTTTGTATTAAAGAGTTCAGAAGTGTTGTTAAATGGTGCACCACAAACAGAAGAAAACGGAAATGAGAAGGCCAGTTCTCAGAACAACCAATTAATGCTATCTCAAATCCTGGCTAATTCATCCACTCCAAGTTTCCATGAGCTCTATGCCCTAGGTCCTAATGGCTCTACTCCTGTTCGAAGAACCCATAAATGCTGTGTTTATATCGCTGGAAAGAGCAAATACTGTGTGCGTTTAAATTCCATTCAAGCATTCAGTGACATTAATCGAGATGTGAGTTTAAGAGCTTTAAGTTGGGCATTTCCTATGATAATCATCTGTTCTACATTTTCATTCTGTGCAACCTTTTGGCATGTCCACATGCTGAATTCTGAATTCCTGCCAGGTCATAGGAGACGCTAGCCATTTGTCAGGGTATTCCTTCTCTCCACAAAATAACATCATTCATCCATCAGCAGAACTTGGATCAAAAACAACTGTAAGTCAAAGTATTTACATTTCCAAAAAGTGGATTGCCAAATTAGCATTAGATATTGTTGACCTTTCTGACAATTTTGGGAAAGTTTAGGTCACTGCCCTGGGTGACTTCATTTTAAGGTTATTATGGTACTCATCAGCTGGTGGGACTTTGTTTTAGGTTGGACCACATTGCATGCTTGGGGAAGGTTCACAAATGGGTGACAAATGTAGTGTTAAGCGATCTGTTATTGGCCGTCACTGCCGGATAGGTTCTAATGTGAAAGTAAGATGATTTGTTTATCTTTTAAGGTTGGAATTAAAAAATAATAAAAAAGGGTACTGATTTTCCCACTCCCTTTTTATCTACTTACACCATTTTTTTAAAATTGTTTGTTCTCACACCTCTTTTGTTCACTTACACTCCCTTTTATCTTATAGTAAAAAGTATTAAAAAATAAAAGGGAGTGTAGGTGGATAAAAAGGGAGTGGGAAAATCACCACCCATAAAAAATTGTATCTAGCTTTTTTATATTTTCTCTGTTGTCTTTCTGATTAACTACAATGACAGAGGTATCTGGAGCTCAGATAAATTTATCAAATTTTAATGTTTAACATCTGCAGGTTGTGAATTCAGTTGTTATGAATCATGTTACCATTGGCGATGGCTGTTCGATCCAAAATTCAATTATTTGCAGCAATGTACAGCTCCAAGATCGCGTTGTACTAAAAGATTGCCAAGTAAGCATACCTTTTTTGGGATCTCTCTCCTTGCCTCTCTTCCCCTCATGTCTCATGCAGCGGCTGGTATCTCATTATTATGTTTGTTTGCCTTCCAGGTTGGTGCAGGTTTTGTGGTTACTGCTGGAAGTGAGTGCAAAGGGGAGGCATTGGCTAAGAAAGAGAAATGAGGAAAAGGGAGTCCGTGGCCATGAAATGATAGTGGGAAAGTTTTAGTTTCTGTCTTGTGCTCCAATAGATTTTGTTGACTGGTGGCAATGAGCACAGAGTGCAATGGGAAAGATAATCTCCGAGTGTAGCTTTTAGTCCCCATCTGCCTTTTGATTTTATTGGTTCTCTCGTATCTAATCAAAGCATTTCCAATTTATATTTTCAATTGAGAGAATAGGTAGACGATTAGCATCAGTTTTGTCAAATAGTTTCTCGTATCTAAGTTATTATCTCAATGAGTTGTCGGGTAGAAAGCCCTCTTGTATTCGCAATGATTGTTTTTTGTATTTGTAATACGAAAATATACTATGGACTCTTCTGGTCTACACAGTGGGGGTTTCGCTGGTTGATATGTTTATTTCGTTTTGCTGCCTGGTGTAAAAATAAAAAGGGCTAATCACAATTTTGGTCATTGGGGTTTGGCTTGAAATTAATTTGAGTCATCGTAATTTCAATTTTTCCGATTTCGTCACTGTATTTGCAGTTGATAACAAATTAATAAGCTTTCAATTTTGTATTTGCAGTTGATCAAATTAAGTTCAAGCTTTCAATTTTGTCAGTTTGGTAGGGGTTTTATTGTCCTAAAAATTAAACAAAATTTTAAAATCAAATATATAAAATTAAGAAAGGGCCAAAAAGAAGACAAAACCACCCCATCCCCACCGTAACCCCACAATGGGGTTATCTTGTGCCGTAGGGCGAAAAAAATAGAGCTTGGGTTGGGTACGGAGAAAAAAGGTGACTGGTGGTTGGTAAGAGCACTTCCAGTTAGTTGTCATGGCAGATTATTCACGTGAATAGTACGCTTAACATAAAAATAAAAATTGTGTTTTCAGCAAGGCTTGCCATGGCAAATACTATTCATTTTTTTGTTTTTTTCACAACTTTGTTTACTTAAAAATTAATTTAGATAATATTTTCGGATAAGATTTTTGGGTTCCTACGTGTCAATACTATTCATATCGGATTAGATTTTCGGTTTCAAATTTCATATAAATTTCATATAAATTTCAAATTTCAAATACATTTCAAAATTCAAATTTCAGATAAATTCAAAATGTCAAATTTCAGATACATTTCAAAATTCAAATTCCAGATAAATTTCAAATTTCAAATTGCATGTGAATTTCAAATTTCAGATAAGATTTTCACCATCTAAAATTGCTTTTTATATTTTTTATTCGCGAAAAAATGGTTGCCGTTGGATATGTTTAAAAAGTAGATCGGATGGCCTAAGAGCGAACACGTAGAATCATGCCATTATAGCACGCGTCAAATTTTTTAAACTAGAAGCGTGTATTGCACGCGCCGACTTTAAAAATTTAAACAAGAAGATCGACGCCAAGATACCGCGGTGGCGTTCGCCAGGTTGTGGGCCCCACTTGCTCCCCTTTGGCCCTTCGCCAATGCTCTAAGAGAACCCAAGTGGATGCCGAGAGGCACAGGATGGACCCACGTTAGGGCAAAAGTGGTCAATTGACCCTGAAACCCGTAAAACGCCATGAAAAGCAAAAGGATTGACCCCTCGTCGTGTTTGATGGCTGGGTAAGAGTGCCTAGCAACTGCTTGATGAAATGTCTAAATGAAGAAGGTATGGCAGCACCTGCCTTGCTCTCGCATGCTGCCTTGCGTCTTCTTATTTGTTTTTGGACCTGGCCAAAACGACACCGTCTAGGACTAGGTCACTTAACTTTTTTTATTTATTTTTTTAAATTTTAATTTTAATTTATTATCATGGCCTTTTGGACAGGTTTGAGAAAACAAAAACCCAAAGGAGAGCTCTTCCCCAACCCGATATTAACAACCCCACCTAATTAAACTTTTCTTTATTTAATTTAAATTACATCTAAATTTTCAGTAATCACATTAACTTCTTAATTTTGGTTATTTGGGGTATATCTCCGTATTATTTTTTGGTTGGAGTTTATCTTCCTTTTTTTTTTTAATGTTCGAGTATATCTCCCTATCATTGAAACCAAACCAGAGTAGTATTTAACTGCACACAAATAAAAATAATTTTCTTTTTAAGTTTTCTAATTTCCGAAATATGCATATAACAGTCTAATAAACATGTTCCTCATAAAAAAAATAAATTAACATGTTCTCTAAAAAAAAATTCTAATAAACATGCATATATGTAATATACACACTAAAACTACATGTATGTGCTTTTATTGCATTTTCATTCATTTCTACGGGTCTTGTGTATGTAAAAAATTGTGAGCTCATATGTGTTGACCTCCGGAGAGAAGATTTCTGGATTCGTCCCTGCCGAGGCAATAGAATCCCCACCTTCAGCCCCAGTCGCCACCCCCTACCCTCCAACCCCATCCCCTCTAGCAAATGGAATCCCCACTAAAAAAACTGGAAAAAGAAAAAAAGAAAGACAACAACAAACAGACGAGCCAAGTAGCTTTTAAAAAATTTCGGTCAATGCAACGAAGGGCCAATAGCTAGAAAAAGAAGAACAAGATTTGAGATATTAGTTGCTAATTTGCTATGGATTGACACTATCCGTGCATTAAATATCAGTATAAAAAATTGATGGTAAATTCTTCATTTGATAGACAACAAAACGGTGGAGAGATTGGGTGTGCTGGGTATATTTGGGGGAGGTGGGAAGGGAAGGATCGGGGACAAATTTCATGGGTGGAGGCGTGGTTTGACGGGTATGGTGGTTATGGTAGAGAGGTTAGGATGGGGTGATTTTGCCTTTTTCTTTTTTTCTTTTTTAATTTTATATATTTAATTTTAAAATTTTGTTTAATTTTCAGGACAATAAAACCCCTGTCGAAGTGACAGAATTGAAGGATTGGACTTGATTCGTTAACGATTGCAAGTACTGTGACGAAATCAGAAAAATTAAAATTATGGTGACTAAAATTAATTTTGAGCCGAACCCCAAACCCCAATGACCAAAATTGTAATTAACCCAAATAAAAAAATGGGAGCTTTTGGTTTAAATTCACTAGAAAGTTTATTATTGTGGTAGATAATAATTCAATTTTACCTAATTTAGATAAGGTTAGTGACTTAAATATAGCACCTAGTTTTACAATAATGTAATTAAAAACCCTTAAAATTACACACATTGTTACTCCTATATTTTAACAAATTCATTTAAAGGCAATCACATTATGCCACATGTCTGGCAACCCACCATCGGTCGACAACCATCTCTGGTCGGTTGGCCGGCCATCGTCGTCCACCAGTTACCACCACCAGCAACCGACCATCACATTAAAACCTCATCCTTGTCACCTACTTGGTTGTGTGTCAAGCTAATATCTCAACCATCTCGTGGTAGAACAATTTGCATTTGAGGAGGTGAGAAGAATTTTTGGAACTCTTAAGCTATTTGCTTATTATTTTGCTTGAATTCTTTCTCTCTCTTCATTTTCACCATTCTCTTCCTCTTTGCACATAAATTGCTCTACTCTCTCTCTCTCTCTCTTTTATTTGACAATTTCAGAAAATCCTATCCTTCTCTCATCTTAAGAGTAGGTAAGAACTTCAATAGTTTATGTCACTCAAACACTTAAGCACTCATTAAGTCATCCCTTCATAATTTGAGCATATGTGATTGGGTTGAAAGGAAACAAGAAGAGAGCTGGTTGGGTTTGATTTGCTATTTGGTGTTACTTGCTGAGCAGTTTTTAAACTTATGATAAGGTGGGCATGTAATAAATTTTTATAATTTTTTATTCTAATTTAGTGATACATTTTTTACCTTATATATATGTATTGTACCTAGTTTTTATGATGATTGTACTTTGTATGAAGTTTCTGAAAATTGTGGTGTTGGTTTGTGTTTTATGAGCACAAGTGCAATATGGTTTTGATTAAAGAAAGTACTTCAAAGACTTATTTCTTTGAAGGGTTTTTGAGCTATAACTTATATGTAATTGAGTGAAGTTATGTCTTGGGAGGAAAAAGGGTTTTGGAGAAAGGGGTTTTCTGAACTATTGTGACATTTAAAGTGTTTTAAAAAGGTTAGACCAAGGAATGAAATTTTGGGATAGGATTGCTACTATAGTGCTTGTGCTTTCTATTTTCTTATTTGTTGTTTGAGTGTGTAAAGTTCATTGATTTAGGTGTTTTTTATAAGTATGTTTTAATGTGATCAAAAGCCAACTCCAATCACCTAATATTAGCAAGTAATGACACCACTTCAGCTTTTACTGTTTTCACAACATTTGGAAGAAGTCTGGCTCCAAAATGGGTTCCAAAAGGTTGGCTACTGAGTAGGTCACACCATGTGGACGAAAGCCAGTGATAGCGGCCAGATCAAGTACAGTGGGGGTCATCATCCCAAACCATAACCTTATGCAGTTGGTGGAGTATGACCAAAAGCATAGGCCTGCGATGATGAGTAACGATCACAAGGAAAACTCCTGGAAGTGCAAAGAGTCATGACATCGTAGATCCCACTTTTTTGCCAAGAAGTCTTCAATCTTGGTTCCAAAGCTTTGTACCAATCATACCGACTTCTCTTAGGCTCAATGTCAGCCATTGGGTTGGGGTTCTTGGCTTTGAACTTTTTCCTAGCCACAAGGTCAACCTCAGAAGGTTTACATGACCAACCTTTGATAGGTCAGAGAGCTTCCCAAGTAGATTTCCAATCAAACACCATGGTGAAAGGTGGAGGATTATCACTCTGCTTGGCCCAAATCTTCACCATTTCATCTGAGGTTGAAATGGGTACAAGGGACCAAGAATGTATCTTGGGACATCACCTTGGAATTGATGGTGTAGGCTTCCTCGAGTTTTTGTTCCCTTTCAACCATGGCCTTCCTCAACTTGAGAGATGATGGACTTTAGCTTTGGATCCATCCTACAAACACAAGTATTATTTGAATCAAGGAAAATATGGTGGTAAAATAATAAAATTTGCTAAGAACATGAAGAACATCCAAACTTTCAAAAGTTTAAAAAATAAGCTTCCAATGGCCACCATTCATCAAAATCACAACAATATCAAAAGGAAAAAAGTACAACATCTTGAAAACTAGCACAATAACGGATTTGGTGGTGATTTGAATGGTTTTTGGCCGATCAAATGACGAATCTAGGAAGCAAAGTTTAGGTTTGGTGGGAGAAAGTTTTCTAAGAGAAATGGCAATGAAGTTTTTTGATTATGAAGAAACATTTGGAAGCAAAATGGTATTTATAATGCCTAGGTTTTCTAACGGTTATGAAGTTCAAAGGTCTCTAAAATACTGACTAGGGTATCTCTCTAAACATCAATTTAATTCAAACACCATAAATTGCTATAGTAAAGAATGAAGTTGAAACATCTAGAGAAAACTAAAAAGTCGTAAGAATTTTGATTCACTTACCCTTTCACCAATCAAATGCCAAGGAATCAAAGGGCAATGTTTGGATGTGGTCTCCAATTCTAAGCCAAGTCAAGGAAACCAAATTCCAGCCAGGCCAAGCCAAGCTAAGTCAAGGAACCAAATTCCAGCCAAGTCAAGTGGTTTCAATTCCAAACCAAGTCAAGTGAAGACTCAACTCCACAAGGCCTAGCCAAACAAAGAAATTTTTATTTATAATGACAATAAATAAATGAAAAACTAAGTAGTTTTGGTTTGGAATCGATAACCAGCTACGTAAATCCAAGGTTTTGGGTTGTCTTACTAGCCACTTATGAGACCCAAAAATATCCGGGTCGGGAGATAGGTTTAGATGGATTGGAGCCTCCACGTGGGTTGAAATCTTGCTGCAACAATATTTAGATTTCAAAGCAACTCCTCTAACTATATTTTTCAAGTCTAATAGTCAGATTGGGACCTCTTCTCTTTTGACCTCAGTTGGTTTTGGTCAAAAATCTCACCAGCGAAGTCGGAGATGGCTGACAATGGCTGATGTGGTTTTCCGTTGAAAGGCCTTGCAATTGGTCGCAAATATAGCTGATGGATCGAAATCCAAATGGAGAAGGTTGTTGAAATTATCAACATAAAGTCTTGGTTGATATGGGTTAAAGTCCCTTGAGATTGACCATGGTTTGGAGCAAAGAAGGAGGGCTATCGTAGCTTTTGATTCTTTTGAATACATATGTAATTATCGAAAGGTACTTTGGCTTCTAAATGTCTACACCAAGTACTCTGAATGGACCCACGCTATTTGAATAAAGAACCATCAGTTTTGGATATGAATTTATATATATATATATATAATGTATGCATGCTTGACAATCCAAAGTGAGCTAGATTGGTCAGAAAGTTGGTTTGGATTCCATGACCTAAGATAAAACATATTAAGTAATATTCTAAAAGAAAGAATTTATGATACTAAAGTGTTAAAGGCCAAATTGGCAATTAGATGGCTATTTGGCCAACCAAACTTAAGTACCCATAGTCTAGGCTAGAAAGTTTATTGATCCATGATTCATATGCAAATATGTTACATGTTGTATAAAAAAACGGAGGCCTTACGGCCGGGTAGTTTTCAATAGCCATGAGTTGGTTTGCATTCATATTTTATTATATATATATATATATATATATGATCTTAAGTTTGAACCGAGAAATTTCCAGTCACCCCAATATAGGCGAATTTCTTTTAGTCACAATTAGAGATTCCAGAAGCCACAACGTCTCACCAGATGCTAAGCCCAAGTCCTCGGAGGTCCAAGCTCGACCTATGGAAGTAGACCCAAAACCTCTGGATATTTTCATGCACGTGACAAGATCCATCCAAGGAAAGCAATCAAAGAGAGTGATGTTAATCTAGAACATTCCTAAAGAGGAGAGAATCAAGTGATCAGATTTGTAATCCGATGATCTCATTCGAATCAATTGCATGGATTTAGGAAGCCATACAAGGAAAGATTTTGAACGAAGTTGACCTTTGGCTGTTTAATGACCATTCGATAGGCTGACGAATGCCCCTATATAAACCCTATCAGACAAAGAGCAAAAAACCTACTTTTTGTCTTTCACTTTTCTATTCCTAGACTAGGTTTTTATTTTCCAAACAAGTAGATTAGATCAGTTCTTCACTTTCGTTAGTGTAAGTTTAATCTCTTGCATTTTCCATTACGTTGTTTTAAGATTCAAATTTATTGCTTTACTTTTAAATTGTTATCGAATTTGCTTTAAGTTTAATTTAATTTCATATTGCTTTATTTTATTGCCTTTATCTTTTATATCGTTCTTATTTTGTTCTTCGTTTAATTTACGTTTATCTATCTCTTTGATTTACTTTATTGCACTTTAATTCTTCTCTTTAAGTTTAATCACATCTTTTAATTTAATTTGCATCATTATCATTAAATCTAAAAAAATACTAAAATACCAATAACCTAACCATCCTCAACCCTGAGGAAGTGAAAGAACCTAGGCCAAGAGCCTTCTTTGCTTGGCCGATCAATCTGCTGATTAGAAGTCAGAAGTCCAAACACAACACTCCCACCTTTTCCATTCAAGCCAATCAGTGGCTTGGTAGTGGCATGCTTACGCAATCCAATAGAAAAAGGACCAAAAGTTTCTTCCATCGGTCACCTCGGTCGAAAAGAGGGAAACATAATTTGGCACCCCTGGTGGGACAACTAGGTTTTGTATGGTGGTAAACACTAGGAGGAATCCTAGAGGTGATCAAGAGTTTGAAGAGTCTAGACTTTGTTCAGAATTAGAGACAAGCATGGCTGGTTCATTTCCAATGAACACACAACCACAAAATGTTCTAAACGGACAAGAAAGCCAAAATATGCTTGGCCGAGCCTAGTTGTCGACCCCAACCATGTGGTGGTCGAAGATGTTACGGAAGTCGTTGGAGGACCAGTCTTAAAGCCGAATCCCACCACTTAGTTGGAGATCCAAAAACTCATTCGAGCAATGTAGACACCAAACCAACTCAACCATGAACGAATGCAAGACATGGCTCAAACCATAGCTACCCAAAATGCTCACATAAATGAGAGGTTTGATTGATTGCTAGGCCAACAAATTGGCCAAAATGGGAATCAGGTGGCTTCGAATGGAGTGCCAGCGGCAAGGCCTCAAGTGGAGGTTCAACCAAACATCTTGGGTGTGAATCTGCCTCAACCGAATCCACCAGCTAGGGGTGAAGGGAATATTGTGGGAATGGTGTTGTGTAGAGATTTCTAAAAACTCTACAACCAAAATTTGAGAGTATAAATCACCTAGCATGCAATATCTAATATGAAATCAAAATAAGAGCGGAAGCATTAAATAAACCAGGGATTCATGGAAGTCTATGAAAGTGTGCACCAAAGACTCTTGTTGTTGTCTCTCCCTTTGATGTTGATTCTCCACCTTGTAACTCTCCAAATAGGTACAAAGATATGCACCTCCCCAAAAGTCTTCACCAATGATTGAATGGGATGAAAGAATAAGTAGACAACAAGTGAAGAGTGGTGCTAGCACCTTCACTTGATGTGACAGATTCTAGGGGTTAGGGAGAGAGAGCTTGATGTTTTCTCTCTTCCAATTTCACCAACTTGAAAAACCCCAGGATGATAGGATTCCATAGTTGCACACTTACAAGATCAAAAAAGTCACAAGAGTGACAAAAATACCCCCAAGCCCTAGTGTAGCCACACCCCCCCTTTTTGTGTGTCATCTATTGCTATCTTGGTCCAACACATTAATCCTATAATGTGTCACATATGTGCCTAAGTCCATATGGTCAAATCCCTTTTGAATTTCCAAGTCATATGTGACCTTTAATTAAAGTTTCATAACTTTAATTGAATAATTAAAGTAATCTAATCAATTTAATTACTCTAGTGACTTGACTAATTCAATCACTCACTTGTCTAACAAGTGCTGGTCTCGGTCATCCTTAGTTGACCATGTCAAGTGTTGGGTCAACTGTTTGACCATTGACCATTGATTTTTGACTTTGATCTTTGACTTTCACATTGACTTTGACCAAGTCACAAAATCATTCATTATCTTTATAATTTCCCAATTGATTCCTTTTCGTTGTGCGATCTTATAGGTTCTAATTAGTGAGGCAATGAGTATGAATGATTCATTTTGAATCAAGTGTGAATTGTATCCCTCCATACAATTCTCCCTATTGGCGAAGGCTAATTATAATTAATCCTTACTGGGCTTCCACAAACCATAAGTGACACCTAGCAGTATGTCATGGCTACCCAAGCTAAAAAGAATTTATTTAGAGAGCATAGTCAGTTTGTGATTACAATGCAATTTGACCCTTCTCTAATTCAATATTCTATGTCATATTCTCGGGATATGGTAAACTTGTGTCAAAATCCCTAATACGACATCTCTTGATTATATGATTCAATTTGATGAAATTGCAAACGTTCTTGTTTCAATTTCCATCCAATACTTTGGCCAAAGATTCACGAATCATATCTTTAGAGTATTCTCTCTTCTTACTAAGAGTAGAGATTCATTGTTGTACATTCACATGTCTCTGTGTACACACTGAGAATCCCGAGGAACACCTTTAAGTCACATCATTTTGATACGACCGCATAATGCTCTAAATGAGAAACAACATATACACAAGACAACTGTGATGTCTCAAGTCTAAGGTTTAATTTGCATTATCACAACTTAGAATTCTTTGTTTGACACTTGTGAGTAAGACTTCCATACAAGATTCTAGAGTTGATCGCGTTCAGTGGATTCCATCTTCTATAGAGCACCTACCCATCTGTCTCAGTTTCTCTACACGAATGAGTTGTGTTTGTGAGGTAAAATACTTCTAGGCGAACTAGGCTACACCATGGTGTTAGTGGTTGAGCTGTGCCAGACCACAGTGTTAGTGGTTGAGCTATGCTAGACCATGGTATTAGTGGTCGAGCTATGCCAGACCACGGTATTAGTGGTCAAGCTGGGCCAGACCACGGTGTTAGTGGTCGGGCTGGGCTTGAGCCTGGTCGCCATATATTTTTCCACCTTGACTCGTGTGGGCTTGTGGGCCCATTGGTCCATGAGCTCAACCTTAGTGCACATGAGGTTGATTTACGTGGTGTTCACTCAAAGGACTTCTAGTCCTAATGAAATTAGGATTTTCAGGATCATCAAGACTCCTATCTAAATGGAATCGTAGTTTGAGGAGGGTTAGGTTGTTCTGGAGTCTTAGTTTGAGGAGAGCTGGTTTGCTTTGGAGTTCCACTCCAAAAAGGATTAGGTCATCTGGGACGATATAAAAGGCTAAGGCCACCTTTCGTGAAAGGTATGCAATTCTAAGCACTAGAACCTATTGTGCAATTCCAAGCACTAGAACATATTGTGATTTTACTCTCAAACACTCGACTGACTTAAGCATCGGAGGGTCCTTGGCTAGCATCCCACAGTGTCACCCACTAAAGCTATCTTGTTTTACAGGTTCTGGAGGACAACTTGTTTGGTCACGCTGACCTAGTCCAGAAGAATTGCCCAACCTCGATCTCGAAGAGGTCATCTTCTATTGAACCAATTTTAGGCATCAATAGTTTGGCGCCGTCTGTGAGAATCGACATCTTGTTGATTTCCATTTAAGTTTTTAGACAACAACCACTTGCTTAAACCATGAGTCAAGAGCCCAGCCACAACGAACTCGTCACCCCCGCTGTGCCGAAGAAGGGAAGGAAGAAATCCAATCGCCTAACTAACATTGTGACCTACCTGAAGGAGATAAGGAAACATTAACGAACATCGTGATCAAAACAAGGGGGTCATGGATGAGGCCAAGAAGACCCATACAGGAAGACAACGAAGGCTAGAAGAGTGGCGTCAAGAACATGGAGATTGTCAACTCAGCGGACCCCAAAGCCGAGGCAAACTTCAATGTGAGGGACATGGCGTCGAAGAGGGTGAGAGCCATCCTCGATCTCCTAATGGAACGAACCATGGGAAGCTGCAAACTTTCAAGCCTAGCCTTCACGGCTCATTCTCTGGTTTCTCTCGCATGCTAGCCGAAACCAGAAGGAATATCTTGACCTAAGAGATTTGCTGGAGGAATATCGTGATCGTGAAATCAATCATGATCGTGATAGGGAAGTTGATCAGTCTAAAGTCCCCCAAGTTCACGGAGAAGAGCATGCCGGAGAAAGTAGAAATTTGGAAGCCATGAAGCGGATGCATGATGAGATGGATCGGAAGCTGGAGGTCCTCTTAACAGCCCTCGAGCTTGAGTGATGTCCAGGACCTCTTGACCTGGCCATGACAACTGACACCATACCATTCACTAAGGACATCCTTGAATTCACTATGTGAAAATTGACTTTTAGCTTTGGATAATATATGTTACTAAAGGCCCCTAAAAACCAATGTATTGGGAATTGATGCGTATGATATAGTCATACGCATCGGATATTATCCGTTGCCTTTATATATCTACCGCACCAGTTCTATCGTAAACACCAATGCTAAAGTGCCTTCCATGTGCCATAAAATCGTTGACCCCTGATGCCTAAACATGCAATGACATCGGTAGGTTTAATAGTTCCGATGCTAAATATGGTTTACAACAACAAAATTTTATACCACACTGATGCTTTTTCCGACTTACAATGTCACATAATACAATAATGATGATGCTACTTTTAGTTATAGGCATCAATTATCTTATGAGTGCTGTTGTTATTTTAAATTTTTAACTTTTGTTGTTTGTGCAAAATTGAGATTGTTAGGAACAATATCATATAGTGTTGTCCATTACATACTGAAAAACCTATATAAATTAAAATATATTCATAAATCAAATATATATATATATATATATATTCAACACTTCCATAAATCACAGACTTTCCAACCCCACATATGATCCATACTTGTTTATAAGCAAAATACCAGCAACAAAAATACATATAAGAGTTTTCAGTCACTGCCATTAGATAAGAAGCATCAGGGTTTGCTGACAGCATCTTTCCCTTAGTTAGAGTTCCTTTTGTAACCACTGCACATATTTCACGTTTCACAACCTATAGACAAAGGTGAAGTCAGAAGTTCATAGTACCTTTTATGAGTAGCTTCAATATGGATATGAAATTACAAAGTGCAGTGCTAAGAAATAAAATATAGGATATCATATAAATCAGATGACAAACATTCAAGTATATACTTCTAATAGATATTAGATGTTTAACTTCAATGAAATAGAGCAAAAAAAAGATATCTCCACAGAAAATGACAAGAATAAAGCCAACCTTCCTAGCCACTTTCTCCACATGCATTGAGAAATTCTTATTCGGGAATCCACAATGGGGTTGTTCACCCTAATATTAGTCAAGTTCTTTTGCTCCTATGTATGCATCCATTTCAAAAAGTTCATAAAATTTACCCATCTGCTGAAAAAAAAAAAAAAAAAATCAGATATTCACCAATCCATTTCAAAAAGTTCATAAAATTTACCCATTTGCTCAAACAAAAAATAAGATATTCACCACTTCACTGCAGTAATGACCCTAAAAGTTTGTGTGGCATTATATAACAATTTAAAAAAATCCAAATTATATATATTTAGCTTACTTGGCTATAGTAAAGAATGAACATACCTTGAAGGAGAGAACTTTGTCCATGTGCTTTGACTTAAACTCCCACCATTGTCTCTAAATATTAACACATGACTAGATTAATAGAGTTCATGATGGTAAAGTGCCTCCAAACCCTATAGGCCACTTATCTATCTAAAAGAAATTACCTGGCCACCCGATACTCTTTAAGAAATCAGGAGGTAAGTACGGAGTTCTTGGATCATAATTTGCATATCCAGGACGTCTTTTTTTGGCATCCCTATGGTCTTTGTAAGATTTGAAATAGTATGCAAACTGTAATTGAAGGTCTGTCTTGCATTAACCAAAAACCACATTTAGCTTTTCTTAGTAACAAAATGCAAGCATGACTTTTATCTCAAGTCAAATGATAGCCGCATCATTCAAACAAACAACTTCATTTCAGCCAAATGAATAAAAAATAACTACTTTAGTAAGCTGAGATTTATTTTTTATTTATTTTTTAAAAGGAACCACAAGAACCAGTAGAAGATTTGGTGGTGAGTAGCAACTATTAAGTAACACTATGCCAAAAATGATCTTTAGCCTAAAGTAAAAGAGAACTCACCAGGTACCTAATAAGCTGTAGGAAAACAAGGAATTCATGACCAAACTAAAGAACTTTTGGATTAAACGAACAAATTAACACAAATAACTCAAGGCCATTCTTATATTTGTGCTTACTGATAAATAAATAAAAACATAAAGCAAGCAACTATACATTGAATTAAAAAAGATGGAAAAAAAAGGTATAAATCAACCAAAAGAAAAAACATATAAAAGAATAGAAACAAAACATATATGTATTGACCTTACCTTCATCAGCATCTTCAACACTCTTCGAAAACCTCTTCACCGTGCCCATTGCATGAACACTCTGCATCTCAATATTAGTGCTTGAGTACAAGAAAAGATCCTCTGTTTCAATCTTCATACTGACTTTTTTCTAATTGAAAAAGAACTATTCAACACTTAATGCAGTTACCTTTATTTCATCTAAGAATTCAACAAAACTTTACAAGTTTTCCATATTCATAGGAATCAACGGAAGAATGTTAAATTAATCAAGTTAAAGAAAATACCTAAAAACTAGAAAACACAAAAAGTTTCATTTTTATGCACCATTTATGGGCCTGCTAACCAACCAATAAAATGATATGCTTGACAAGAATTAGATAGTAGGAAAGTCAATACATTGCATAAATGAAGCTTTAAAGAACGCGTGCTGATTCGCCAATACAAGGTTTAAGAAAATGCTGGCCTCTTCACTAGAGACAAACACAACATGGGCTGCTTTACCAAGCTCATGCCCTTCAGCTATTAGTGAACCCAACTTCCAGTTTAAAAGTATGGCTTGACATGAAAACAAAACCACAAATAAAGAAGAAGATAACAATAGTCAACATGATGAACAAACATAGAGAACATGAAAAATATCCTCAGCAACACCAATGAATGAATTTATATATACAATGCAAAAGTAAATCTCATTCTTCACAACAACTTACTACCTGCAACACGATTGTACTTGTTTGTGCAAATAATCTCATGGGAGAATATTCGCTTCTAGATCCTTCAACCTTCGATCTTCCTTCTCTCTCTTCCTTGATTCCTGTAAAACAGATTGGAGTAAATAGACCACACCCAGGGAGTGTTGGCCAAAGGCCCTCCGATGCCTAAGTTAGTTCGAGTGTTTGTAGAAAAACAATAGCTAAGCAAAGGGTACGGAGTAGTGTTTATGTAGGGTGTGAACCGGGCGGC
Source organism: Prunus mume (assembly GCF_029339155.1). NCBI lineage: Eukaryota > Viridiplantae > Streptophyta > Magnoliopsida > Rosales > Rosaceae > Prunus > Prunus mume. The sequence goes on from NC_142700.1 coordinate 28,621,155, forward strand.
CGGGCCGTGTGTGGTGGCAGCCGTGTGGAGAAAATATGGAGAGTGGAGAGGGAGAAAGAGGTTCGGGTATTTTTCTCGGGTATAAGGAGTAGGTTTAGATGTACCTTGAATGATGAATGAAGTCATCTATTTATAGGAGCCTCGGGGCTAGGGTTTCGTAGAGAATATGCTGAGTTTATTCTCTACCCAAATTCGTAGGGATCGAGTCGGACTGAGATAATATCTAATTAAATGATATTATCTCCTTTTATGGAGATAATATATGAGATAATGACATTATCTTCTCTTTATTATGATAATATCTTAATTAATGATATTATCTTATTAAATAAAGATAATATCATGTTAATTAAGATATTTATCCCAATTAATTAATTGGCCAGATAAACTGGTTCAATTAATTAATTAAAAAAGATAATCTTCTTTTCCACGTGGCCTTTGTGATTGGAGGCGAAAATATCTGCTCCCACAAATGCCCCCCACATGGCGCTTGTGTGGCATGTAGGAGATGAAATTATTTTTATATTTTTTTTTCGGGCTCTCCAACTGTGTCTGGGCTTTATTATGTGAGTTGGACTCCTTTGCATATTAGATTTCCAATTGGTGTAGGTTTTTGACTGTTGTTGGAGTTGGATTCCCAGTAGGAATGAGCTTGCGATCCCTCCTTCACCTGGGTTGTCCAACCTGTATAAATATAGGGCTTTTCTTCACTCTTTCTCACATCACAAACTTAACTTCTCTACCTTCTAGCTTGAGAAAGATCTTAGAGAATTTGTACTGCTTTGTTGAAGAGAGGAATTGCCGTGCATCCAAAGTAAGTCGAGCTAGTGAAAATATATATGCACATATATATTTTTTTTCTGATTATTGGCAGCAAGGAGGTGGTCCAGCCGTGCACTCCTAGCTATGGTCACAGCCCATGGTTGATGAATTTTCGCAAGCCTATGGACAAGGGCTGGAGGCTTGATTGAAGGCAGAGGGGGCGGCCCGGCATCGCGCCGAGAACTGGAGCGTCTGAGCCGGGCTTGCGCACATTGGGCTTAAAAGAGAGAAAAAGAGGTCTTGGGCTTTGGGCGGGAGCGGAGAGGCGTTAGGCTGCTCGATGTGGGCTGCGCTAAGCGACGAGCCTTGCGCGCAGGTCGGAGGCGTGTCGGGCTTGGACTTGGGCGGTTGGTGGCGAGATGGGCTCGTGCTGCTAGGTGGAGTTCTGACAGTGGGACGGAGCTGGGCCATCTTGTATTGGGCTACTCATTTGGGCCACTTCCTTTTCTTTTTCTTTTTTTTTTCTTTTTCGCCAACTTTTTCTTTTTCTGCTAGCTTTTTATACTCATTTTTGTTTGAATTTCTTGGGCGTAGTGACTATCTTCATCTTTTGCTTGTGGCGGACGATATCGCAAGAAATTGGAGCTTGAGCCTAACATGGCTAAGGTCCGCGCGCTGAACATCCCCAAAAGTTCCGCGAGTGGCGTTGGTTATTGGCGAGTATCGGGAGGAGGGCGGTGGTCGCCCCCACCAGGGATGTCGAAAGATGGAGCGAGAATGGTGCGGACCCTAATGATTTGTCTGCTGAACAAGAGGCATGCTCTCTGAACCCCATAAAAGGAAGGCTGAAGTCAAGTCTCCAGAACCCAAGCTACCTCTTCACGGCGAGGAGCGTGTCTCCATTGAGGAAGAAGCCAAGGCTCCCTTCTCTGAGAAGATCCAAGTAGGAGTTGTTCCGCCTCATCTGCGGTCAAGCATCTTGTTAGTGCGACAGCAAGAAGATTGGCGGTATGCGCAACATAAGGGATGCTCCCCTTAAGCCTCTTGCTGACGAGCTTGGAGATCATGACCTACTCCGTGAAGTGGTCCGTGCGTGATCTAGCTCACCTGTTGAAAGACAAAGAGATGCGGATGTTCCTCCTCGAAGTTCGGGTCGTTTGCACCAGTCGAAGAGTGGAGGTCGATGTGGGAGGTCTGCTCATTCATCCAACCGTCATGATCCTTTGGAAGTGAGGTTGGCGGAGGCTAGGAAAGCAAGAGAGTCATCTGCCCGAACAAAAGGTCCTTCTACAACCAGCGGCTGATCCAAAGGTGGACAAATCTAGCCTGCAGGGATGCAGCGTGTCTAATCTGCTAAAGCGCAATTTTTATCGAGTCCATCCTCTTGTCTTGAGTTGGTTGACCAAATCCGTCTGGCGATCTTGGTGCTTTCTCAAGTCTTTCCTTGAAAAACAAAGGGAAGCGACACTTCATCTGCTTCAAAAGGGAGTAGTTTTTGCTCTTGAGACCATTCGAACTCGTCTGCTTTGTTGCCCCTCTTACCTCATTTCGGTGAGTTGAGAAGAAGAATGCCGAGTTAGTTAGCAAACTTTCCGCCGAGCAGACCCGTTATGAGAAGAAGACGTCGATTTGCGGGATGATATCGAGTTGAAGAGTTCCCTTCTTGAGAAGGATTCGAGCTTAACTCTTCTGCTGCTGACTTGGAAAGTCGAAAAGATGCTTACTTCCACCTCGAGCGCAAGAATGCCGACATCTCTCATAGCTATGACAAGCTTTTGGCTAGATTTCACGCCTATCATGAGTCTGCTGAGGAATCCAAGTCCGAAGTTGCCATGGACGCGTACAAGTTGGGCTACTTGGACTGCACAAAAGGATATGACCCCTTCTACGCCATTGGAGATGAAGACATCGAGATGCTCTATCCAGACTTGCCCCCTGCGAAAAGTGAGGAAGCTAATCTGTGAATACAGAAGGTGGCGGCGGGTGGCTAAAGAGCGATGGCGGGAAGATGGAGCGAGAGGAGGATGTGGCGATGAGGTGGTGGCGAGGCGTCATAGATCAGCCATGTGAGCTTTGAGCGTGGTGACAGGCGAAGTGTAGATCGGGATCTCCTGCTGGTGTTTCAGAGTAGACGAAGACTCCTTTATTTCTTTTCAGCTTTTGTAGTTTGTTTTCGTTTAGAATAATTGGTCTTGTTTGACCATCTTCTTTTGTTTGAACTTGGCCGGTTGGTCGCTTTGCTATGAAAATCTCAGCCTTTATTTTTCAACTTCAATTTGCATATTGTCTTGTGAACTGCTTGAGTAACCGGCTAGTGTCTTGATTGCACATCTCCTTTTGGAGATTCATGAGTGCCAGGGTTCCTCTTCAAGGACTTCGGACGTGTTCTGCATATCTCTTAGGATGGCTCCCATTAGGAAGTTGGCGAATGCCAGGGCCTCCCTTAAGTGGCTCCGGTCGTGTTCTTCATATCCCTTAGGATGGCTTAGTAAATGCGCCTGCGTCTCGAAGGATCTGCTTATGGGCAGCGTGTGATTATCCTGCCTCCCTTAGGAAACGGATAGGAACCTGGATACTTCCCGCAGGAGGCATAGAGACCTCCTTTTAAGAAATTCTGGAGCACCTGCGTCTCCCTTAGGGCAGCTTTTTAGTGGGCTGCGTCTCCAAGCGGGCGCTTTTAGTCGTCGCCTGCGTCTCGAAGACGGCTGCTTATAGGCAGTGTGTGACTATCCTGCCTCCCTTAGGAAGCGGATAGGAACACGGATACTTCCATGGGAGGCATGGAGACCTCCTTTTAAGAAATTCTGGCGCACCTGCGTCTCCCTTAGGGCAGCTTTTTGGTGGCGTCTCAAGCGGGCGCTTTAGTAAGTGCATACTGTGTCTCCCTTAGGGCGCTCCTTATGGGCAATTATATGACTATCACCCTTTAGGAGCGGATAGGAACACAGATACCTCCCTTAGGAAATTCTGGCGCACCTGCGTCTCCCTTAGGGCGCTTTTTATGGTTGCGTCTCGAAGGGCAGCTTACAGTGCGTTGCCTGCGTCTCGAAGAGCTGCTTATGGACATGATTGTGTTTTGTGGGTAGATGAGACATTTTGGAATAAGAAACCGAGCTTATATTGATATTCATAAGATTACGGTCCTTTATTCGAAAATGAAAATCACTGAGTACAAAAACTTGGAGCTTCTAGCAGTCAGTAGGTAGCATTACGGATAATACTTTCGGAGATGGTAGGCATTCCATTGCCGTGGTATTTCCTTCCCATCCATGGTGTCCAGCGTGTAACTTCCTCTGCCCCCGGACCGGCTGATCACATAAGGGCCTTCCCAATTGGGTTTCATTTTCTTAGACCCTTGTCTTTGTGCAGTGATGAAGGCCTTTCTTAGCACAAAAGGTCGCGAGTTGAAACTGTCTGATCTTAGCTCTTTTGTCGTAGTAGGACTTCAACTGCTGTTGATAGGAGGCGACTCGGATAATGGCCTTCTCGCGCTCGCCTTCAAGTAAGTCAAGGTTGAGTCTCATCTGCTCGGAGTTCTGCTCTATACTGCCGACTTCAATGCCTATAGAGGCGAGTGGCGTGAGGAGGAATGATCGCTTCAGTTCCATAGGCAAGGGAAAATGGGGTTTCGCCAGTCGACCTTCGTTTGGTGGTGCGATAAGCCCATAGTACTCCGGGGAGTTCGTCCACCCATTTTCTTTCGGCGCCTTCTAGCCTTTTCTTCAAGCAGTCTAATATGACTTTGTTGGATGCCTCGGCCTGCCCATTTCCTTGTGGATACCTTGGAGTGGGCGGTGTTGCTTGATCTTGTGCCGCAAAGAAGGCGGTGATCGCTTGCCAATGAGCGTGAGCCATTGTCGATGACTAACGATTGTGGGCAGCGAGCCGTGATGATATTTCTCGGGCGAATCACTCCACGCATCGGCTTCTTTAGTAGAGGATAGAGCTTCGGCCTCGATCCTATTTAGTAAAGTAGTCGGTGGCGACGATCATCATTTCTTTCTTGGCGGGCGCCGGTGGCAAGGGACCCACTAAGTCGATGGCCCATTGCATGAATGGCCATGGACTGTTTTGCGGATGATAAACTTCGGCAGGCAGATTAGGGATCGGCTTGTATCGTTGCAGCGATCATTTTTGACATATTAGAGTCATGGGCGCATGGTAGGCGAAATAGCCTCGTTTAGGATTTTAGGCGAGTGACCTGCCTTACAGTGGTTGCCACACTCGCCGTCGTGAATTTTGCAGAGGACTTCAAGTGTTTGAGGGTACTTTATGCAGGTAAGATGAGGGCCGGAGTATGATCTACGGATGAGCTTGCTGCCGTGCATATAGTATCTCGCGCCTTCATTGGACCTTCCTAGCTTCAGACTTATCCGTTGGCGAGTTTCCATTCACTAAGTAGTCGATGATGGGGTCTTGCCGGTGAGGTCCTCATCAACTTGCATTGAGTCGATCGGCTCTATTTCTTGATGCTTGGCGGTCAAGGTGTTCAAGCTGGGATGGGCGTCAGGCCAGGTGTCGATCTTGATCCTAGGCTCATCAATGCATCTGCATGAGTGTTCTCTGCCGTGGAACTTGTTGGATGGTGAAAGTAGGGAATTCTTTCAAAGTCCTTGGACTTTATCGAAATCTGGACCATTCTTGGATGCTTTGCCATGTACTACTTTGAGGCTTGATTCGTGATCGGTTAGAGTGCGAGTAGATGGCGATCTCTTGATCGGCAGTTCTTTCGCTAGCGTAGTCACATAGCGATGCCTCATATTACGCCTCGTTGTTTGAAGCAAAAAGCCTAGTGTGATAGCTTGTTCCAACAAGGTTCCGTGCAGGTGATTATGGCGACTCTGCTCCCGCTCCTTTGTGATTTGATGCTCGTCTACATGCAGCTGCCATGTTCTTAGGTAGGTTCAAATCGGTGGGGAAGGTGTCGTCCGCTTTTTCCTTGCTTTTGTGACCATCTTCTCTTCTTGGCTTTGTCGGAATAAACTCTACAACAAAATCTGCTAAAGCTTGGGCTTTTATAGCGATCTTCGGCCGGTAGAGGAGGTCGTATTGACTGAGTTCGATAGCCCATTTCATGAGTCGCTGAGAAGCGTCGGGGCTATGAAGGATCGATCTCAAAGGAAATTCTGTTATGACAATTATCCGGTGTGCTTGATAGTAGGGCCTTAACTTTCTCGCAGAAACCACAAGCGAAAGAATGAGCTTCTCCATTTTCGGATAGCGAGTCTCTGCATCGAGGAGAGCTTTTGAAGTGTAGAATAACGGATGTTGTGCTGACTCTTCTCGGATGAGAGTGGTGACAATTGAGTAGGACACCGCTAGGTAGATGTACAAGTCCTCGCCTTTGGTATCGGTTTTGAGAGCATGGAGGTGAAGTGAGGTAAGTTTTCAAGTTTTGAAAAGCTACTTCACACTCGTCATCCCACTTGTCTTTGTGTCCCTTCTTCAAGGCTTTGAAAAATGGCCTGCATTTGCTCGGTAGATCTAGAGAGGAATCGGTTGAGAGCTGCCGCCCTACCCGTTAGACTTTGTATCTCCTTTGTTGTGGCAGGTGACTTCATGTTGAGTATAGCCTTGATTTGATTTGGATGTGCCTCAATTCCTCTTTGGGTGACTAAGTATCCAAGGAATCGGCGGACGAGACTCCAAATGTGCATTTGCTCGGGTTCAACTTCATATTGTATTTTCGGGTAAATTAGGCTGAATGCCTCGGCAAGATTCTTGATGGGGTCTGCTCGCTCAGGAGCTTTGACTAGCATGTCGTCTACGTAGACCTCCATAGTCTTGCCGATTTGCTCCTTGAAAATTTTGTTCACCCGGCTGTGGTAGGTTGCCCATTCTTGACCCAAAAGGCATGACCTTATGGCGATGGTACCTCTTCGATGATGAAAGAGTCTTTGCCTTGTCGTCTTCATGCATCATGATAAGTTATGCCGGAGTAAGCGTCCATGAAGCTTAGCGGATTGATTGCGGAAGTTGAATCAGCGGTGGTCAATTCTCGGCAGTGGAAAGTTATCTTTAGGACATGCCTTGTTGAGGTCAGTATAGTCGACGCACACTCTCCACAGGCCTTTATCTTTCTTTGCTACTAGAACAACGTTCGCCAGCCATTCTGCGTATGAGACTTCTTCAATGAAACCGGCAGCTAGAAGCTTGTCGATCTCGGCTTCAATGATGGCGACCCGCTCGGGGCGAAGTTGCGTCTCTTCTGCGCTCTGAGCTTGATGGCTGGGTTGGCGTGTGGCGATGGTAGATGATACGGGGATCGATGCGGCATGTCGGATGATGACCATACCGCAAATCGTCTTTGTTGTTACGGAGGAAGGCTACAAGCTCTGCCTTTTCTCACGGCAAGCGCTAGCCGATCCGCTATTCTCTCACGGCTTGCCGGGATCAAAGTACTAGCTCGGCGTCCTCCTCGGGCTTCCATCCTTCTTGGGATAGACCTCGGACGGTTCCTCGACTTAGTCCTGATTCTTTGATTGCTATTGGGGAGTAGTCATTCCCTTTCCTTTTTGGCTGCTCGGCCGTCGAAGCGGGATCTGCTTTCTCATGCCTTTTCAACTCCCTTTAGATCTCGCTTGATTCACGAGGAGGACCGTGTTTGCTTGCCTTTCTTCACCCTTGGTGAGCATTTCCTCGCCATTGCACGATCGGCTGTTGATTTGGCGATCCACCTAAGGAATGGGGTAGCGAATCTTCGATGCGTGGCGAAGGTGATGGCGTTGATCTTGGCGATCCATGGTACGCCTAAAATGCCATTGTGGGTGAGACTTCATCAATGACCATGAGCGTTTGTGGTGACTACGGGTGGGGCGTAGGCGTCGAGCTCTATTGTTGCCTACGGTAACCGTTGTTGCTCCATTGAAGCCAGTCAGCGACTTGGCTGATTTATTGATCTTTGCCTCTAAGCCCATCTGTTGGATAACTGTCAATTGTAGGATGTTGGCTGCACTGCCCTCGTCTACATGGATTGATCGACCATGGCACGGCGATTTGAATGCTGATGACAAGAGCGTCATTGTGTGGTAGATCAAGGCCAATTAGATCTTTCTTTTGGAAGCCGATTACAAGATCGTCTTCTGCTAGCGGAAGGTCGGTTGAGACTTGGAAGATCATAGTGGCTTGTTTGATCTTCCTTTTTTTTTCTTGCTGGTCAAGCAGATTCCTCGGAGTCGGCTAGGATTGTGTTAATCCTTATGACCTTTTGAGGCGGCTCCTTGGCGGTGTCATGATCCTCTATCTCATCGGATGGCACCTTAGCGATAATTCGTCGGTGACCTTCCCTCACGAGTTCTTTGAGAGTGTGCTTTCAAGCGGCGATTGTTAAATGTGTGTCCATGCATCCCATGGAAGGCACAGTATTTGCTAGTATCCCTCCTGTCTGGATCTCCTTTCAAAGGTGGCGGTCTTCTTACCCAAGGTTTGTTTTTCACTTGGGCTAGGATTTGATGTATAGGGATAGTGAACTTGGTGTAGTTCTCTCCTGCCTTAGCGTCCTCTTGTGGGTGTGACCTGCGCTTGTCCTTATTCTTGTTGTTAAATCCATCGCTTCTTTGACCCGCCGCTTGCAGTACGCGATCTCCACTCGGTGGACTTCTTGCGGCAATTCGATCATCATCCCGAGCGCGTGGCGTTCTGCGGTCGCGAACCTCTGCTAAAGTCGGTGGGGTGATAGTCGACTCGCGGTATAACTTTCGTGTTCTGCTGGAAGACCTTTCTTAAAAGCGGATGATGCGATTTGGCCGCACCCTCGATGTTGGCCTTTTCGCTTTGAACCTCTTGATGTAATCTCGAATGGATTCGTCGGGCTTCTTGCGTAGGTTGAGCAGATGATCTAGGTTCTTCTTGATCGTCCAATAGAAGTGTATTCTTTAGTGAAGACATAGGCAAGTTCCTTGAAGCTGATTGATCGACCCGGGCGGCGGTGTGGAACAGATCTGGTGTTCTCGCAAGGTCATTGCGAACGCCTTGCACATCAGTGCGTCGTCGGCCTTGTGGAGGATCATGACACTTTTGAAGTGTTTTAGGTGGCTCTCGGGATCGGAATCTCCCTTGAAATGCGTAAACGAAGGCGTTGAGAATCGCCGGGAGCAGCACTGCTTTCGATTTCGTGGGTGAAAGGAGTAGAGATCGCTGATCCATCTCCTTACGTAGTGCATCCTCGAGGTTCCCGCTAGTCTTCAAGTCTCGAAGTCGGTCATTCACAAGCTTCTCAACGTCTTCCGCGCATTGCTGGTCGATCACGTTGGCGACTTTTGAGATCGATTGGCGTGCCATTGACCTCCTCGTTGGTCCGCGCGGTCGGTCCTCGTCACTGCCTAGGAAAGCGTGTTGGTGGCAGGATGCGCTGCGGATTTTCTGCAGCTTGGCGGCGTTGGAGTGCCTCTCTTCACGATCCTCATTGGGAGATTCTGGGTTGACCTCCACAGGGGCCTAGCCTTTCGTGAATATTTCTCTGCGAGTGGGCAGCGGGCGCCTCTCTTCACGATCCTCATTGCGGCGATTATCGGTTTGATCTCCAAGAGCCTAGCCTTTGTACATTTCCCTCGGGCCAGGCGAGCTCTAGCCTTTCTCGCACGTTGCTTTGTGTGTGGCTTGCAAATGCTTGCGACATGTCGGCAAGCTGATCATGTGGTTGTGCATCCCTTGTCTGCTCGCTCCTGCTCGACCCGCTTGGTGCCGTTGAGCTGCCCACCGGTGCGTTCGTCTATTCTTCTCTCTTCGCTGGTTGTCCAAGGCCAAGATTTTGAGCCACGCTTATTTGATTAATGAGCTGCCTCATAAGAGCATTTTGGTCGTCCATTCTCTGAGCTAGCTGGTCAACTCTCGGTTGAGATACATGACTTTGTGGATCGGGAGGAGAGAAGCGTGTGGAGCCCATTGCACCACGGCCAAGGGTTTCATGGCGTGTGCTGAGGGCGTCGCGTCGAGCACGGAGGCAATGGAGGAGCAGCGAAGTTGCTCTAAGACCGGGCCTAAATCGGTGGTGTGAGCCCACCTTGATGGGAGGGTCCACCATGTTGGTGGCGATGCCGCGGAGGTTGCTAGATCGGCCCGCGGGTCCGGTAGGTGGCACGGTGGCGAGAGGTGGTGGTGCCACCATGTCGATCAGCGGGATCGTGGGTGGAATGGGTTTGGGCCATCTCGGATCGAGCCGCGGCGGTTTTGCTCCTAGTCGTTTGCTTCCAACCATGGTTGTTTGGAAGGCTTCGGTGGATTGGAAAATAGGAGGACGGATTCCTTGAGCACGCGTTGAGTATAACTCGTGCTCTCAATGAAAGCACCAAATGTTTGTGCAAATAATCTCACAGAGAATATTCGCTTCTAGATCCTTCAACCTTGATCTTCCTTCTCTCTCTTCCTCGATTCACCTTAAAAGCAGTTGGAGTAAATAGACCACACCCGGGGGGTGTTGGCCAAAACCCTCTGATGCCTAAGTTAGTTCAGTGTTTGTAGAAAAACAATAGCTAAGCAAAGTGCAGGTAGTGTTTATGTAGGGTGTGGAAAGGCGGCGGGCCGTGTGTGGTGGCCGGGCCGTGTGGAGAAAATATGGAGTGGAGAGGGAGAAAGAGGTTGGGTATTTTCTAGTATAAGGAGTAGGTTTAGATGTACCTTGAATGATGAATGAAGTCATCTATTTATAAAGAGCCTCGGGGCTAGGGTTTGTAAAGAATATCTTTGAGTTTATTCTCTACCCAAATTCGTAGGGATCAGTCGGATTGAGATAATATCTAATTAAATGATATTATCTCCTTTTATCAGAATAATATATGAGATAATGACATTATCTTCTCTTTATTATGATAATATCTTAATTAATGATATTATCTTATTAAATAAAGATAATATCATGTTAATTAAGATATTTATCCCAATTAATTAATTGGCCAGATAAACTGGTTCAATTAATTAATTAAAAGAGATAATCTTCTTTTCCACGTGGCGCGCTGTGATTGGAGACAAAAATATCTGCTCCCACGAGTACTCTTGCCAACACCAGGATCACCACCGACCAAAACCAATGAACCTTAAAAAGAAAAAAGCACTGTTAAAATGTTGAATTTTTCACTTCAACCACTGAGAACAACAACTTTAAATTAAATACTAAAAGCTTCTATAATTAATAAGTGTTCAGCATAGTCATAAATGTTCAGCAACTCATAATGTTCAGCATAGTCAAGAAGAGTATAGGAGGACAAACAATTAGCTTTCATAGTTAATACTTTTTTAATAGGAGCTTTCAGAGTAAAGAATGAAAACAAACACACACACACAACATGACCAAACCTCGTACATGACAACTACCAAGCACCCTTCAACTTCACTTGCAAAGAGTATAAGCCTAAATATAAACCAGACAAACATACACAATTATGAAAAACATTTTCCCAACTTATTTAGGATCCAAACATTGTTTTAAAGAGAAAAAACAAAAAACATATAAGAATTACAAAGGAATGCGTCTATCACATTAATTCCACTAGTTAAGGATCATTATTGCATTGGTAATAGAAACAAAAGCATATTGGCTATTATCGACAACTATCAAAACAATTATCACCATTATCATAATCCAACCTAAAATCTAGAAAAATATCCCCTAAAACAAAAAAAACCATATTTTTCAATTCACATAAGATTTGCCCAGAAAAAAATCCCAAAAATCTTTACTTTAGAAACTTCCCTATTTCTATATAAATTGAAAATATATAATTACAAAAAAAAAAAAGATAATTAAAAAAAAAAAAAAAGATAAAAGGGCTTACGAAGGAGGGACAAAGGGCAAGCCAGAGCGACAACAAGCCAACAGTGACAATGAGCGACAAGAGACAACGACCAGTGAGAAGAGAGAAAAAGCAGAGTAAGATTAGAGAAATTATCCAATAAATTGAAACCCTAATTAAAATTTTAGTTGTGAAGAGAGAAGAAAAGCTTACCAGAAGAGGAGGTGTGGGGTGTGATGAAAACCCTAAATTTTGGGGCAAAGGGAAATGCTTCACTGATAGATGAAATCACTCACAATCGTCGACTTAAGAATTGTCTAAGCATCTGGGCTTGAGAAATAGTGTGAGCGTCGGCTTGAGAATCTGGTTTTTGCAAGAATGCGGTAGCGATGGAGGAGAGAGAAGAAAGATAGTTTGAGAAAGACTGAAAAAAAGAGAGAGAGGATAGATTTTTTGGGATATGGAAATTAGGGCAAGAGTTTGAGAGGGACTGATTGAAAAATTGAGAGGGAGATGGTTGAAGTTTGCGAGGGATTGGAAAAATTAAGAGGGAAGAGTGTGAAATATTTTGGACTAGAGCGTTGACCACACTTTAGGCATCTGTGGCTTTTTTTTTTAAATGTCCCAAAAAAAGAGAGGAAAAAAACACTTTGGCATTTGTTGTTATGAGTGATGATGCTAAAGGGTAATCAAAGGCATCGTTATAAAAAACCAAAAATCGTGCTGATGTCTTTGTACCTTTTTAGTATCGTTATTTATAAAAGCGAGGCCTAATGTACTAATAGCATCGATTTTCCATTTTATCGATGCCTATCTAGTGTTGCTGAAAGTGAAATTTGGCATAGCGATTCAAGCTCCCAAAGGATTTCAAACAGCCCAGGATGCGACTCTATGATGGGACCATCGATCTAGTAGACTTCCTGAACGACTTTGGTTACTGGATGAACGTGAAGGATGCCGAAGATGCCATGAAATGTGGAGCTTTTCCTCTGCTCTCAGAAAGATCAACTAAGGATTGGTTCAAGTCCTTGAAGCCAAACTTCATTAAGCTCATTTGACCTGCTCAAACAGAGCTTCGTGAACCAATTTCTATCTGCCTCAAAAAAGCGATACCCACCCAACTACCTCATCGCATCAGCGGGGCCCTAAGAAGAAGTTGCGAGACTACATCAATTGTTTGATTGAGAGTAATTAGCATCCCTAGTTGCTCCAAAGATACGGCCTATACTGCCCTTCTAGCTGGGTTCCAAAGAGGACCTTTTATGTTCCATGTCAACAAGCTTCCACCTAAGAGATATGAGGACTTGGTGTCTGAGGCGTATCGTCATGCCATAGCTGAGGAGATGACATATGATACACCAGAAGGGAAGGATCCATCGTAGCCTAGTGTAGGAGATAAACGGACTATAAGAAAAGAAGATTTGAGAATTCTAGACGAGGTGAGAGAGACCGAGATCGGCCACAAAATCTATTTTGACCGCGGTTCGACAACTACACTCCGTTGAATACTAATCGACAGGAGGTCTTCTTCCACATCCGAACTGAGTTGCCAAAACCTTGACCTTCGAGGTTTTCCAAAGGGCGAAAGGATCCAAATCGATATTGTAGATATGTTGTGTTCCTTCCAAGTGCCAATATATGGTTAGTATAGTGGTACAAGTAAGGGTGTCAAACCACAGGGACCGATTGGACCTCTATAAATTACTAGTTTTGAGAGAACCCTAACTAAAAATGAAAGTGACAAATTGAGAGCAGTTTTTGTGTTGTAAATGAAAAATAACTTAAAATGCAAGAAGAATGTAGCAGTGAATGAGATATTGATGTAGGAAGAATAGGGATGAGACCAGGGATCCATTGCAAAACCAATTTCATGTTTATAAAGTTAAACCGTATTCAACTACCAACCTGTTTCCAGAGTTCGTTTTACATATATATAATCAGCCATATGATGTGTGGTTTTGATCAGATTCTCCTAATCTGCAACCTAATTGGGATGTTCAACTTTGGTTCCAAGTTAAGAGTCATTAGCATGCAATAAAACGTTAAAGAACCAAAGAAAACACACGACAGGATGTTTGCATAGCATTCTCTTCATTCATTCACATGTCTACCAAGATTAAGCATGATGTTTACTATAACCTTGTCTAGATAATCTGTAGGCAACTCTATTGGTGATCAAACATGAAACTTGACAAACAAATTTAACAATAGATTCAGTGAACGAAACATGAAGTAGATTGATGAACTGAATACTTTAACTTAGAAACATGGATTAATGTTGCAAGGCTACATCGAAATCCCTAGCTATGAATTTAGTTACACATCATGTTCATAGAGGTTTAAACGAAAATAAACAACATGAGTGAAAATAAATTCATGAGAGGAAACCCTTGAACCAATTTTGATGTTGAACTTTTCCAAGAACAGCCTTCTGCGATGAGTCCTGATGGTGGAAATATATGGAACGGTTAGGGTTTTAGTGTGCATGAAAGGAGAGAATAACCAAGAAGTGAGGTATAGGGTTGTGAAATTCGTCCAAAATAAATAGGGTCTGTAAAAGTGGCTAAAAGGCAATTTTTTACGGGGTAAAAGAGGAAATTTGTAGGATATTCGAAGAGATCCTAACAAATCAGCCTTTATTTGGCACGTTTTTGCCTTATTTGGCACCTCCAAATCAGGATAGAAATCCCCATTGCTTTCCCATTCTGCTCTTAGTTTCAAACAAGCCAGGTTCGCCTTGAATTCTTTATTTGGACTTCAAAACAGGTCACGAAACTTGTTTCCACGTTTGAACAAGGGCCAGCTCCAAAAATGGCATGTTTTCATTTCTTTTGCCTTCAACTTGATCCTAAAGTAGATGCAACTGCATACTAACACAAAATAGGGTAAAACGCAGCAAATTTAACTCAAAAATATCACAAATAGACTAGAAATGGATGGTATAAATGTATAAATATATGAGTTATCAAGATATTACCGCGAGAACGGTCATATGACGGACCAATGTTACGAACTCCAGGATGAGATTGAAGCAATAATTAGGTGAGGTCATCTAAGTCAATTCATGGGTGAGAAGAAGCAAGCAGAGCAGCATGACAACACACCAGATAAGCAACCACGTGTTACAAAAGACATCAATGTTATTGTTTGGGCGAAAATTTGGCACACCCAATCCAAAAAACCAAAGCCCATGTTAATCATGGGCAGCTACCAACATTCTTTGAAAATTGGGCCAAAATCTTGCAAACCCAGCCCAAAATCAAGGAACCTAGGAAATCCAAAAGGGCAAACCAAGACTGATCAAATTAGCAAGACAAGATTGGGCTTAAAAAAAAGCTTTTTCACCACTAACGCGTATTAGATTAAAAATATCACCGGATTAATTAAAGCTTATTTTTTAGGAGCCCATGTGACTACCAGAAATAGAAAAGTCAACAAACTCAACTGAGTTGATTGAGAGTTAATTAAAACAGGGCAGAAAGCTGGCAAACTAGGAAGGGAAATCTCTGGATAAATCGGAAGATCAAAGTCCTCTCTTACATGTATATATATATATTCAGAGATATTTTCTCTATTCCAAATAGGGTGATTGTCCCAAGAGACAAGCAGCCCTTGTTATTTAAAGAAGAAGATAAGCAGAAGGGCAGAGAGTTGTTCAAACAGGAAATCAAGCTAAACATCACGGTTTGACATCTCACAAGGGCAGTTGGGATTAAAAAAAGGAGTTAGGTTCTCTTTCAAAAACAGAGAAGTGACTATTGAGAGCTCGATTGCCAAAAATTAGATAAAATTCCTTTTTCTTGTGTTTTTAAAAATTAAAAAGATCTTTCTCGGATAATTGCCGCCCATTATTAAAAATTAATTACCCTGCTCCAGAAAATATTTTTTCTATAAATAGAAGAGAGGGTGAACAGGTTCAAAGACACTCAACAACAACAACAACAACAATCAATCCAACACTCAAATCAATCAAACAAACAACCTCAAAAATCAACCAAAAAGCCCACTTGAATCCCAAGTGAAATCAGCTTCATATCAGAAGTCCCAAGGTTCAGACTTAGAAAAAAAGTCAATCAAAACGAAATTTCTCTCGTTACAAATTTGGTTCAGCAAAGAATCAAGACAAGTAGAGCTTGAGCTTTTCCCAAACATGAAAACCTCAACAAATTTCAGTGTGCAGTCTCTAGCCCACTGAAGTCCTCGAGAACGACCACTTACGCCCTTTGTAGACCAAGAAATCGAAGTTCTGCCTTACTCAAAAGCCTCACAAAAGCTTGAAGTACACTAAAGCTCTGCCATAATTAACCTTTGGTATCGATTTACAACTGAAGCTTTGCAGTTGAAGTTGTCAAATCCAGTCTAGCCCTGCATTTCCACTGGATCGAGCCTCCTATCCGATGAAATGAATTTCCAATTGTCCTTTCATCTTTTAGCATGGATATTTATTTTTATAGTTCTGTAAAAGGCGTTCGCCCAAGCTTTAAATTCCATCAACCATTCTCGCCAGAACAACCTCTTTATACTTGAGATAAATTATTAAAGTCCTCACCAGTTTGAAGCAAGAAAAGAACTTACTTGGGAGATATTCCTCACCCAAATTCACAATCGTTTGTTTTGAAATCAGTAACAGGGCACAAGTTATCCATTCTAAACTAAGTCTGCTAGAATCGCCTTGCTAGCGGGCACGCTCGCACACCAAAGAAAGGCGACTTGTTGACCAGTCAATGGTTCACAAGGCAAGTGGGGAACTTTGCCCTTCCACCACAGGAGTAACGCCAAACGCAGTGAACAGTTATCTCAAGTGGAGAAACTCTAGCTGCAGACTCCAACAAAGCACGAACTCCAAAGTCACCCAAGCTCTATTGGTCCAGACACTCTCTATTGGTCTAGGCTACCGGACTCCGAGAGTCACCCAAGCTCGGGTACCGAGCAATCACTTTTAACAGGGAAAAGGAAAGAGGTGTAGTTCACTCGCATGATGACCCATTCATAATCCAAGCTGAGATCGTAAATTGTTGTGTGAACCGGGTCTTCATTGACACATACAGTTCGATTAATATCATCGTTACCATAGCTTTGGAACATATGGAGATGAGCATGGTGCTCATCATAGAGGTATTAAAGAGGTATAAGATGAGGCTTAATCCTGCTAAATGCGCTTTTGGGGTTAGCTCGGGAAAATTCCTATGGTTCGTGGTCAACTAGCGTGGCATCGAGGCGAATCCAGAAAATATCAAGGCTCTGCTTACCATGACGTAGCCTAGGACCTTAAAAGAAGTACAAAGCGTAACAGGCCATGTGGCTGCACTAAATCGATTCATATAGCTACAGATAGTTGTCAACCATTCTTCCAAAGCTATAAAGGGGAGGACGAAATCATTGATTGGACCCTTGAGTGTGATCATGCTTTTTAAGAGTTAAAGGAGTACATGGGCAAACCCCCTCTTCTGTCCAAGCCAAAACGTGGTGAAGATCTTTTATTGTACCTATTCGTGTCCTCCACAACGATAAGCTTGGTGCTCATCAGAGAGGTAGGCAAGGTTCAACACCCCGTGTACTATGTAAGATGAGCTCTCCAAGATGACGAAACGAGGTACCATGAGATCGAGAAGTTGGCCCTTACTTCCAGTCTCATACCATCGTTGTGCTGAGCAACCACTCATTAAGGCAGGTCTTGCAAAAGCCTGAGACCTCAGGTTGGCTCATCAAATGGTTAATTGAACTAGGTGAATTTGATATCATGTACTGCTCACGAGAAGCAATCAAAGCTCAAGCTGTGGCGGATTTTCTTTCTGAGTTCACCAATGTACAACCACCACTATTGCCGACCGGTCAGCCTGAGATGAGCATGGAGAAGAAGATACGACCTAAACTTCCACTTTGGATTCTACATGTTGATGGTGCCTCAAATCAACAAGGAAGTGGGGCAGGGTTAGTATTAACCTTACCTAAAAATGATGAGACCTAGTATCCCTTATGGTTTGGGTTCAAGGCCTCGAATAATGAAGCTAGGTATAAAGCACTCCTTGCAAGACTTTGCTAGCCTCCGAGGTCGGGGTTAAACAGCTTCGCATTTTCAGTGGCTCATAGTTAGTAGTAAATCATGTTACTGAAGAATACCAAGCTCGAGATAGAAGCATGAGTACCTACCTAGCCAAGGTCAAGAAGTTGTTGGATGATTTTATTGGTTATGAAATCATTCAAATTCCTTGGCTCGAGAATACGAAAGCTGATGCCCTTGCTTGATTAGCATCCTCCTTAGATATGGACCTGGGAAGATCTATCCTGGTGGAATTCTTAGAGAAACCTAGCACAAAGGAAGATTGCGTGGAAGTGTTCCCTATTAGTTCTAAGTCAACTTGGATGGATCCAATACGTGATTTAGAGACATGGAGTCCTACCTAAGGACAAAGCGGAAGCTTGACGTGTACGGTATAGGTCGTTCTGATATCTGATCATCAACAACAGGTTGTATAAAAAAGGCTTCTCTTTGCCATACCTATGATGCATGACACTTGATAAGGCTAACTATGTGCTTCGAGAAATCCACGAAGGCGTTTGTGGAAATCATTTAGGCACTCGATCTCTTGCCCACAAAGGTCTGAGACAAGAATATTATTGGCCAACATTCCAAGCTAATGCGAAGAAGATTGCTCAAACTTATCCCAGGTGCCAAGAATACGTGATGGTTCCCCATCAACCTCCAGATAATTTGACTCCAATTAGTAGTCCTTGGCCTTTCGCTCAGTGGGGAATTGACCTAATTGGCCCTATACCAAATGGAAAAGGTCAGACCAAGTTCACAATTGTTGTAGTAGACTATTTCACCAAGTGGGCTGAGGCTGAACCCTTTGCTACAATAACCGAGAAGAATTGCACCGCGTTCCTTTGGAAGAACATCATATGACGATTTGGTATCCCATATTCCATAGTTACAGATAATGGTAAGCAATTTGATAATGCCAAGCTTTGTGAGTTAGGTGTCGAGCTCAACATCAAGCATTTCTTTGCATCTCCAGCTCATCCTCAAGCTAATGGCTAAGTCGAAGCAATTAATAAGTTGATAAAAAGAACTTGAAAACAAGGCTAGACAAGGCTAAAGGAGCATGGGCTGAACTATTACCCCAAGTCCTTTGGGCGTACAGAACTTCACACCAAACATCACGGGGGACACCCTGTATTCCCCTGTTTTTGGAGCCAAAGCTGTAGTGCTTATCGAGATTGGAAGTGTTTTAGGTTGAAGCAAATGATGACCAGATGAATCTTAACTTGGACTTGGTAGATGAACAACGGGACCAGCCTCAGCTGCGCAACGCCTCATACTAGCAATGTGTAGCTCGCTACTACAACTTTCGTGTCAAACACTGAGCTTTCTAGGTTGATGACTTGGTACTCCACAAGGTCATGCTTGCTACTCACAAACCTTTAGATGGAAGCTTGGGACCAACTTGGGAAAGGCCTTATCGTGTCATTGACATTGTGCTCCCGGGTGCCTATCGACTAAGGGATCTCGAGGGAGCAAATCTGCCTCATCCTTGGAACGCCGAGCATTTAAAGAAGTATTACTAGTGACTTCCTCATCGTCTACATGCTGTCAGAGTTAGATCATCAGTTTGAGATTTAGATTTTTTGTTTTGTTTCTTTTCATTCAGTGTGGAACTATCCTGTTATGATAGTTCATGAGGTAGTTTCAACTTAGTTAGCTAGTATGGAAGCTTGGGACCAAGTTGGGAAAGGCCTTATCGTGTCATTGACATTGTGCTCCCGGGTGCCTATCGACTAAGGGATCTCGAGGGAGCAAATCTGCCTCATCCTTGGAACGCCGAGCATTTAAAGAAGTATTACTAGTGACTTCCTCATCGTCTACATGCTGTCAGAGTTAGATCATCAGTTTGAGATTTAGATTTTTTGTTTTGTTTCTTTTCATTCAATGTGGAACTATCCTGTTATGATAGTTCATGAGGTAGTTTCAACTTAGTTAGCTAGTATGGAAGCTTGGGACCAACTTGGGAAAGGCCTTATCGTGTCATTGACATTGTGCTCCCGGGTGCCTATCGACTAAGGGATCTCGAGGGAGCAAATCTGCCTCATCCTTGGAACGCCGAGCATTTAAAGAAGTATTACTAGTGACTTCCTCATCGTCTACATGCTGTCAGAGTTAGATCATCAGTTTGAGATTTAGATTTTTTGTTTTGTTTCTTTTCATTCAGTGTGGAACTATCCTGTTATGATAGTTCATGAGGTAGTTTCAACTTAGTTAGCTAGTGTTTGAGCTCGCTCTTGTTTTGTTTTCAATTTTATGTTAGTTAATAAAATTTGGATTTGTTTTCCAACGTATCGTCTCTCCAAGCCTTAACAAGGTAACTCAAAGGGCCACATTCAAGTCAGGAAGGAATGAAGCTCCATAGATTTGCCAAGCTTAGATGGATGAAAGGTCTGAGCCGCAATTTTTATCAAGCTCATGCGAACGAAAGCTCTAAGCTATATTTTCTATCGAGCTCATATAGACGAAAGGTCTAAGCTCAATTTTGGCCAAGCTCAGATAGACGAAAGGTCCGAGCTATGTTTTTATCAAGCTCTGATGGATGAAAGGTCCAAGCTACATTTCCTATCAAGCTCTGGACGAAGAGTCCGAGCTATATTTGTTATCGAGCTCATATAGATGAAAGGTCCTAGCTATATTCTTTATCGATCTCATATGGACGAAAGGTCTAAGCTCAATTTTGGCCAAACTCAGATGGACAAAAGGTCCGAGGTATATTTTTATCAAGCTTTGATGAACAAAAGGTCCTAGCTACATGTTCTATCAAGCTCTAGACGAAGAGTCTGAGCTATATATATATATATATTTTATCGAGCTCAAGTAGACGAAAGATCTAAGCTCAATATCGGCCAAGCTCATATGGACAAAAAGTCTGAGCTATATTCTTTATTGAGCTCATACTGACGAAGGGTCTAAGCTCAATTTTTGCCAAGCTTAGATGGACGAAAGGTCTGAGCTATAATTCTATCAAGCTTTGATGGACGAAATCTCTGAGCTCAACCTTTTTCGAGCTCATGCTCAGGTTGGCAAAGAGCCAACCTTAGCTCACCAAGCTCATGGTCAGGTTGGCAAGAATCTAGGCACTCCAAACTCATGGTCAAGTTGGAGAAGAACCCACCTCGCCATGCCAAGCTCATGGCCAGGTCGATAAAGAGCCTCTCTCTACCTCAACAAGCTAAACTCATGGTCGGCTTGGCGAAGAACACACCTAGCCATGCCAAGCTCATGGCCAGTTCAGCAAAGAGCCAACCTCTACCTCAACATGCCAAGCTCATGGTCAGGTTGGAGAAAAGCCCACCTTGCCATATTAAGCTCATGTTCAGGTTGACGAAGATCCTACCTCGCCACGCCAACTCATGGCCAGGTCAGCAAAGGGCCGACCTCTACCTCAATATGCTAAGCTCATGGATAGGTTGGCGAAGAACCCACCTCGACATGCCAAGCTCATGGTCAGGTTGGGGAAGCACCGACCTTAACTCGCCAAGCTCATGGTCGGACTGGCAAGGAACCGACCTCAACTCGCTAAGCTCATGGACCGGTTGGCAAAGAACCCACCTCGCCATGCCAAACTCATGGTCGGGTTGGTAAAGAACCAACCTAGATGTGCCGAGCTTGTGCTCAGGTTGGTAAGGGTTCAACCTCAATTTGTTGAGCTCTAGTATACCCGTGAATATGTATATATATATATATATATTATTTGAAAATCTACTAAGTTTCAACAAAAATCACCTTCGAGTTTTTGGCCTACATAGATAATACAATGAAGATCAAGGTCCAACAGAACACATCAAACAACCACCGTGATCACAGAGAGACAGGAAGATGAACAACACAAATGTCTCAAAATGGGTATAATTACGGTCTAATAAAAGGAGTACTAACTCCATAACTCCATGGTTGATCGTCATACTAGCATTCCACTTGGGGTATACAAGAAGAACAATCTAGCCCGATCATGTCAGAGAAGTGTCATCCCCATGAGCACCACCCATCACGGTCTCATCGTGCACACCAACCTCAGAGGTGCCTGTCTCCACCTCACCCACTATTGGACCCCCCAGGTCCGGGAAAGGGGCACCATCATCCACATCGTCACTGAGGTCGAGCTCACCTCGAGCAAGGGCACCCTCCAAGATGGTCCAATCCAAGGTAGGATAGCACCTCCTCATGGCTTTCATGCAAGATTGAAATCCCTCATCTAAGCAAGTTGATTTGAGCCCTTCAAACTCATCAGAAGACTTGAATTCTATGATCACTTTATCCTTGGTTGATCTCAACTCTACCACCACACTAATAAGCTTGGCCACTTGCTCTTGGATGACACCAAGATCTTTAGCATGCTTCTCAGCCATGCTCTTCAACTCGGACTTAGCATCACTGACTTTCTTCTTCTCAAGGTCAACCACTGACCTTAGCTTGGCGGTTAGAAGGCCACTATCTTCATTTTTCTTCCCTAGTTCCTTGATCTCATCGCTTTGTTTTTGGAGAAGGCCAGGGGTCTCGAGCTGAGCATGATATTGGAGCCAAGTAGCCTAAAAATAAAAATATATAAGAAAAATGAGAAAGAGTGAGGGAGGTGAGCATTAATTCAAGAAGGGCCATATGAGAACAAGTGTTACCTCTAGCGTGGCTTTCAAAGCTATATCTATCTTTCCATTAGGGGACTTGTCCTCAAATCCTTCAAGCTTGGAATCGCAAATGCCAAGCTGACATGTCCTGAAGAAAGAGGTGAAGGCTGAGTGGATCCTCAGGCCTGAAGGGTTAGCTTGGTGTGGTTGTATGCCACCACCATCCACGCTTCGCTTCTTGGGATCAGGTTCCACGGATGTCGTGTCCACCTCTCTATCTTTCTCTGTGGAACTATCCTCATCGAGCACAATAGTTGGCTGCGAAGAAGGTGTGCTAGGAGGGATGACTCGAAGGGGACTGGGATCACCATCCATGGGAATGGTAGGTTGGCTAACCTTGCCTCTGCCACCGCCTTTTCTTTGCTCTTCCTTTCTCTATTCCTCAAGAGCTCTCCTCAAGGACTTAGGGAGCCTGGAGCCTGGATTCTGTGCCCTCTTCTCTAGTGACATACTTCCTACAACACACACCAGGTTTAGACTATCAAATTAAATTACAGTAAGGAAAGTGCATACAAAAAACCTTACCTTGGTTCTTGGGGGATGCGAGCTCGAACTCTACAAGTATGGAAGGAGTGGTCAACCTCTTGCCCGACCTCTCGATGCTACTCTTCTCAGCTCAAACTCTCATGATCTGCTCCAACTTCCTACCTAGAATGGAAGGTCTGGTGGAGAAAGGTCATATGGACGAAAGGTTCTAGTGCCTAGCTATATTCTTTATCGAGCTCATATGGACGAAAGGTCTAAGCTCAATTTTGGCCAAGCTCGGATGGACGAAAGGTCTAAGCTATATTTTTATCAAGCTTTGATGGACGAAAGGTCCAAGCTACATTTTCTATCAAGCTTAACACATCGATTTCCTACAAAATGTCCCTGGAGCAGGCATGAAGTTTCAGACATTGTCAATTCATATATGGCCTCCACCACCAAACAGCAAGAAGACACACATGCATCCAAATAAAGTAATAATAATAATAATAATAAAGGAAAGTGTGGATCTCTTTTTACAAAATAAAAGGTAGGGTGGTGATAAGATCTTACCCCTTGGATGTATTGGCGTTGCTGGTATCGGATTTCAGGCCTTGTCCTTCCATTGCATCGTCACTCTCCCATTCCCTTCTTCTTCAAATTACCAAGCTTGCTTCTCAATGGACTTCGTAATTTACACAAACAGAAGGCTAGTTCCACAATCCCAATTTTATAATAATCTTGTTGATCTCAAATTGGAAGATCTATTATGGAATAGGGTGATGGGATCTACCATCATACAAAAAGAAGAAGATATGAGTGAAATTATAAATAAATAAATTTGTTTTTATAATTAAATGAAATTGGGGATATGGAGGAGGATGGAAATATTGGGCGGTGGCAATGGAAACTTATGACAAGCAATCATGAGGAGGATGAACAAAAATAGGAATTAGATAGCTCGAAAGGAGGAAATCTGGTAAGTGTTGGAACTTAGAATATGGATGAGTAGCCCTTAATGGAGTCATAGTCATGATGAGGATTATGGATATTGGGGTTGAGAGACGGAAGCACTGTTATAGTCAATTTTCAAGTGTACGGAAACAAGTGTTGGGCATCTGATTGTTAGTGGCATGGCTTTTTCTGGTAAGTGTAGTTTTTGGGTCGACGATTTCGTTGACAAGGCGGAGGAGACCAGCCTTAAGGGGTCTCCAAGGTTTTCCTAATAATTCTCCTATGGAACATTCATGGGCTTGTGTTTGGGCCCGATTGAAATTTGAACAGGTCAGACCCGAGATCCGACAATTAAACTAATAGTGAGCCCAATCTATATTTCGGTGGCTTAATTAATAAGGTCGAATAGAAGCCCAAAATCATAAATATAGCAGAATATCTACATGTGGTGGAATACACTAATTTGGTCAAACACATCAATATGGCCAAGAGCATAAAAGTGGTCGAAAGCCTATATGCGGCCAAAAGTGTAGATACAGTCAAAAGACTAAAATCAGCCGAAAGTGTAGATACGATCAAAAGACTAAAGCCGGCCAAAAATGTAGATACGGTCGGAAGACTAAAGCGGCCGAATACATAAAATCAGCCAATGCTTAAATACGGAGAGAGATAATCATGGGAGGATTTTCTTATAGATTACAATTCAAATATAGAAGGAATTATGTCAGCTTGATGGTCAACTGAAGTTATTGTGGGAGAGCTCAAGATGGAGGGAAAATCAAATCAAATATTATTATTCACATTAAATCACATGCATGAGACAAGGGATTGAAGATATTCTAGAGCAATTATGATTGATTTGGAGGCCAATTAACGACCGACCAAATTGAGACGCACCAAAGCCCCTATAAATACCAAGCTTATGGAAGAGAGAAAGGACCCCCGACACAACACACAACTTGTCATTTTACATTCTCTTCAATTTCTATCTTAGGAGTAGCATTATGTAGCCATAGCCTAGTTCATATTTTTTCCGCTATAGTTTCCATGGATTTCAATTATGCCTTTACATTCTTGTTCTTGTTTTTCAATTCTATTTTAATTACAATAACTTCAATTATGCCTTTACACTCTTTACTTTATGCACTCGCATTTTAATTATTTAATTTACGCAATTTACATTACGCACTCGTCTTTACATTCTTTATTTTAAGCACTTTAAATTACGCACTCGTCTTTAAATTTTTTATTTTACTCACTTTACTTTCTGCACTTATCTTTCAATTATATTTAAATTTAAATTCAAGCACCTTTTACTTTACTCACGTGTTCTTCATTTCATTACATTTCACTTTCAATCTTCATCTCCACCCACTCCACATCATTTGGTTGCTCACATAAAGCCTTGACTCTGAGGTAGTGAAAGAACTTAGGTTGTGAGGAGGTTCCTCGCTCGACTAAACAATTGTTTGATTAAAGTCAGATTTCGGACACATCATCTACTCACATTCCATTCAAGCCTAATTCATGGCTTGATGGTGGCATGCCTCGCACTCAATTAAAGAAGGACCAAAAACTCCTTCAATCAGCCTAACCGACCGAAAAGAGGGAAACATAATTAATGAAGTCCCACTAGGTGTGCCAAATTTTGTTTCCCCCAATGTACTAATCCATGAAGTACATCACTATTGTAAGCACCAACGTAAGCCACTTCTATCACCTCTTCTTACTCACTATTTTTCCTTTCCTTTTCTGGTGCAAAATCGGGATTTGGAAGACCATGGGCCGTTCAAAATTGTCTCTCAAATTTGTGAGTTTTTAATTTTGGCACAATACTTTCTTAAGATATTTACCATTGCTTTATATATGCATATAAATATATATTTCCTAGCCATACGAATATTGGCCTTTTGAAAGTTTTTTGTCACTGCAAGGCCATTAAGATTGTTTTGGCCGCAAGTCCACCCAGCTGCCCTTTTTTTCCTTCTTCGCATGCACATGGCCATTTGAATTATTTTGTGACTGCAAAGCCAAGAATATTGTTTTGGCCGCATGGCCACCCAACTGGTCTCTCTTTTTTTTTCCTTTTTTTTTAAAAAAATTATTTTTTTAACATGCAGATGGCCATTTTGGCCCAAAAGGCCATTCATTAACCCAGCATGGTTGTAAGGCCAAATTATATATATATAATAAAAAATTTAATATTACTAACAAATAATATTTTGCATATTATGAATCTCCCGCCTTATTGTCGTTCTACAATGTCTCCTGAAGAAGTAAGAGAGTACAACAACATCTTGGTTGACGCCCTCAATGAGGATGAGATGCTTTCTCTAACGACTTTTATGATTTTGCGCCGATGCCTGCCACTCCACGCAACATGGTCCTTGGTCCTTATTTTTACGGCCGTATGCCCAGCTTTGTTGTTAAAGTTATGCGACCGCAACAGAAAGACATTTGTTTGCTTGAAAAATACCTTAATTAGCAAGGTTGGGATTGACCCAAGCATATGAGAGGTTGGCCTACTTCAAGGCCAGAAAAATGGAACAAGTGACTTGATCGATTGTCAAGCTTGTGCAATATGCAATGGAGGGAAGAGGGCATCTATGATGCAATCATGCTTTATAAGTCTAATTTCACGTGCGACCGTAATCTTGTTGCAGTTGGTCTCTGTTTTTGGTCAACTTCTACCAATACTATGAAGTTAAGATTTGGGATGATGACCCTAACTCTTCTTGACTTAGCCACCATGGCGGATTTTCAACCATGTGGTGGTGAAGTAAGTGCTTTATCTCCATCAAAATGTGAGGCTGGTTTCGGTTTCACCAAGAAGAACAAAAGCTACAAGGTTTTCATGGAAGCTAATGCTCAAGAAATAGGGCCACTCACGCATAAAGAACATATAGCTTTTCTCATGATTTGGCTATGCAAATATGTCTTCTGCATGGCGTTGGCACAAGTTACCTTAGAAGTTCAGCCTCTGGCCGAAGCACTAGCAAAAGGCCATCGGTTGGCCCTTAGGCCAATGGTGTTGGCGTATTTATATTGAGGTCTCTACAATATGGTGTCACTCAACCCAATGAATTGCAATATTATAGTGCTGATTTGGTTGTTTCAATTGTGGCTTCAAGTATACTTTCCAAAAGTACGGTCAGCTCATGATCTATTTGCTCCTAATTCTCTTGTTGGAGTAAATATTTTGTCTCTTCCCTTTTCCGGCCTCAAAGTTGAAGATTACTTTGGAATTTTATACAACTGTGATGGCCGCTCCCCAAACGAATTTTCTGTTTGTCTAGACAGAGAATTTCCTTCTTATCCTGGGTTGAAACTAAGTTTTCCTTCCCCAGCCGAGATGCCTTTCGTAAAAGCCTTTGGGCTAGCATTTTATTGAGTAGAGACTTACACCTCGGCCTATCAGTGGGTTGAGGTTTATTTTCCTTATGCGACCAATCATCAATTGGGTTTCACTCAAACTCTCCCTTTTTCGATCACAAAAACTTGCAATATGGGCACATCCCATAGAGCTAAGTTTTCCGCAGACAACAAGCAAATGAGGAAAACCTTTAATCTACATATTCGGGATGCCAACTTTAATTCTACGACCCACTTTGATACTTGGTGGAAATATGTCACCCATGAGCAATTAAGGATGCTACTTCCTACAACTCAATGAGCAAAATAGGTATGCGCTATTCATGGCTACAAGTTTGATTTTCAACTGCCCACATTATAATGATTCACAACAATTTTTATTTCAGGTAACGTGGCCAAATAGATTAGTTTTGCTTCGCCAACAATACCAAAGAAAATACTGCTCACCAAGCAAAACCATTAAGGTACTCTCACCTAAAGAATTATGTTACCATTTTTATAATATTCTTGCAGGGGCTAACCATTATTTTTGTAGGATCTACCTGACCTTTCCTCACCTGACCATTCTCAAGAATTTATAAGCTTTGAGACCGAAGACCAATTTGATTCGAGGGTCAACAGTACTGTCATAGCTGAGGTTAATGAGGCCGTTGTTCCGGCCTTAGTTGATGACAACCAAGGCAAACATGTCTCCCCTTTCAATGTGGTTGAAATAGTTAAGGATACAACGCAGGTAGACATTTTTCTTAATCAAACCTCTTTCCTTATCCCTTATGGTTGCTCACCCCTTGATTTTTCCGTAAGATATTAATATTGGGACTTCAAAAACTGTGGCTTCATCAAAGACTCCAGTTGAAGTTGAATTTGCTCTACCTATTTAAGACACTACTACAATTACAACACATGAAACGAGTGTTCTGCAGCCTAAAAAGGTACTTGTTTTAAAATATATATATATATATATATATATTAAGCAAATGCTCAACTGTCACTATGTTGCTCATGTTATGCCTTTGGCATGAAGCACTCCCCTCAGAGGCTATATTGGAGTCACTTCAAGGCATGAGAGATTACTTGGTTGCAGCAAAGGTTGCCACCACTTCTTCATACAATTCCTTCTTAAATATTGCAGCCAAAGCCACCATCCAAACCATCCTCGACAAAGACTATGCGGATTTAGCTAATGAAGCTCAACATGCTCGTCTTTGCTAGTCCATTCAAAGTCTTCTTGATGCTCATTTTTTCCCAACTGAGGATGAATCCATAATCAAAGTTGTTCGTGCTAAAACTAAACAGATAGAGATAAGGCTAACTTACAGGTGATGTGGATGGCTTGGACCCGAGGTGCCTTCGATCTGTGGCATCCTTCCTCGAGGCGTGATGCTGGATTCGACTTGGAGAAAGAAACCGCAGGTGAGGTCTAAGACACCGGTGTGGCACCAGCCGAAGTCCCTCTAATGCCAAAGTTAGTGACTAAGAGCAATTCTATTTACAGTTTGAAGGCACAAGTCAAGCAAACAGTCTTACCTCTTAGCTGTGCCAAGGGGCTCTATTTATAGAGAGCATTTGTGATGATCTTTGTACTTAGTTTCTATGTGGGACTCGTGGGAGTGTTTTCGACGGTCAACACGTGCCCTGGTAGGTTCTGGCGGGAGTTCCGAGGTTATCAGTCATAGTCGGTCGGATGTGCGGGCTGGTCGATTGGCATGGTGTGCCGAAGGTTGGTGTGGGTGTGTCAGTCTATGGCACTTACCGACTTTCGGCATGACTCACTGAGCTGGTCTCATCCTTGTTTACATTCTACGTGTCATGACGTGAGTGAGGGGTCAGATATGGTACAGACAAAAAGGTTCATGAAGCAATTGGTGAGGGCATCCAGGGCTACAACCAAGCTGTGATGGAGTACCATGCTGGCCAAACCTTGACTGAAAAGATTCAATCAACTAACCATATTTTGCAAGCCCACCTTCATATCTACCATGAGATAAAAGAAGAACTGGAGAAACTTGAGGAAGAGCAAAAAAAGATTGAGGCCAGAAAATCAACCAACCTTGCTAAGATTGACAATGCAGTCTAAGACTCTCGGCCACATCAGGTCGAACTAGAAAAGTTTATGCATCAACATGCCGATTTCGAAGAGAAGGAAGACGACTACAAGACCTTGATGAGATCAAGGGCCGAATTATGGGTTAACTTCAAAACCATCATACAAAAGCATCTTTACAAAATGTCATGGTCCTTTTATGACCATTTTGTACTTTTATAACTAGGCTGCATTTGAACCTCAAACTATTTATTTTTTATTTAGTTGATGAACTTTTGATTTCCATCAATAAATTTCAGCCTTTATCTTTGGATACGACTAAATTTCTTGAAGAAAATAGTATCAGCCTTTATCCAATATTTTGCTTCTAAGTTTAGGCTGTAATTGCGGCTTAACACCTTCACATGTATTTTCTTTATAGAAATAATTTGCAGCTAAAATAATAGACTTTGGTTCGGCCATTCTTGTATTGAAAAGAAACCTTTGACGGCCAACACTATTCGACCGCTTTTGTCTGTGAACTTTTGTAGTGCCCAAATCACTAATAAGTTCTGTATTTCCTTTTTTTTTTTTTTATGGCCATAATACTAACATGACCTTTATTGGGAAAGTTGTTGGCCTACTAATTTGGGTAGTGGCCATTGAAAATAATATTTTTATGGAGACCAAGGGGGTGGCCGCCTATGCTTGATTCCAAGCTTAGAGCCCTTTTTATACTCAACTCGGATCTTGCCATTTTGTTGGCGATGGGTTGAAGTACTAGGATGACTAGTACAACTTGTATTACTTTTGGCCGACCCTTCATGCCCCCCAAGTCCACTTGGTAGGCCAATCTTGGCCTCTAGCTAGGGCTCAATAAACTTGACCACTTGCAATTGTGGTCTCGTAATGTCGAGTTTTTCTCCTACAATCATGTATATCATGATTGCACCTTGGGTCGTGCTTCGACCTCTTCCTTCTCTAGGTGGTAAGCTATTACATCCTAGGATAGTTGCCTTGGGTTGGATGATATTTTTATCCTCAACATTAATCACTTTTTGAGTTTTATCCTTTTGGGTGGGCTCATTTTCCTCAACCAATGTTAGGTTCTCAATAGGAAGGTCGAGTTGAGTATTTGATTTTAAGGTCGTCTCGCCCACCTCTTTCTCACTCTCATATTCTTTACCAACCTCATTTTTCTCTAGAGGAGTAGGTGGAATGGGTGGCCGAATTGCAACCATATGAGGATTTTCCTCTTGTGATTGAGAATCAAAGTTAGGATTGAGAGTTTGCCTCTCGACTTGTTGGCTAAGTGGAGATGAAATCCCATGTAAACTTTGGATGAAAAGGTCGTGGGAAGTTTGCAATCTATCTACGAGCTCTTTTACTATAACTTCTATCTTAGATCTCATCTTATTTATATGTTCTTCCCCCATATGGGTATGGCCTCTCACCCACCTTGAGATTATATTGGCCATCATAGGCAATGGGATGATTTGCTTGGTGGGAATAATAATTAGGCTCATTGTACATATAGGTGGAACCATCTTGGCAATATGGGTAGTATTGCTCCCATGCCACTTGATTGGTTTGGCCACCAAAGCCATGTCGATAATTCGAATAATTTTGATACATCATATTATATTGGCCACTTTGGTTGTGGTTACCATATTGGCCATTGAATTGGCTACCATAGCCATATTGATATGTAGAATCATATTGACCACTATAGCCACCATAATGTGTACAATTATATTGGCTATTTTGGTTGTGGTTACCATACTAGCCTGTGGATTGGCTACTTGAGCCTTAAGAATTATAGCTGTTATAGCTCATCGGCTAGTAGGAATAATTCCATTGATTTTGATCACTCATATAGTGGGTCCACCGAGCGTGCCAAATTATGTTTCCCTCTTTTCGGCCGGGTAGGCCTATTGAATGAGTTTTTGGTCCTTCTTTAATTGAGTGTGAGGCATGCCACCACCAAGCCGCGAATTAGGCTTGAATGGAATGTGAGTAGATGATGCATCCGAAATCTGACTTTAATCAAACAATTGTTCAGCCAAGCAAGGAACTTCCTCACGACCTAGGTTCTTTCACTACCTTAGAGTCAAGGCTTTATGTGAGCAACCAAATGATGTGGAGTGGGTGGAGATGAAGATTGAAAGTGAAATGTAATGAAACGAAGAACACGTGCGTAAAGTAAAAGGTGCTTGAATTTAAATATAATTGAAAGATAAGTGCGGAAAGTAAAGTACGTAAAATAAATAATTTAAAGACGAGTGTGTAATTTAAAGTGCGTAAAATAAAGAATGTAAAGATGAGTGCATAATGTAAATTGCGTAAATTAAATAATAAAAATGTGAGTGCGTAAAGTAAAGGGCGAAAAGTAAACTAGATTACGAAGAACAATAAAGATAACATGAACTGAAGTTATTGTAATTAAAATAGAATTGAAAAACAAGAACAAGAATGTAAAGGCATAATTGAAATCTACGGAATCTATAGGAGAAAAAATATGAACTAGGCTATGGCTACATTATGCTACTCCTAGGATAGAAATTGAAGAGAATGTAAAATGACAAGTTGTGTGTTGTGTCGGGGGTCCTTTCTCTCTTCCATAAGCTTGGTATTTATAAGGGCTTCGGTGCGTCTCAATTTGGTCGGTCGTTAATTGGCCTTCAAATCAATCATAATTGCTATAAAATATCTTCAATCCCTTGTCTCATGCATGTGATTTAATGTGAATAATAATATTTGATTTGATTTTCCTTCCATCTTGAGTTCTCCCACAATAACTTCAATTGACCATCAAGCTGGCGTAATTCCTTCTATATTTGAATTGTAATATATGAGAAAATCCTCATACATATTATCTCTCTCCTTATCTAAGCATTGGCTAATTTTATGTATTCGGCCGCTTTTACTCTTTCTACAGTATCTACATTTTCGGCCGCTTTTACTCTTTCAACCCTATCTACACTTTTAGCCGCATATAGGCTTTTGACCACTTTTATGCTCTCGGCCATATTAATGTGTTCGGCCAGATTGGTATATTCCACCACATGTAGATATTCTGCTATATTTATGATTTTGGGCTTCTATCTGACTTTATTGATTAGGCCCACAAATATAGCTTGGGCTCACTATTAGTTTAATTGTCAGATCTCAGGCTTAACCCGGTCAAATTTCAATCAGGCCCAAACAGCTTGGCAACCGATGAACGTTCCTACTATGAAGATCTTTCTTCGGAAATTTCTTCAGGTTAAGAGACCAATCTTGGTCTCCCTTGCTTGTGAGCTAGGGTTTTGGATCAAGAAAATTGGAGGTGGAGGTTGGTGTTTGGCTGAACCTGTTGTAATGCTCGCAATACGTTTTTGACTCTGTACGAAGAACTATGATGCTTTCTTTAGATCATAGGAGGCTTTTTTTTGACACTATCTGCATAGTGATGGGATGTGTTTTAATGGTTTTGCTGTTCAGTGATTGACTGGATCTATTCTAATACCCATAGTACGTTTTTGACTATGTACGAAGAACTATAGTGCTTTTTCTAGATCATAGGAGGACTTCTTTGATAGTATCTACGTAGTGATGGGATGTTGTTTTAAGGATTTTGTGGCTGGGTTTTAGGTTCGTTTGTTTCGTATAAGATGTTTAACTATTCTGTTTAGTCAATAGCATAGATGGTACTCTTTCCTACCCCCCGGGGTTTTGTTTTCTCTGGGAAGGTTTTAATGAGGCCGTCGTTAACATGCTAGTTTTTACCATGTAATGTTCCTTTCTGTTGAATGAAATACCATCTTTTCTATTTAAAAAAAAAACAACAACCTAGGTGGCATGTTGCCTACCCATTTGCCTCATGAAATAAGTTGGTCACTCAAAATGACTTGGCAATGCAAGTCTACAAACCATTATAATATTATTTATTTTTATCTTTTACACATACTATTATCTATATATATAAAGTAAAAAGCAGAGAATTGTGAAATATTCAAAATACCAGAAAATGCAATTGGTTAATGCAAACATTAAGAATTGAAATTATTAATTAAATGAGGATAATATGGTAAATTCACATTTTTTTGCATTTAAAAAATTAAAATTAAAAGAAAATTCAGATAATGGATCCTATTTTTATGGAACACAACTACCCATGATCTTTTTTTAATTCTAAAATAAATTTAATTTTTTTTAAAAAAAAAGCCTCTCGGATCTGCGGAAGCACGTGTAGAGAGGCTAAGTATCTTATATAAAGTAGGTGAGAGAGTGGAGATGATATTTTATTATAAAAAGCAAGTGAGGCCCAATATACCTTTTTATTTTGAAGTACACAAGATTACCTTGTTAGGGAGAGTGTATATATTTTACCTACCCATTTGCCTCTTCCCTTAGAGCATGAAAATGCTGATCTGACAAGGTAAATGAGGTTTTTTGTTTTTTTTGTTTTTGTGGTCGAAAGGTAAGGTAAATGAGGTTTACCTACTCTTTTGCCTCTTTCCTTAGAGATGTTCAATATACCATAAATACACAAATATAAGTTGTAAACAGAATACACGTGACACAAAATGAATGGAAAAGATAAGAATGGAAAGGCAAAAGAGGTAGGTAGCTATACTATTAATGGTTGAAACTGATGAAACTAGAACCATAATTGACCAAGTTGAAAAGGAAAAGATGACCATTGCCTTTCCTAGTTTTGAAAAAAGTTAATTATTCGCCTCAGGCGATTGCAAAATTGGGCATGAGCAGGCATTGCCAATTGGGATTTTTGACGCTTTCCGCATTTGTCCCACAAATACACTTGGCTCCATTTTTTTTTGCGGTCGTTCTAATCGAGTGTTTTTCTTTTCGTAATCCCACCAAACCCATTTCTGAACAGGACAAGGAGGAGTAGCAAAATGTGTGTAGAAATTGGTACCTTTTGTTCCTGAAGATATAAGTAAATACCACATATATTCAAAAGACTGAACACTCGAAGCTTCAGGCAAGCTCTTCAAGTCTCGCACAGCGTTTCTGTGCACTCTGGAGCTATGGCTTCCTCTCATTTTCTCTGCCATAGCCCCATCTTCCACCCTGTTCCCAATATTATTGAAAATCGCAGTCTCTCTTCGTTCAGGTCACATGGGTCCTCTTTTTTTGACTCAAAGTCTAGAAATCAAAGGACCCCATTTGTCAGACTCATGGTTTCTGCCAGAAAACAAGTAGAGGTTGTACTGCAATCTCAATTCTTTGTTATGCTTCAAATTCAAATTGGACTCTCTTGAGTTCTTGTTGTTTCTATGTTTTTTTAATTGGGCTTTCAATTCGCTGTATATAAATGCTTGTTTGATTGTTAAATTTTGGGTTGCTTGGTGACTAGATAGTGTACAATCCTGATGAAAGGATAAACAAGCTGGCAGATGAGGTGGACAAGGAAGCCGCTCCGGTTTCGAGGCTCACTCTATTCTCACCTTGCAAGGTAAGTCATTATGGGGCTTCTTCTCGCATTTTCTGGCAACTGGGTTTTCCAATTTGTGTTGAATTTGGCAAACCTTTCTTGTGCAGATAAATGTTTTCTTGAGAATAACTAACAAAAGGGAAGATGGGTTTCATGATTTGGCATCTCTCTTTCACGTGAGTCCATCCAAATTTATAACTACTTGCTGCTTACATGATCTTTTGTAAGAAAATCTGGAAGTCGAAATTTTATGCACTGCTTCTTCTGTTATTAAGTTCACATAATTTGTATTCTATATATACATACATCTCTTACTCCCCAAATGTCTCCTGGTATCTTGACTAGGTAATAAGCCTTGGAGATGTAATTAAGTTTTCTTTGTCACCCTCAAAAGCTCAAGATCGTTTGTCAACCAATGTGCCTGGGGTCCCCCTTGATGATAGAAATTTGGTATGGCACTGTTTTTTTCCTTCTTTTTTGCCTGTTGTTCTTAACCTTGGGACATTGTGATTGGAAACCTTCTTTCTGCAGATTATTAAGGCCCTTAACCTTTACAGGAAGAAGACTGGTAGCAACAATTTCTTTTGGGTAAGAATAGATGCCTAGGTGATTGAGAAGATTTTGAATGTTAACATGACATCTCTTCGAATTTAATCAATGTTAGGTGCTGTAACTAAATATACATATTTTGTATGTAAATTGTTTTTGGCAGATTCATCTTGACAAGAAGGTGCCCACAGGAGCAGGGCTGGGTGGTGGAAGCAGCAATGCTGCGACTGCACTATGGGCAGCAAATCAGTTTAATGATTTTCTTGCCACTGAGAAGGAACTCCAAGAATGGTCGAGTGAGATTGGTTCAGATGTTCCCTTCTTTTTCTCTCAAGGAGCAGCCTATTGTACTGGTCGAGGTGAGGTATGTCTATTTATTACAAAGATAGAACTTCATCTGTTTCTTATTTTGTGTCGGTCAGTCTACATCATTTCAGATGATGGCTCTGCAAAAATATTCATAATTGTTTTCCACCCCTAGAAAGTGTATGGAATCCAACATGTACAGAACAATTTGACACATGTAGGTGCATTTTTGTACCATATATATGCCTGTCCTCAAAATGTCTGATACTTCTATGAGAGTTTAAATTTCAGCTCTGGTTTTGGATGTCCAGGTTGTTCAAAATATCCCTCCACCACTACCATTGGACCTTCCAATGGTTCTTATAAAGCCCCAACAGGCATGTTCAACGGCTGAAGTTTACAAGGTACTGCATATTTAAATGTAGTGAATGGATTAATAATAATCTGCGTCAATATATTGAAACCATCTCTTTTAAGAATCTTTTTTTTGAAAAAACAATTTCAGCGCCTTCAATTGGATAGAACTAGTAAGGCTGATCCTGTTACTTTGCTGGAGAAAATTTCAAGGAATGGAATATCACAGGATGTTTGCATCAATGATTTAGGTATGTATACATGACCAGAGAGGTTTCTCTATGACCAGAAAGGTTCATCTAAGGCATCGTGTTTGATTGCCTTTCAACTGTTTTATATCTAGAAGTGTTTTACACATTCAAATTATAGTCATTATGTGTTAAACAGTCTTCCATATGTGATGGTTGTTAAAATATATTGCATAGAACTTTGTACCGGATTGACGTTGTTACAGAACTAGAGAAACCTTGCTTGTTTTCAAGAGTAGGTCTTGGGTCTCAACAGGGTCATAAAGTATTGGACTGCTACAGTTCCATCCTTTTATCTAAAAAGCACTCCATTTACAAACTTTTTATATGTGTTTATTTGCAGAACCTCCAGCGTTTGAAGTTCTTCCATCTCTTAAAAGATTAAAACAGCGTGTACATGTAGCAAGCCGTGGACAATATGGTGCTGTTTTTATGTCTGGAAGGTACATCCATTGTAGCACTTATTGGAATATTCAGTTAAACTCTTGCTTTTATCGTTATTTCATTGAAACGCCGAAGCTGACAGGCTGATGGGTGATGAAAAAGTATCCCTAGGCCCCCCTCATCCGTAACAGGGTTTTATGGTGAAATGGCCCACAATGAAAACCATTGTGCAAAAACGTCACATTGTCAACTTTTGCATGGAGAACATATATTGCCATGTAATATTGCTACTGATACAAACTCGTTTGACATTTGCATCATTTCCATTTTTCTCAATATTGTTGATGCAGTGGAAGCACTATTGTTGGGATTGGTTCTCCAGATCCTCCCCAATTCGTTTATGATGACGATGAATATAAAGATGTGTTTTTATCAGGTCAGTCTTTTGCACTGTATCTGATGTTTTTACAACATGGTTGTGTCAAGAGTATTAACTAGCTATCATGATGTAAAAGAAATTCATCAGAAGCATGTTTATTACGAATTGCTGAGGCAGAAAATAAAAGGTAACAAAGAAGTAATTGTTGACGAATGCTATAATTGCTAGTTCCCATGCTGTCGTTTGAATAATTTATTTATCCAATAGCTATAAAACCTCCTCCCAGCTAATCATGGACAACCATGAAATGGGAAAGTCAATCGTCACTTGATGGAACGTTGCCTAAAGTTTCAGATCACCTATTTTGTTGGAATAATTTTAGGCTTGATTGAAAGAATTGGAAAATTATATAAAGATTTTTTGAGATAAATCAAGGCTTGTCTAAATCATGGTATTTTTCCTTGGAATTTTTATTGCAGAGGCCAACTTTCTCACTCGTGAAGAAAATAACTGGTATACAGAACCGGCTTCGAGAAGTGCTTGTGGCTCATCCTCCCATTTTTCCCAGTCAATTGAGTGATTTACTCCCTCACTCACAGGGAAAGTTGCAATAATGTTCATATTATTTAATGCAGTTCATTCCAACTATTATAGGTTGAGAGTATAGAATTTCACATTGGGGGTTACAACTTACAAGTCATGACTAAATATATTAGACTTTGAGCATTTTCAAGCGTTACACATTGGTATTGAGAAGGAAAATACTTGTCTCCTTGGTGAGTAGGAACTACTAACATGCCAATCATAATTTGACGTGCGTATAAATTTTTTTTTTTTTTTTGTTTTTGTTTATGAATTTGCGTATGTGTTGTGATTTGCAAGTAGAAATATCTCCTCCGGGGAAGGATCCACATCTTTAAAAATTATCCAGTGGTGTCCTCGTCTTTGTCCTTTATAATTTATCTTCTTATTAGGGTCTTTTCTCCAAATTAAAGTTCTCGAACCTCAAGATCATTTATGAAAATAAGCCTTTAAAAAAATCATATTGTTAATTTATAAAAAAACAAAAAACAAAATAAGGAGGCAAAGCAAAACGGCGGTTTACCAAGTAAGGTCATTTTTGCCAACCAAAAAAAAGAAAGAAAGGGGGTGATTTTTAATTTTTAATTTTTGATAAAGTAAAGTGATTTACTAATAACCTCAGATGTCAAATAAACGAAAAAGAAAAAGAAAAAGAAAATCACGTCTGATGATGAATGAATGGATGGAGACGGAGGGTAGTGAGGGAGACTCAGTCGAGCGTTGCTTTATTTTTGCTTGGCTGTGTTGCTGCCTGGACCCTCCTCCCTCTCTATGAGACTATGACTACGTCTATCTATCTAAAACCCAAAAACAGAAAGAAAAAAAATAGAAAAAGAAAAAGAAAAAAAAATGGCGGCAGCATTCTGTTCTTCTTGTTGCGTTGTAATTCCGTGTTCGTGGTCGTCAAGAAGATTGCTGCATTCTTCTGCTCATCCATTCCCACTTAATTGCAGAAATGGAAAGAGGGGGACGAGGAGGAGCAAGAGCAAGAGCCATTTCTCAAATACTCCAACACCTCCTCCTCCAAGTCCAAGAAAACTACTTACCAAATGCCTCCCGCAGTCGCAGAAACAATCTCAACTTCAACCCTCTGAGTCTGAGACCGAGACGGAATTCGAGTTTGAGAGGCTGTTTTCCAATCTCAACCAAGCCACCTTGAAGAGAGAAGCTGGTCTGGTCACTCACTTTTTATCATTATTTTTCTATTCATTTGCTTATTATTATTATTATTTTTAATTGATTTATACATACAGGAAGTCTACCCAGCGCCATTTTCCTCGTCGCAGGGACTACGGTATGCAACTCTTGTTTCCTCGTTTTTCTTTTCTTTCGTTTCTTTTAGTATTACTATACTTAGTTAGTGCTATTAGAATGCCGATTGTCAATCCTAAAATGCTGACTTTAGATGAAGGAATTGTTGACAGTTGACAGTTGGTATTGAATTCCATATGATATTTGTATTGTAGATCGGTGCTGGGATCCTTGCAATCCCTGCAGTGACGCAAGAATCCGGATTTCTGGCTTCTGCAATCACCTGCGTACTCTGTTGGATTTACATGGTAAGTGTTGTGTTGCTAACCCACCTCAGCTGATGCATTCATTTTGTAACTCTGTGTTTTTCCTCTCTACATTATCACTTAGGCTGTTGCTAACTCGTTTCGTTTCACATTCAACACAATTTTTCCAGTTTTATATTTCCCTTTTCTTATGTACGTGTGATTCGTCAATGGCAGGTTGTAACGGGGCTGCTAATAGCCGAAGTAAATATAAACACTATGTGCCAACTTGGTTCTGGTGGTGTATCACTGGTACTTAATTTCTTAGTCTTCTTTACACAAGTATTGTCCGTAGTTGCATTGCAGATTTAAAAGTTGGATTATATTTTCTGTCTTTCTTTTCCTACATGCACTAAACACTTCAGACACCAACTAGGAGGAAGAAAAAACAGTTAGGTCTCCTTTTCTGAAGCAAACCACATGTAACAACATAAAATATTTATATTTATATCAATTGTGTTTTTCCAAGAAAAAGTTTTAGGCTGTCGAATGCATCCATAACATATAAATTGTAACATTGTCCGTTTGTCTGGTGACCCATTTCAGGTATCAATGGCCATGAGGACTGTAGGGAGTGTGGGAGTTCAAATTGTGTGGTAAGGTTACTTTTTAATCTTGTAGATTATAAAGTATTTATACAGCTTATTGTTGACTGCAAAATGCATTACTTTGGATTTTTTCATTTTGGCCTGAATACTTTGGAATTATTATTTTTATTATTATTATTTTTTAAACAATGAAGATAGTGCATTAGCCTTTTTAAAATTTTATTTTAAATCAGTGTTACCTTCTTTGCTTTCAAATGCAATCTATCTAAATTTGGTTCAGACGGTATAGCCTTCTTCTATGTTGCTGACATAATTTAGGTGTTGGTGAGGCAACTTGTTTCACCAACATATTATTGAGAGAGGTCGTTTTGGTCGATATCCTTTGAAGTTTCTGTCCTCTTTTGGTGAGTCATTTAAAATATGAAATCCAGATATTGGAACCAACAACTGGAATCTGCTTTATGCACACTGGTGTTGTAGAAGAAGCCAGGGGAAGCAGCATGAATGTGGGCTTTATGGGATTGCTGTCAGAAGAAGACCACAGTAAGCCGTGGATTCGATTGTGAGGGAGAAGATCAAGGATATTTTTGGAGTCACTTGATCGTTTCAACATAGAAATGGATTTCATCTTCAGTTTTTTTTGTTCCTCATCTTGTGTACTTGGGTTGATTGATAAGCCCACGCCCATTGCAAAACTAATTGCACAAGTTGAGAGAAAGGGAGGTGCTTTCTATTTGGGTGGCAATCCTAGAGCTGAAATTGTTAGGAATGTGGTGGTGGAAAAGGATAAAGAAAGATTTTAAAGTTGGAATGAAGGTATCCCTTTCCGGAGGAGACCAACTTGATTTATTAGAACCAATACTGGAAAGCATTCAAGTTCTGAAAGGAATTTCTAGGAAAGTGGAGCACCTTATGAGGGGTTTTCTATGGGCTGGTAATAGGGGAGGAAAGGTAATTTGGTCGAAAGTGGACGAAGGATGAGTAATTGGTTGTGGAGATTTCTGGTGGAAAGGGAATCAATATGGCATGTGCTGTGATTAGGAGAAAGAAAAACAATTGAAATATGGAATTCAAGAAACTAGATGGGATAAAATAGCAATGGTGAGTGAGAGTCACTCAGAAATGTCCTTTAACAACAAGAGATATCTAACTCTATTTAGAAACCATGGTGGGTCTCTTTTTTTACCTACATTTATTTTTATCAGATGCTAACATGAATGCTAAATTTCACAAAGAAAACTCTAATGCAAACATTACAACTAAAGCTGGACAGATTGTGAATTGTATTTTGGATCCATTTAAGGTTCATCTTTTCGTCAGCCAAATTTAGGTACTTGATAAGAAATGTGGAATTATGAGATTCGAAAGTTACACAAAACCCAATGTTGGCATGAAGACTAGAATAGGCTAATTAATTAATTAGCTGTATATTAATTGCATTTAGTATAGTTGACTTTTGTACCTTCCTTATTTGTAACCTTGTAGTCAGTTTAGATACCATTCAATCAAAGGGGAAAATCATTCTGCCTTATTTTAACTAGAAAATAAATTATCCACTGTGCTTCTTTTAAATGTTTTAGATAGTTTATTCAATATTCTCTTTTATTATTTTGTGTACCACTAATTATATAAACATGGTCTGTCATTATGGCCTATTATAGTACAATTTTATGTGTGATTTTCTTAATCAGTTTCTGATAGCAACTTTCATTATCCTGCAGTTGGTCATACATTTTTATACACTATGCACTTCTTGTTGCCTATGTAGCTCGTTCTTCAGAAATTATGACAAATTTTCTCGGAATTCCCTTGTAAGGACCAATCTGTAGCATTTCCAATGGGCCCATTTGTTGCACCAACTTTTTGCTGTTTCACATCTCAATTTTATGGGTAACAATTGTCCATTTTATATTCGAATTATACTTCTACATTTGTTAGGTATTGATGGCAGCATTATGGTTGCAGATGGGAAAGTGCAACAATATTTTCATTGCTGTTGGGAGGCATATGCTACTTTGGAAGGTTCATCTTTACACTTAGCTTATCGTTTTTGTAAACTAAGTATATTAAAGTAAACCAATCTTGTTCTAGTAATAATACGGCAATCATGTACTGTTAGTAGACTATATGCCGAGTTAACCGTGGGTCTCGGTGATGTAGTACAGCCCGTAGGTGTTAGATTAAGCACTTAAACAATAGAACAGAGAAGAATATAAGAGACCGAGGAGAAGAAATAGAGATCGAAAAGATGAGATAAAGGACAGAAACAGTAGAACAAAGAAGAATATCGGAGATCGAGGAGAAGAAATATAGATCGAAGGGACGAAATCAGAGAGTTCTAGGAAAAGGTTTACTCAACATTCAAATCTGAATTTTAAAGAATTACATGGGGTTATTTATAGAAATCTAAAACCTAGACATAATAGGATAAAAATCCCTTGCTTAAACAGAAATCCTAACCCAAATAAAATAGGAAACTTAAAACTAGAAATCTGGAAATCTGGAAAAGTAGAAATCCTACTAGAATTGGGAAAACTGGAGAATCTAGGAAACTAACAAATACATTAGGAAGCTAATAAATTTAGGTCCTATGCGTCCTGCATCACTCGGTCTTTCTATTAAGATGACTGCTAGTCGAGAATGCTGATCATTAGCTAAATAGGAAGTTATGCTACATGCCTGATCAAGGTTATGATGTCATTGTACTGGATAATTTTAAATGTGTGTTTGTGTGTGTATGGGAGACTGATCATGTGCATGAATGAGCAACAGTGTGTGCCTATGAAATATATTGCGTGTCTGTGCCATCCTTGCAGTACCTTGAACTTTTTCTCACATGGTATAAGACTTTACCATCTAACAGAATGAAAGCCAATTTCAAACTGGAAATTTGTTACCAGAGGAAATTTGAGAATGTATTACCTACATTTATTAGACAACCGTTGGTTTCCAAAAGCTTAAGCTGTTAGGGAATGAGCCAA
The DNA here is from genome assembly GCF_029339155.1 of Prunus mume. Classification (NCBI taxonomy): domain Eukaryota; kingdom Viridiplantae; phylum Streptophyta; class Magnoliopsida; order Rosales; family Rosaceae; genus Prunus; species Prunus mume. Next base: position 28,663,456 of record NC_142700.1, read on the forward strand.
TACTTTTGTATTGATAGCTAATCCCCTCCCTTATGTGGAGCCTTATCCTACACATGGAGAGACAGACAGACAATTCAAGGGAAAAATATCAGCCACACCTTGCATTTTGTAACCTTTCAGATACGTATGGAATGGAAATTAGAGGCCATATGTATAACAAGCTAACAACAGTGGCATGCTAAGGTTCCAAAGAGAACTGAAATATGATGAATTTTTGTGGCTCTCTCTCTCTCTCTCTCTCTTTCTCTCTCCCCAGTTGAGATTTGAGTTTGACTGTAAACTTATCTTCACATGTAGTCAACGCTTTGTTGGTGCGGTTAATGGGGTTCTGGTATTTGGAATTATCATATCTTTTGCTGCTCTAGTAGTAAGTCTCTCTCTCTCTCTCTCTCTCTCTTTTCAGGACTTGCATGATTTTAAGTGTTATTGCTCCAGAGTACAGATTCTCTGCTCCAGTCCAATTTTGACCAAAATTATGTCTGCACAGTTGTCATTAGAATATTTCCCTTGAAAGATCCTATTAATTTTTGTGAACTGTGATACATAGATATTATGGAAGAGATGCAAAAGAATTTCGAAAAGTTAAACAAAAAACTGCTTTTATTTTTCTATTTTTGGTGAAACAAGACTGCTTTTATTTGTAACTTATTATGGAGAGTAATAAACCAGACTTGTTTCATTTTGGTGAGCCATATTGTAAATATGTATTACTCTGTCAATTTATTTTCTGATAGGCTTTATATACATTTTGAATTATGATTTAGAACCGGTCTGGCATCAAAAGAAGCAGGAAAGTCAAAACCATTTCATTGTGATCCTAACATCTTGTTATTGGAAAATTTTCTTTGTCTCATATGCATTGTCATGCACAATTCTATTTTTCTGCATACTGTGTTGCGTACACAAGCGTGCAGTATTTTTTATGCATCAAATAGAACTGACAAAATGATGTTTTAAGTGGTGGGAGTTGCTTAAATGATGTTCTATGCATCAATATTGGGCATGCAACAATAAATAAACATTGCTTTCTTTCTTAGGCCATTGCGAGTGGATACCTACAATGGGATGTTCTTTTGAAAGCCAACTTTCAAGCTGTTCCCATGAGTATACCCATAATTGTTCTGTCGTTTGTTTACCAGGTAACATCACCAACTTATATAGTCATTCAATATTAAAGCAACTCTTTAACATTTTGAATATACCTTCTCCAGAATGTTGTGCCTGTTCTTTGTACGAATCTTGAAGGAGACCTGTCAAAAGTAAGGTGATAATTTGATTTTTGTATGAATTAATACTAATGTAGAGTTACAATCAAAGTCCATAAACAACACTACCCTCAGCCTAAAAAAAAAATCCAGGTACCAAAAATGCATGCATACAAGTAAGGTGAAACAGCTGCTTCCTAATCCATATATATATATATATATATAAGGTCAGTCTCAGAACACAGAGGAAACTGAAGTCAAAGACAGGCCCATAATCTGAATGATCCCTAAGCTTGTTCATTGTCTTCCCTAGCTTGTCTTAAACTCTGTTCCTTTCCATCCAAAACACAAAAACATTTACAGTACACTGCATCTCCACAAAACCTTAGCCTTCTCTCCACCACCAAAAGCACAAAATCTCTCAGCAAACAAAGACTTAACATTCAATTTAACCTAGCAACCTGAAGAAGATTGTACCGCAAACTTAAAGCTATTGAGCAATAAGAAAATATGGTGATTGCTTTCTGCCGCTTTTGCACAATATACACCAATGTGGGGAGAGATAAAGTATACCCTTAACATTGAAGAACCTCAAAGGTGTCAACCCTTCCATGGGAAACAACCCAAGCCAAAAATTGGACCTTGGGATGCACCTTGGTCCTGTAGGACAGATGGACTGAAAATAGAGACAGTGATCCTCAGTTAAAGGGTTACAAGAATAGAAATTCTTCTGTCAAGTATAGGTGAAAAAGAGAGGGTAAATCAATGAGAGAGATTGGAAAACTCCCCCACATCTTGGTCTTTCAGATTTCTCCTGAAATTAAAATCCCACCTGCATACGATGACTGGAAATCACACAAACTACCAAGACACGTGAAGAGACATTGATATCCTATATAGGTGGGGAAAGAGATGCTTAGTGGAGAATTCCCAACACACATCCTTCCATAAACAAATTTTATCCCCCTAATCCATAATAAAACAAAGATTAGAGATGAACACCGGAAGGCCCTGAGAAACTTCTTTCCAATGAAATGGGCTTAAGCCTCTAGCCTGCTCAAAGAGTAAGATGGTAAACTATAACACTTTTTCTTGATGCTGAGGTTGAAGACTGTATAGACATGATCAAGTCTGATTACAAGGCTATCAAAACGTTAACATTTAAAATGACCAACAAACCACCTATATAATATTTATGCCATGTCAATGTATTTGATATTTTTGAAGTACAACAGCAATCAAATAATACCTGGTGAACTTGAAGTTTTCATTCTGTGAATTGAATTTTTCAATAAGTAGTATTCTATTATATAGAAGTTTGTGACATAGGTAGTGCTCATAAATTTTGTTCAAACATAAATTGATACGTATACTACATACTAATATGTATTATGCATACAGTCATATATTGCATTCATTTATCTCATTAATATAGTTGTTCGTGACTTATACGGAAGAATGAACTTGGTTTCTAGCCATCTCTTCCTTTTAGTTTGAAATTCAGCTTTAGTGAAAGGTTAATTAGGTTGTGTTCAAATAGTGACATGGTTTTGATGTGAAGGATTATGAAACATTGAATCCACGATAACTTTGTAAATAAATGAATGTGATAAAACACGAAATGATGATTAAGTGGACCGAGCTCATAGAATATTCAAATCTCGTTCACATTCATTAGACCTAATCTTAAGATAAGACTGCTCCCCTTAGCGCAAGCAGAGTGCCTTGGATTGTGCCATATGTCAAAAGGAAAAGAATTTCAGTTGCAAGCCAATGCTTTCTGGAAATGTTCAGCTGCTCGCATGAGCATGGACTTCTTCAATCCCTTGTAGTTGTCCAACAGATTCCACACAGAAATGTTTTATGCCTATATGGATGTCACATTTGTGCTTCAAACTTTAGATTCCAATTAACTTGCGTGATATATTTTCAAAAAGAGGACCTGCTACATCATTGTTGTAGCTTATAAGTCTTTGTCTATATTAGTCCAAGGTCAAAGCTGACTTTGTACCTGGTTGATTTTATAAATGGTCCTTAAGAACTGTCATGCCTATGGCACCCTAAAAGTAATTTATAATTAGAGATTGTATAAATATGTGCCTTGATTTAGACATTTGGTTTCGTTACTCGTATAATCATTTTGTCTGATAGGTTTGTTTTAGTATTTTGTCATGCATTATTGATATTGTATGTTGTGTATGTAATCAACTTGTTATTTTCAGGACTGCAATTGTTTTAGGCACCAGTATACCACTTGTTTTATTTCTAGTCTGGAACGCCGTGATTCTAGGAACCATCACAACTGTTGAAATGAGCTCAGATAAGATCATGGATCCATTACAACAATTGCGATCTACGAACGAAGTTGTTGGAGTAGGTTTATCACAAGAGTCGTTCTTGACTTTCTTTGAAGTAACAGATAATATGTGAAGCAATAAAGTTCTATTTTCCCTTTCTTTTACTTTGTTTTGATTTTTTTTCAGCCTATTGTTGAGGTGTTCTCACTTTTTGCTATTGCAACGTCGTACATCGGATTTGTTTTGGGTCTCTCTGACTTCCTTTCTGACTGTGAGTGCATTTTTCTCTTCCACCTAATGAATCATCTTTTTTCAATACGAATGTGTATTTAATTAGTAGAACATGTACGATCAAAGACTGGGCTTCTGTCACTTCAGATTTCAAAGACTATTCTTACTCCACTATATTGAGGGATATGGCTGCTGCTGTGATGTGAAGTGTTTGTTTTGCGACTTGATTTCTTTGGGTCTTTCTGGTGTAGCAGTCCTTTGTGTAGTTTGGCTGGTGTCTTTGTTTTTTAAGTCTGTTTTTCTGTTGTTGCTCATTTGGCTTGTGGATTTCTTATCCACTTGTGTGTTCCTCTTCTTTTTCTTTCAATAAATTTCATTTCTATGAAAAAAAAAATTGATTGAAATGAAAATAAACAAGAGCGCTTTTCTTTTTCCTCTCTTCATAGCTTCTTATTAAGAGTTCAAAACCCCTGGCCGTCCAGGCCTTATGTAGCTTCTTTCTCTTTCTTTTTTTTCGTTTTAGCTAAATCACATTTTTTATTTGGACTTGATTGTAAGTTAAAGAAAATTAAACAACTAAAATTGACAAAATTGAAATGGCTGGGACCAAAGTGGAACAAAAACGTAATTCAGCCTTTTTTTTTCTTCCTTTCCCTATTGTGCATTTTTACCTGCTTCTATCATAAATCCTTTTGAGAATGGGCTTTTTCTCCTTAAGCCACTGTAAATATGTTTATGCATGCTTATATACTTAAGCAACTGTGCTTATCTAATTGTACAGAGAGGTATGCTTATCTAACATCCAATGTCAATTTCCAAATACTCAGTGCTGAAACTTCCGGCTGGTCAGAGCCGATCTCTGCCATACGCAATGACGTTGGTTCCACCGATTGTGCTGTCTTTGCTAGACCCAGAAATATTCTTCAAAGCCTTGGACTTTGCTGGAACTTATGGAGGTATGCTGTGGTGTAGCTTTCCCGTTTAGTGTTTTTTTAAATTTTTGTATTTGTACTTTTGGATGCATATAACCATTACTTCTACTCATTTTGAATGAAGTTTGATTTCGTGTTTTTGTTAGTGTTGGTGTTGTTTGGAATTCTTCCTCCTGCAATGTCTTGGTCGGATAGGTACTCAAGTTCATCTCCAGCTATGAAATTGCCATTGCCACAGTTAGTTCCAGGAGGAAGGCTCACTCTTTCACTTGTAGCGGGAGGAGCTGCATATGTCATTTTCTCAGAACTTCTTGAGAAGTTGGGCCACCCATAAAACATTTGTTGGGTAGAATTATTAGACTTTCTACTAGATAGCACATCATCAATCGCACTATTATGCTTTTTGTACACTTATCAAACACTTTTTTCAAGGATTTTCAGCCGTCTCCTGGTGGGAAATAAGCTAATTGAACTTCCCCGATTATTTTTTCGGCCCATTTAGCACTTGAATTCTTAAGAGCAGGGCCGGCCCTGAGGATGCGCACAGAGTGCGATGGCCATGGGCCTCCAATTAAAGGGGCTCCAAATTATATATATGTATACTGTATTGGCCCAAATCTAAAATAAAAAATTAGAATAAGCTGGCCACAGAGGGAATAGAAAAAAATAATAATAATAAAAATAAATAAATAAATAAAGGCTCTCTCTTCCAAGACCAAGACCAAGACCGTGCTTCCTCTCTTTCCAATACATCCAAGATCTCTCTTTTTACAGATTTGTATATCTTTTTTTTTTTTTGTTTTTTTTTTTGTCTAGATGACGAAGTTAGTTCAAACTGTCATAAGGTACTTAAGTACAACATTTTTTTATAGATACCTAGAACACCATCAACAAAATATAAATTCCAAATGCACTAGATATAAACAAATGTCTAACTAGATGTGTGCATTAAACTTGCAGTGATACTATTTCTCAAAGCTTCCATCTTTTGTCCTCCTTGATCATAAGTTGTATGGCTATGTTGTTGTACATCAACATCCCTATCAATTTCTTCACTTAAAATGTTACTTGGGTTATCAAAATGGTTATCACGTTGAGCTTGCCTTCTTGTATAATTATGAAGCGCCATTGTTGCAATGACTCTTTACTTGCTTGTTGAATGGATAATTACGAATATATATATCCCTTAAGTTCGTTCGATGATAGTTCTAAGAGAAGAGTGTGCATGGTTGAATACCTCTTTAGGGCCCATTGGTTGGCCACCTCTACGAAAATCAGGAAGATGATATCTTTCGCCTTTATATGGTCCCAAAAACTCTCACATTTGTGGGTACCCCGCATCTACTACATAATACTTCCCTGTCAATTCAAAGATTTATTTTATTATGATATAATTGCGTAAAGTGAGTGATTAAAACATGAATGAAGACACTAAAATTAAATAACAAGAAGTTTGAATATGTATAATAATACTTAACACCAAAAAAAAAAACTTTCAGATTTGATCATTACCTTAAAGTGAGGCATATATTTAGAGTCTGATAGTATTTCTTGTGGGGTGTCACTAAACTCGGGATCAATTGGTTTGATGACATCTGTTGTCATACGACATACAATATCCAACATAAGACCAAAATATCTACTCATTGTCTCACCAGAATGTTGGAATCTTTCTTGTGATAACCTATTTCCTATACCATGTCCTAGCATGTGCAAGAACATTCCCAATATATCAAAATCACTCATTCTCCTTGATCCCTTCAAGCCATAATTAGATTGCAAGTCATAACATAATATGGAAAATACATCTTTATCCATCGTAAACATTCTATGACACTAACTATCATTCCCTTGTAAAACTTCCATCAACCAGATATTACCTATTTGGGAGGAATTCATACAAGGGGATTTATGAACATATTTCACATAATATAATTCAATAGCACGAGCACAAGCACATATAGCTAGATTAATCTCGTCCTCCTCCTCTCCATCATTTAGAATGTTCATAGTTTCAAATAACCTATAATTTATATTTATGCTCATCATCACTTCCATATTGTGGGAACCAAATTAAATCAGACCCTAGGTCAAATAATTCTTTCCATTTGGGGATTATTTGACCTAATTGGGAATTAGTCAACCTAATTGGGAGTTACTCAATTTAATTGGGGATTACCCAATTAAATGGAACGTTACCTAATTAGGTTGAGAAGTGATTTGATTCCTACCACAATTCTCAATTAAATGAGGAGTTACCTAATTAAATTAGGATTTGATTTGATACCTACCACAATTAGGGATTTGATTTACCCTAATTAATCAAATCAATTCCAAATAGGGGAGGAATAATTCCCTTCTATCTACGAAATTATTCCTCTGAAACCCTAGCCTCCAAGACCACTATAAAAGGATGGCCACACACAAGGGTCAAGGTACGTCTGAAATCCCTACTGAAACTCTGCAGAAAATTCCTCTCAAACCCTAGCCACCTCCTTTCTCTCTCTCTTTTACATAAGGCTTTGGCCTCCCGGTTTACACCCTAAACACATCTCCATACCCTAGTTAGCTATTGTTTTTTATACGATTCAATTGAACTAATTTAGGCATCGGAGGGCCTTTGGCCAACACCCCCGGGTGTGGCCCTCTCATTTGTTCTATTTTGCAGGGAGAAAGACGAGGCGGAGAAGGAAGAGGAATCTTTGCAACCGAATATTCTTGTGAGGAAATTTGCTCACACACATATAACATAATCCAAATAACAAATACATTATCCAAATAATAGTCATACATTATACTCATATGAAATAACAAGTTTAAACCATAAAAACCAGCACTTCACATACAACTCCCTATGGGTTGTTAAATTCATAAGTGATAAGGTCATAATTTCACACATTTGCATGCCTTCTTTGCTTAGTAATTTTACTTAGTTTCTCTTTATTTTGAGTCTCTTACCTATGTTTGTGTGTTTTGTAGGTTAAGACAGCAAGGGGATGACATTTGATACAATTCATGCATGTTAAGGACTGAGTGGCACAAGAGGAATATGAGCTTAAAGACAAAACCAATTTGAGCTACACTCCTTGTCAGTCCAGTTTAGTAGGTCATCTTGCAGGCCTCATTTCAGCAACTTACACAGGTCGGATTAAGAGACATCCTTGATAGAAGTTGTTCCAATGGGTGTCTATTATAACATATCAAAATTGCAGCCCAATTGGATAAATCTGAAGTGCTCAGCACGTCAAATACTGAACCAAGTTCACAGAAATGTCATGTTGGCTGCCATCACATTTAATGTGGCTACATCCCTAGAGCCATATACTACACATGGGCAGCCACACATGGGAGTCAAATCAGCTCAGGAACTCAGAAAGATGAACAAAAGTCAAGCTTTCCATAAAGAAACCATACCAAAGCATGTATTTGGCAGCTGGAGCAGTTGGCAAGTATGTCAGCTGGAGTAGTTGGGAGCAGCTAAGGGAGATGTGCTTCACCAACCAAAGGGGAGGACGAAATTGCACTCTATAAATAGAGAGCTGCACACTCATTCAATAGGGAGTCAGATACACATTTTCACTTCATCCATTACTCTCATACACACATTCAAATTCACCGCAAAGAGAGAAGAGAGCTTTGAGCTATCCTGGGAACTACATTGCTACCAACTAGTTCTTCTCTTCTCTTCTATCCTACCTATGTATTTCTTATTTTCTGTATTCATAGTTATGTTTAACTAATCCATTTAGTTAGGGCTTAGGATGAAGCCCTAGTTATGAATATTCAATGTTATGGATGATTTTATAGTTAATTGATTTCCTCGCTTTCATTATCAAGTTGTTAATCTCCAGTTTATTATGTGCTTGATGTATGTTTTCTTAGAGTAGCTAACTAGGATTTTATGCATCTAGCAGAGGTTGGGAAGTGTTTTAGATTCACCAATTCTACTCTCCTTTCACAAGCAACACATGAATGGCCTAAGAATCATTCAAGGGGTCAAGGGGTTAATAACTATAAGTTGAATAGGACAGATACCATGTTCTAGGACTTGTGTGATTATCGTATTCTCAAGGAGCTTAATGACTCTTATATGTTTTATTCTAAGTAGATACCATGCTTAGGTTGCATATTAGAGATCACGTGTTGTGTAGATACCATACGCGATTACATGCCTTAGGAGAATCATGCATCCTGCACCTAGATACCATAGGCTTGTATGCGATAATCTATTGTTGATGAAGCTTGAGTCAATTTCTATGCATTCATAACTTGGATAGGAAAACTAGTGGTGGATTCCAAGGCTCTAACACATCTCAATCATTGTTTCACAACTTGTTGATTGCTACCAGTGTTTACTTTCAAGCACTTTCATTTCACTTTCTTCTTTTCATTTCAACAACAAAACCCCCCATTTCGAGTGTGTGTGTGGTGCTTGGATTCTGTCCTAGATCTTAAGTAATTAGCAACAGGCATTGTTGAATTCGACGTTGCCTTTAGCTAGTTAGTCAGTTTCTTTATTCTATGTTTTTCTAGCATTCTAAGTAATTTAACTTGGAACCAAGTTACCATTCTCCGTGGGATCGACCTCGTATTTACATAAGCTATACTATAAATGGTTCGTGCACTTGCGAGAATTAAAGTTGCTGTTTTTAATAACTCATTTTAGTTGTTAAGGATAGGCTCAAAAAGTTTTTGGCGCCGTTGCTGGGGAACCGGTAATGATGGTGCTATAGTTAGATTACTTTGATTGTTTTTTTTTTGTTTGTTTCATTTGTTTCTTTTCGTTGGTTTTTCTTTTAGTATTCAGTTCTTGTATTTAATTGTTATCTCCATTGAAAGCAGGGAATTGAGTTCCTTGGTGTGTGCACGTCCGAATCTGACCAGGAGCAAAGTTCACCTGAGCCACTTTCACTAAGAACTGCTGCTGTACGTGCTGGTTTGAGGATGAATTATAGTTCTTCAAGCACTGAATCTAAGAGTTAAGAATCTGAAGATTCAAGCAAGATGGCAGAGATTTCGAACAACAACAATAATGTTGAAGGAGGTGGTGCGCTTGTTGTCCAACCTCGAAAACCCCTGTGTGAGTTTTCCATTCCCAAAGTCACCGATCAACCTTCGTGCATCGTCTATCCTTAACTCATAGTTGACAAGTTTGAGCTTAAAAGTGGTATGATTCATCTTCTTCCAACTTATTATGGTAATACCACTAAGGATTCTTACATGCATATTAAGCAATTCTTTGAAATATGTGCTACGATCAAAATTCAAGGCCTCGATGATGAGCAGATTAAGATGAGGCTATTCCCATTCAGTTTAAAAGATAAAGCTACATCTTGGTTATACTCTTTGCCTAATGCGTCAATTCGTACTTGCGATGAGCTTTCTAATAAGTTTTTGCAGAAATTATTTCTGGCTCAAAAGACTAACAAGACTAGAAAGGAAATCTTTAGTTTCATACAAAAGGAAGGAGAAGCTTTTCATGAATGTTGGGAGAGGTACAAGGAGATGATAAGTTTCTTTTCCACACCACAACATAGAGAGTTGGATGCAAATGCAATCTTTCTATGAAGGTTTGCTTAATTCTGAAAGGATGATGATAGATGCAATAAGTGGAGAATGACTGATGAATAAAACAGCAGATGAGGCTTTTACTCACTTTAAATCCTTGAGTGCTAACTCTCAACAATGGAGCCACAATAAAGGAAGAGGAGCTCCTATGAAAGGTGTGGTCTCTGAGGTAAGTACTAATAATGAGATTGCTGCAAAGCTTGATGTTATGTGTTCTTTGCTTCAACGGGCAATGACTGGCCCTCTAGGAAGCAAATGCCCTTCAAGCAAGGAATCCTAATAATGATCCTTACTCAAACACGTACAATCCGGGGTGGAGAAATCATCCTAGTTTCAAGTGGAGCAATAACTCAAATGTGCAACAATCTCAAGGACCTCTCCCAGGATTTCAAATACAACAAAGGCAATTCCAGCAAGCTCCCCAATGAGTGCAAGAACAAAGGGTTGACCAAATGGGAAAATTGCAAGACATGTTCAAGAATTTCATGGGGCAACAGATGCAAACCAATCAGAATTTTCAAAATGCAGTGAACAAGCTAGAAGTGCAAGTTGGGCAGATTGCATCCTCCTTGAGAAATAGAGCATCCGGAACATTTCCAAGCCAAACGGAGGTGAATCCAAGGCATCAAGAGCATGCTAAAGCAATACACATCTTGAGAAGTGGTAAACAAGTTGATAATAAGGTTGGAGATGCCAATGAAGAGCAAGAAGATGGAGAAAATGTGGAGATCATTCAACCACCACATGGGCAGCCCACAGGTTCCACCAAACAGCCCCTCAATGCTCTTGAAAGAGCACAGGCCCTAAGGTATCATCTAATGCTAATCAAGTTCCAATTTCAACTAATGCTTTTAGGCCTATTACACCCTTTCCCAGCAGGTTATCAAAGTCAAAGAAAAATCAAGGCTTGGATGAGATAATGAAAACATTCAAGAAGGTGCAAATTAACATCCCATTGCTCAATGCCATTGCTCAGATTCCAAAGTATGCAAATTTTTTGAAGAATCTATGCACTAACAAAAGGAGATTCAAAGAGCATGAACAAGTTGCATTGAGTAAAGAGGTAAGTGCAGTGTTACAAAGAAAGCTACCTCCAAAACTAAAGGATCCATGTTCATTTTCTATACCTTGCATAGTTGGTGATTTTAAGTTTCAAAAAGCTTTGCTTGATCTTGGTGCTTTTATAAATCTTATGCCATATCATGTTTATGATCAGAAACTTAACCTTGGTGAGTTGCAAGCCACAACTGTGAGCATTCAATTAGCAGATAGGACTATTTGGTACCCCAAGGGCATTCTAGAAGACGTTTTGGTGAACGAAGAAGGTTTAATCTTGCCAGTCGATTTCTTAGTCCTGGAGATGTAAAAAGCACCAATTCCTGACAATGAATTACCCCTTATCTTTGGCTGACCCTTCATGGCTACTGCTAAGACCAAGATTGATGTAGAGCAAGGCACTCTCACCATGACCGTTAATGGAGAAACTGTTGCCTTCAAAGTGTTTGATGCCCTGAAGCCAAATGTTGTACAAGATTGTTTTCAAATTGAAGTATTTGGTAATCCAGGGAAAGAGAGATTTGATGACCTTCCATATTCAGTAGAACCATGCTTGCTGAAAAGATGAGACAAGGAGGAGCAGGGGGCAGCCCATATGTTCAATGCTACAATTCCCACACACAAGAAGAGGCTGCCCAAATTTGGAGATGTTAATATTCCAATCATTCCTACAATTCATTGTGATTCTATTCATAAACAGAAAAGGAAAAGAAAAGCAGTAAGGAAGCAATGAAAAAGGAAAACAAGCTTGGTGAACTCTCTTGCATTGCATGAGGTGTCGATTGAGCCCAAAACCCCCTATTCACTATAGAAAGTTTGGACGTTCGGCTGAAGACGTGAAACTTAGCGCTTCTTGGGAGGCAACCCAAGGTGACGAGGAGAAGATAGAATATGCGAGGAAGCTTGCTTGTGTCCTAATCGCTTCAAAAGGGAGTTTTTCTAAACTCTAACCTTTGGTTATGTCTTTCCCTTGTCTTCTTTCCTTTCATTTATGAGGCATTGCTTTTTCTTACACTCTAAACATTGAGGCCAATGTTTCATTTAAGTTTGGGGGGAAGGATTTAGTTATGTTGTTTCAAATTGTCAAATTTTAAAATTTTGAGTGTGTCTAATGGCCAAAAAAGCAGGATTTTGTGTGTTGTTTCGTTATCCTTCCAAACACCTATGATACGACTTGGACTAATACTAATATGGTTTCTCAAAAATTGATAGTTATTGTTTAAGGACTTTGTGTGGTTCTGATTTAACTCCGTCTTGCATGCCATCCTTGCACTTATTGAGCACTTTGTCGAGTTAGTCCAATTTCTTGCTACTTGGAGACGTTATGCAATTCTACTTATCTCATTATCTTGGTTTCATACTCTAGAACTTATTTGAATATCTCTTGAGACAATTTATTTCCAGACAATGCTTAGGAAGTGATTTAGGCCATGTTTGAACCGTTTGAGCTTTTCTAACCATCCCTCTACATGTATTCATCCCTAGTTAACCCATTTGAGCTTACGTTAAGCCTTTCTTTGTGTAAACCATTCCTACCTTAATGAACCTCTGTTTTCTTATTCTTACTTATTCTATGAGCAATTAAAGCTATCTTCAAAAGAGAGTTATAAAGAATGCAAAGTTTTTGGAGCAAAAGTGAATCATTAGTGCTATAACCCAAGTGTTGAAAAGAAATAAGTTTTGGGGTATTGGTAACTAATCAAAAGAGGTAATGAAGTGTGACCAATGTAGTCACGGCCCTAGGGTGTTATAAAAGAGAAGATCATGGTGATCTAGGGTAAAGAGCCACAAAATTAGGCCAAATAAACAAATATGAAGGTGCTGAAATTCTGTTGAAAATATGCTCATGTATGTGTTCCTTGCTTGTTACAAAGATCAGTAATCTCTCATGCTCTTACTTATGCTTTAGTTGTGCTCAAGATGTTGTTATATATCCATATCCCCTCTTTCATTCAACCACTACCCTAAGCCTCATTACAACCCTTGTAAAGTCCTTTTGATCCTTGGTATTATATGGTATTACTGTAGAGAGCTGTTTTGATAATGAGCTTATGGGGTTCGGAATTCTTGATTTTGCTCTAAGTGTGTGCGCATGTACTTATTTGAGTTGCAGGTGTTGTACTGATACTGCATTCACACACTACACTTAAGGATGCTATTGTGAGCTTTGGTTACCCTTGAATCATGTGTGGAACTTAGATTGTGATTGTTGTGTTTCTTTGGAACCATATACTTCGGTGATTCTTTGAGGATATTGTTTGGAAGGCTTGCCACTTATTTCTTGTTTTCTAAATGGTATTTTTACTTTGTTTTGGTCGAGGACTAGCAAAATCTAGTTTTGGGGTATTATAAGTAAGCCACGCAAGTTTGACGTCAGGTGTTTTCATGATAGTTCTTTCCACAACTTCCATTCAATCTTAAGTGCATCCCACTTATTCTTCAATTGAACTTTACCATACTCATGTCCCGTCTCTTTCTTAAAATTTAATTTCAATTTTTCTCATCCATCACTACAAAAAAAAGGAAGAATAGTCACATTTTTTTAAAGTGACTAATTTATTTTGGTGACAATTATGGGTGGTCAACTAGTTTACCAAATTAGTCACTATTATATGTGTCTAATGATTTAAATATAATAAATTTTGTTGTAGGTGACACATGAATAGTAATATGTAATAAAATATAAAAGGACAATCATTCCCATAATAAAATATTTACAATGGTAATTTAATAAAAATATATGGATGGAATCTTTCTCACTAACCAAGGCTCTTTTCCCTTCCCTCTTTTGTTCTCATTTCCTCATCCTCAATCCTAAGGCTTTTATATTTTTGTATGAACCTCAATCCCTTATCTTTCTCCTTCCTCACTTTCTAATCCAACTTCTTTCACCGTTCTATCTTCTCCTTCTTCTCCTTTCAATCTCATAATTATCAATCCCTAGTATGTTGTTAGTTCATCTTGCCCTTCTCTGTTTCTCCGCAATCTTATATTCCTAACTCAAATATTCAGATCTGAACTGCATCTCCCCTTGGAAAGGTAAAGGTTTCATTTTTTGAAGTTTTCATGTGGGTTTCATTTAAGGAATGGTTTTGGGTGGGTTTGATTTATGAGACTCAATTGGAAAGCTTCCATCTCTCAACCTTCTACTGAAATCCTTTTCCAGATAAGAGTTTTCTATATGTGAAGCCCAACCAACGCCGACACCAACGATGTTCACACATATCCAATTGTCTCTTTGATAGCCACATTGAAGCCCAACCAATGACGACGTCAACACCGTCAGTCTGAACCTTCATGTGTTCAAATGATGTTGGCCTAGATCCTGTTGTCTTTGTCTTTGGTTTAGTGTTTGAAGAACATTTGTTTCCTACATATGTAGCTGGATTGTGTCTGGAATTTTTTTTTTTGGTTTATTGTTCTTAAGTTTCTTGGTTTGAATTATTTGGTTAAAGTTTCAACTCTTATGGAAGGATGATATATATAATATGGGTCTTGACTCAGATTTTTTTCATCTTTGATTGTGATTTCAGCTAAGAATTAGGTGATGGGTATTTTGGTTTGAGTGTTGTAATTTGGTTTTCAATGAGGGATCTGGTTTTCGGTAAGGGATCTGATTTCAGCTAAAAATAAAAATTAAAAGTAATTGGAAATTATTATAATTGTGAAAAATATAATACACAAATATAACACAAATAATAATGAAAAGGATTTCTATTTTTTTTTATAAAGATAATGGAACGATGTTGGACGTCAGTGCAGTCAAATAAAATAAAATAATAAAACATAAATATAGTTTGATTAGACATGATGTGGGGCCAACTTTGGAGTAATAGGATAGTCAACACAATTTGTCACGAAATGATGCTTTAATCGTGACAAAACCCAACAGTCATGGCCACATCAAAAATTGTAACTGCACCATTACTATTGGCCATAGTCACCAATATTAGTGACTAATACTGCCAAAAGTCACGAAAAAAAAGTGACTGTTGTGTATTTTTTTGTAGTGCATCTTTGTTAAAGTGAGTGCCAAGACGATGTCCTGCCTCAACCTCCTTGATACATAAATCACAAAATATGACTATATTAAGGTTATTCCAAGTAGCTATAACTCATGATGAACTTCCCACATTCTTCCCGATCCTTATTAAATCCAAATAAATGAGTCTTAGATAAATCAAACAAAAGATTTTAAAAAAAATGTCAAACAACAAATCCAAGTTATGATATATCAATCATCAAAGCTACTGCAATACTTAAAGAAATAATGTCCTAATTGATATTAAATTAATATGTAATATTTGTTTGTATGATTATGTATTGGAAAGTGTAAGGCTATAACGGATATTCCTGCTGCCATGTGTTGTGCCTACCTCTCCCTCATCATGACAATAGAGAAACCTCAATGTTAAGTGTCTGCAAAGAGAAAAATATATTTCACCCAAAAAACAAGAGAAAAATATATATCTATATATATCACAATAATTTTGTTTAAATATAAGAATATCACCACACTTTTATTGTCAAAAATGTTGGGCTATAAAGTATTTTTGGTCAAAAGTGTAAGGCTATAAAGTTTCATAAAGTCTAGATCCAGGGCCCTTTAAATGCAACATAATATAAAATAACAATCACAACAATCAGAAAATGACAAAGAAAGGAAGGGACTAAAATAAAAAATATGCAGACCCAAATATCTTCAATACTCTAGTTCGCATGAAGCCCCAAGTTCCATCAAAATGTTGAGAGGGACAAGTTTTACACAAAAGCCCCAAATTCCATCAAAATGTTGAGAGGGAAAGGTTTTACACATAATGACAGGACCCGACCCAAATTCCACTTTGGAATCTGAGTCAAAACCTGTGCATGTTCTACACCTTGGTAGGTGCCGGGCATTCTTGACCAAAATACCCTTCTAAGTTTCCGAAATTCTTTTTCTTCAAAGTTGACTTATGTCGAAAATTCAGCAGAGTCTCCCCTCTTCAACAAGCAATTTAAATATCCTCATTCGTTCAGCATGTACAAAAATGGAATTCATGCAACCAAACATATGTGACATACCAGAGAGTCCAAAGATACTAACTTGATAACCTTCATGACATCAGGCCTCTTTAAATAAGATAAATCGTTCTGCCAACTAAAATTGATCCCAACCTTTAAAATAACATAAGTACGTTAATAGATTTCAAAACAACTTAACTGAACAGCTTTTCAATCACTTGATCTTGCGGCTGCACCTAGTAACTCTAGGTTGCCTACGTATCCTTAAAAAGGGATCAAGCCACGCGTAGTTCTTTCTAACAAGGAAAAGAATATTAACGAGCCGGGTCAGGCCGGGTTTTTTTCAATAATTCAAAGCCCAGGCCCGATTCATAGGCCAGGCTTTAATGGGCCTTATCGGGGCGGACCGAAATGGGCTTCCTATTTAAAAAATCAAATATATAAAATTCATTTCATTCTTGCTAAAGTATGAAGCTTACAAAATGTCTTACAAATCTTATACCCTTCCAAACAAAAAGGTCTTAAAAAATCACAATCTAATACAACCAAGCTATGAAAATCAAATTAGATTCACTCACAATCTAACCAAAAACTGCAAGGCAAACACTCAAAAGCATGATAGTGTTCCAAAGTCCATTACTACAATAAAAATCCAATGCTTGCAAAATAAAATACAATCCTATTACATAAAATTTCAACTTTCAATGGTCTCATTTTCAGATTCACTAACAATCTCAACTTCACTGTCTGCCATCCAATCTGGTCTTGATGCTCTAATGTTCATTAATTCTTCAGCTTGTTGCTCATCTACTGCTGCATCTTGCTTTCTTGAATATATCAGGGCCCAATCTTTCAAGCAAATTAAAGCTTCTATTGTACTCGGACTCAAACTGGCCATTTTCTCTGATACAATTCTACCACCTGCACTAAAACATGATTCTAATGTTACAGTAGAAGCTGGAACAATTAGCAAATCTCTAGCCATGAGGGAAACAATAGGGTATAATGATTGATTGTTTTTCCACCAACCCAAAAGACTAAATTGATTATCATCAATTACTTCTATTGTTGGTAAATCAAGATAAAATTGTAATTCAGAAGAGTTGGTGGAAGAAGAAGAAGAAGAAGAAGAAGAAGAAGAAGAAGATAGCCTTTTCCTTTTCAAGCCTTCAATAGAGAAATTTCTCATTATAGGGACAGATATAGAACCAGAAGTTTGGCTCAAGATAGTAGAAGTTACAACATTTTTCACATTTTGAACCACATCAGGAATTGCATTCTTCTTGTAGATATCAAATAACTAAAATAATAAAGTCTTTAAAACTAAATTTTTTGAGTCAATGGCTAATTGATCAATACCTATCATGTCCAACCATTCAACAATTGCAAATAATTTAAACCTAGAGTCCATAATAGTAGCTAAGCAAAAAACCATAGGAAACTCTTTCCAATATTTATCAGATTTTGTTTTCATTTCAGTCAAAGCATCCTTAAAAACAGAAAATTCAGAATATGCAGCAAATAATCCATGAATATCTATTAAACAATTAATAACACGACTTGAAGTAAGATAATACACACCAGAAAATATCTTAGTTAAAGAATATAAAATTTGTAAAAACCCACTAACAAGTTGTGCTATTGTCCAATCTTCTTCACTAGGGACTTGTAAATTACAAAAACGTGATTCATTTACCTTTTGAACATACCTATGCAAAGGGGCTTTATATTTTATAGCAACATGTAAAAGCTCTATGTTGAATTCCACCTATGAGGCACATCAATATCTATATTTTTCTTTCCCATATGGAAATCACTACAACATTTAACCCAAATTTCGTGTCTCTTGTTAGATGAATTCATGCTACAAACAATATCAGTAATTTTATCAATAGACGAAGATAAAACTTTAAGTCCATCTTGCACAATCAAATTCAATATATGACAACAACATCGTACATGAAACAACTTTTTATACACAAAATCTAGCAAAATAGTTTATGGAAGTATACCTGCAGTTGAATCATTATTTGATGCAATATCTAATGATAAAGTAAATACTTTGTTATGAATGTTCCAAGATAACAATTCATCAAATATATGAGTTGCAAGTGACTCTCCGGTGTGTGGGTACTCAATCATTTTACAGCAAATTATCCTTTTATTCAAACACCACTCTTTATCGATAAAATGTGCAGCAAGTGACATATAACCCATTTTCTGTCGTGATGACCAAACATTAGAAGTTAAACAGATTTTTGAATCAAGTTTTTTAAAAACAGCAAGCAAATTAATCCTTTCTTTATCAAATTTTTTTAGCACATCCCTTTTATATGTAGAGGCTGAAATTTCTTTATATTGAGGACAAAATGCACGCTAAATCAAGCCTTTAAAATCATGGCTATCAACAAATTTAGATGGCAGTTCAGCTCTAATAATAAAATCCACAAGTTCTTTTCGAGCAATATCATGATCATAAACAAAATTAGTCAAATTTCCAGCAGCATCAGCATTTAATAACATTTGACCTAGAGTTACCCTAGCTTGTGCATCTTCATGCCTTTTTAAATGACGAGATAAATGACTAGTGCCACTACTAGAATTACCAACCAACAAAGTATTACAAATAACACACTTAGCCTTAATTACTGGTGTACCATTTTCAAATTTGTTAACTTTTTCAAAAAAAGACCACACTTTACTTGTTAATCTAGGAGTGACCAGCTCGGAGTTGGCTCTTTTTAAGCATGCAGAGGCGGAACACTCTACTTGACAGACCCGACCAAAATTCCACTTTGGAACTCCGAGCCGAACCCTGTTTGTGATCGACACTGGTGGTTACCGAACACAATTGACTTGGTTGCCCTTTTTGATTAAAAACTTAATTCCCTTAAATCCGACTTCTACCGAAAATTCGCAGAGTCTCCCCTGTAAATTGAACGTTCCCAATATTTACACCTGTCAACAAGTACTTAAATATATACACCAACTGCCAGTATACAAAAATAAGTAAGTTCCAACAATTAAATACGTTTCAAGGCAATATCAGAGCATCTATACAGGTTTATTTACAAAGGAGGTAACCGTTGTGAAGCAAGGAACCCTACATCAAAATGGGGAAGAGCGGGAAGCGGGGAATGTCCTGTGGTGGCTCTCGGATGCACGTCTACAGCCTGGGGGCGTAAAACAATAAAAAGGTGAGTGGACCCCAAAAACAAAGTTTAGAAAATAAGTAAGAACATACTAACCCCACAGTAAAAACACAATTATACAAAACTAACTCATTTTCTTTATCGTATACATGCTGAAATCAATGTATTCATGCATTATATACCAAACACATTCATGGTTAACATTAATCTTGTAAAGCATTAAAATCCGTTTAAAACTACCACTTAGGTGTACCCCTCTATTTCCGTCAATTCCTGGTTTGCCATCAATTCCGATATCCGTCAATTCCCCTGGCAAGTCTCGTGACACATAGTCAATTCGAGCCGCAAATGGCGGGATTTAGGGACCGTAGTCAACCCGATCCGCATTCCGGCTTCGCACGAGTCCACATCGTGGGGCAATATCAAGCATCGACTAAATGAAGGCAATCGATAAAATCCAAAGGCAACTTGGATGCCGTGGACATCATCATATCCGAAGGCAACATCTGTATATCTGGGTACCTAAGGTGGCTTAGAAAATAATAATAATAGTAATAAGCAAAGTTTGTTGAAAGATCTAATAAATAACTGAATTTCTGTTAAGGCTGGACTCTGCTGCCATTTATCGATGTTTAACTAAAATTCTCTTTTCCTATATCTCTAAAGGATATTCCACTCGGCAGCATGCAAATCAAAATATTTAAAAGCATGTCTCACTGATAAAACACTATTCTTTGAATAAAACTTATTCAAGATCAAATTCTATAAGTAAATTGCATAAATTCATTTATGAAAACAAAAAGTCCACTCAAAGGTTGGTCCGAGCTCGCTGGACCTTTGGAAGGTCCCTCCTGCGGGTCAATGGTGCCCGAAAGCGTGATTCAAATACCGAATAAAATATATTAATAAAACTGCTCAGTATAAATATTTAAATAAAACCCGACCCCCGGCTTCTAGAAGTGCGTGCATCAAATTAAAGTTATTTTATGCCCACATTACGTTCCTTTAATCCTAGGACATTCGTCCCGTGAATTTGGTTTCGATCGGACGGTTAGATTCGTCACGATCACACGATCGACGATTCTAAATCCTTAACCCTAGGGTTCGCGATTTCGGAGTATCCGGGACTCCGATTCATGATCCGTCGAATCCTACACAATCTTGGTAAGGTCAAAATTAACATATCTTAAAGTGATCACGATCCAACGGTTCAAAACTATTGAACCGGATAACGCATACCATATAAAAGTTCGCTTAACACTCAAACGACGTCCGAATTGAGATCCGCGAATTTCTATACACTCGTGAGAATACTAGGATAATTCTGGAACTGAGAATTGTCCCCACTAGACTGCCCACGCGCCGCCACACGCGCCGGCACTTTGGGTGGCTTGAGAAATTTTCGCGGCCGGAAACACTCCAAACCGCCGGCCCAAACTCCTAACTTAGATAAAACACCCAATTTGGAACCACTTTTGTTCTTGGACCTACCCCAAAAAGTGGCCGAAAGTGGCCGGAATCCTACCCTCAAAACCGGCTGAAACTTTAGTTGAAAATCGAACGCTCGACGCTTAAAATTTCTGAAATCTAACCCAACCAGCAGCTAAGTTACGAAAAATAGCTGAAAAACCATACCTCACTCGTCCGATTTGGTGGAGAATCGAGGGAGAACGAGCAGTGAGAAAATCTGTCAAAACCGGCAACTTCCTTCGAGTTTTCCGGTGGTTTCGCTGCAGTTGGCATCGGAGCTGGGCTGGGTTAGGTAGAGGACAACGATACGAAACTTTTGCAACAAATTTCACTCAAAACGGATATCGGATGGCGACGAAATCGTCGCTTGAAGGTGAGTGTGTGTGGAGAGAGAGAACCAGAAAATCTGGTCTCTCTGAGGAAGAAGGAGAAATAGACTCGATTCTGTAGTGGTACTGTAGCACGACAATTTTAAAATTTCCCTTACGTCCTTTTGGTTTATAGACCTTTCCTCCTTTGTTACAACTCGGAATCGAGCGTGCCGCATGTCTACGAACTCGTTTCGTCGCGCTCTACGCAACGGTGCAAACAAAATTTCCAAACTCCTCTCCGGTCAAAAAGTCAACTTCTCAAATACTAAAATAGTCTAAGGGCAAAAGTGTCATTTTTCCTTAATAAAGTAATAGTTAAATATTAATTAAAGTTTGGGTTATTACACTCTCACTGCTCGCAACCGAGGAGCAGGTAGAGCAATCCGCATCGAGCACGTGGAGTAAGCAGAACTACTGCAGTCTAGAAGTGAAGTGGAAGTAGTTACTCATGTTCCTGGACTTGTGGTAATTTTTTGTTTTTATTTCATTTCTGCCTATCTATTTTGTAATTCTATCCTTGTTTCTCTAATCATCAGTCTTTCTAGGTAGAAGTGCCCAAAACTACTGGGGTTTTGGTAGTGATGACCAGTCTTTTGAAACCTCTCATTGTTGCTGTAAGAGCAACTCCACCCATTTGCTCTTAGCCATGACAAGGGGGGAGCTAGGGCAGCCACTATTCACGTGAATAGTAGTTGCCCTTGCAAATAGTATTTTCGTTTCCACCGTTGCCATGGCAAAGGGCAATTACTATTCATTTTTTTATTTTTTTCACAACTTTTTTTACCTTAATAATTAATTTGGATAATATTTTCGGATAAAATTTTTGGGTTCCTACGTGTCAATACTATTTATATCTCATAATTGGATAAAATTTTCAATTTCAAATTTCAGATAAATTAAAAAAAAATGGCTGGTATCTATAGAAAAAAATTCATTAATTTTTGGGTATTTTAAAAAAATAATTTCGAATATTTTCCAGTATTTTATTGCAAAAAAATTTGATGCCGTTAGATTGGAGGAAAATCGATTGGAGAGCCCAGACGACGCCACGTGGCAACAAAAATAAATAAATAAATAAGGCGATCAGCGGGGAGGGGCATCAGAGCAAGATCAGGTGACGTCAGACCCTCGTTTTGGACCTCAGTGAAGCTACCTTCGGCCAGCCCGAGTTGGTGGGTCCTACACCTCCCACGGCCTGGGCTGTCCACCGAACACCTTTCCCCCGGCACTTGCTCTAAGTGTTACCAATTTTGGCCCCCTCTTTTTGGTTCTGCTTGGAACTTACTTATAATCTTTCTCTGTAGATGCCCATCCATTCTTTTTTAGGTTCATCTACCATGGCCTCCGTTGCTAATCCAGAATTGGCAGAATTTAAAGCCATGGACCTAGATGCCCATTTGGACAAACTGGAGAAACTGAGTTCTACTCCTAGCAAGGCCAAGTCAAAGGCGGTGGATGAGGCAATGGAGAGAGTGAAGATCTAGCAATCCACTGAGCTGGAACTAGATGAGAATAGGGAGGATGTTGATCAATTGATGCAAGATCTGGACTTGCTACACAGACAGAATATGGCTCCCAAGCCTATTCTTGAGATGAGCCTCGGTTTGGCCAGAGATGTGCTCAACCTTCACGACCGCTGTGAGAATCTCAAGCCCACCTTCAAAACCTCTGAGTTCTGCAAGGCTACTCATGAAGCCAACTTGGCTGATTACGCAAAACAAAAGGCAAAACTAGATCAGATGGTTGCAGGATACAAGGAGGCCAAGGCCACTACAGACAAGCTAATGAAGCAGATTGAGGAACTTCAAAAGCGGTTGGCAGAATGCAGGGAGGTGCAGAGTAGGCTTGGGGTGGGTGAGTTCTAAGACCAAGGCTACCTTCCTTGTGCAAAGCATGGTCTCACCAGGACACTTTGAAAGTTGCAAAGGCTTCAATCCATCAGTCTTTGCTTCAGAAGGAACTCTCTATTAAGAAAGCTATTTTACAGGAGACTCTTAAGAAATTAGGGTTTTAATTTCAAATTTAGACTTGTAATAAACAATTTAGCCACGAAAGTGGCTATATTTAAATAAAAAGTTATTTATTTTTGTGAAATTTTTTATTTCTCTTGACAAAAAGGAAGCAGAAGTAATTTTAAAACGTACTTAACAAATTTACAACAAAAATAAATTTTGAACAGAACTTTAATCAACACTTTCATTTTGCTGCCTCTCTATTCCAGGATCTGTTTGCGCAGCCTATGAATCCCACATAGTTGGATAAAATTTCTTCAACCACTTGCCATTGATTGGTGCAGCATGAACATTTCCATCTCGATCTTGTAATCTGTATGCCCCTAGTCCAAGGATTTGCTCAATTATGAAAGGACCTTCCTATGTAGGTGATCACTTACCATAACCAGCTATGTGTGTTCCAAGGGGCAGAACTGCTTTCTAAACTATTTCTCCTTCTTCAGAACTCTTGTTTTTAACTCTTTTGTTGTAGGCCCTTGACACAGCTTGTTTTCCTTATCAACCTAGTTGAAAATATTGACTTTTCAAAGTTTTTTCCAAGCAGTCACGTGGGTTTGCCTCTAATTTTTTGGGCTTTTCTTTTTAATCATGCCAAGCCTAGGTCCAGTTTTTCAGAGCTATAGGCTGATTTTTTTTATCTTTTCTTTTTTCCGAAGCCCAAGTGCATTGTCATGGTTTTGACAGATCCTGGGCCGGGCTTTTTGGATTTTGGGCCCTTGACTTCTTTTAATCACAAAACCCAGATGCTTGGGTCTGTGATTTTGCCTCATCCTTCTAAGCCTCCAGTATTTGGGCTGAGTGTGCATTTTTTGCCCAATTATAAGGGAATGATGGTGGCTGTCCAAAATTGATACGGGCTTTTGATCTCTTGGACTGGGTGTGTCAAATTAGGCCCAAACACTTATATCAATACTTTCCCTTTATTTCACAATTCATTTCCCGACCTTTTTATCAACTTTCTGATAAATTGATTCTCAACTATACTTAAAATATATATGCCACAATCTGATAAAAACCAAGGGCCATAATTCATCATTTTTAGCTACTGGGTACATTAGCAATCTATAAATAACTATCTATACTCAATCCATAACAGGACCCAGATAACTCATTCTCGATCAGGACTCGTTTACAACATCATTTAAACACTTCTCAAAGATATAACTGCCTCGGAAGACTCACGGTTAACCAGGGGTCAAACGCCCAAACTTGGTCAACCGGGTCGCAAGGCCCACGACCTTCGATCACGTTCCGGAGTCCCTATAGGTTCAACGCACTCTTCTGAACCTACCCTGCAAGTTCGGTCCAAATTGAACGGTCAGATGGATCACGATCGCACGATCGAATGACTACAATTTATCTTTCCCTAGGGTTCACGATTTCAGAATATCTGTGACTCCGATCCACGATCCATCGAATCCTATATGATCCTGGAATTGTCTAGATCAACATATATGAAATTAACTACGATCCAATGGTTCAAACGTATCGAACCTGGAAATCACACAATAGGCGAGATCCGTTCAGGGTTCAAACGTTAACCAAATTGGAATCGAAAGTACCTAAACGCTCGTGGCAACTAGAGAATAATTTTAGAATAGAAAGTAGCTCTACCATGCTGCCCACGCGCCGCCACATGCGTTGGAAGCACGTGGGTGGCTTGATAAATTTCTGGCGGCTGGAAAAACTCCAAACAACCAACCAAGCTTCCTACCCAAGGTGTAAAACCTCGTTTGGAGACACTTTTGTTATTTAGCATACCCCGAAAAATGGCCGGAATCGAGCTTGCAAAATCGGCGAAACTTTAGGTTGAAATTTAACCCACATAAGCTAGAAATTTCTCAAATCCTACCCAACCATCAACTAGATCATGAAAAATAGGTGGAAATCCATACCTTATTCGTCCAATTTGGCAGCCGGAGAAGAGAGAAAGAGTGAAAATCTGTCAAAACGACGACACGAAACCAGTGTTTTGGCGGTTTTAAACGGTGACGATGGGGATGGTTTGGTTGGGTAGTTGGGGTGACGGCAATCCTTCCTGGGCAGGTCCGGTGGTCGGGGTGAGGTGTGGCGGTGGCTAGAAGGAGGGAGACGATCGATAAAATCAGAGGAGGGGGGGTTTTGATATGGCAAATTACCATTTTGCCCCTCAGTGTAATTTAATCGTATTTTCTTCATTATACCTCCGATTCCAGTCCACTACGTATCTATAGACTCGTTTCGACATGATCTACGCAATGGCATAAGCGAATTTCCCAAATTCATTCCTGGTCAAAAAGTCAATATTTTCCCCAATAATTTATTCTAGGGGCAAAATTGTCTTTTTAAAAATTAATTAATAATTAATAAAGGATTGGGTTGTTATTAGGGCTAGCAATGGGTCATGTCGTGTCGGGATAATAAGCGTGTCAAGAATGCTCAACCCGAACCCAACCCATTTAATAAACATGTCGTGTCGGGTTGGATCGTCTTTTATCGTGTGGGTTTCGAGTTGTGTAACGGGTTCATAAATAATAACATGCATGTTACAAAACTCACAACTGAAAAAATTTAAATAAAAAAATGGAGAGAGGAGAGAAAATATAAGGAAAAGAAAGAAAAAAAAAGATAGAGAGAGGAGAGAAGAGAGAAGGAAAAGAAAAAAATAGAGATAGAGAGAGAGGAGAGAAGAGAGAAGGAAAGAAATAAAAAAGAGAGGAGAGAAAACTAAAGAGAAGGAAAAGAAAGAAAAAAAAGGAGAGAAGAGAGAAGGAAAAGAAAGAAAAAAAGACAAGAGAAGATAGATAGAAAACAAAAGAAGAAAAAGAAACATTATAAATATTAAAAGGCATAGTATATAATCAGAAAGTTATATGTAGCATGGTGGATAAAGTGTTGGAGAGGAATGAGGGTGGGAGGTTCGAAACCCCTTTGTGTGCATGTTGAACTCTACATTTCTCTTCATTTTTTCGAAGGTTGGCATGTATTAAACGGGTTGACACGACCCATGACACGACTCGTTTAATAAACGGGTTAGACAGGTATTATAGCGGGTTAGCGGGTTGATCGAAACCCACCCGTTTATTAAACGGGTCAGAACGGGTTGGTTCGGCAATTTATTAAACCCATCCTAGTTGTTACAGTACCATTGCAAGTAAAACTGGAAACAATTCATTAGATGCCAAAATAATTCAATTTATTGAACCATTGTGTTGAAATATTGAACAACTATTATGGATTATGGTCGAATTTTCCAGATTTCATAGAATTTTTTGTTAAAATGTCCTATGCTAAGGACGAGTCATTTATTTTATTTAAAATTAGAAATTAAATTAAATAAATATTAAAATATTAAAATAAAAGCTCAAAAAGTCCGGGAGGTGAAAAGGAAAAGAAGAAAGGAGAAAAAGGGATATAAAATTACAAAATTGCCCATATTCTTAACGGGTTCACACGACACACCCTTTTAAGTAGGGGTGTTCACGGTTCGATAACGGTGGCTTGGAAGAGTTGCCGATCACCGAACCGGAGTACATCGGCATAGCTATTTTGGAGACTGCCACCGCGCGAGGAGATGTAAGACCGACTACAATTGGCATGCCGAGAAGTTGGTGCGGTGCGGTTTGGTTCGGCTAGCATCGATGGTAGAGGATTGAACTGAGATTGAGGGCTTAAAGACCACTTTGTGGGGAAAAAGAAGAAGATGCAACCAGTGGTGGGAGGAAGAAGAAAGAAGAAAAAATGGAGAGAGAACAGAAGAAAACGGTGGTTGAAAGAAGAATAGGAAAAGGAGAGTTCATGGGGGCAGGGAAACCTAACTTTTTTTAAAATATTTTTTTAATTCTTTAAGATTGTAATAAATATTACAATCATACAGACATTTCACAAGAAAGACGCATCAATCTAGTGGAATTTGGGCCTTGTGTCTGCACTCTCAACAGAGTTCAGCTCCCCATCAGTGCACTTTCTTCGAATTTTTAGACAATTTACAAGGAAGCGGTTTGGTTTGGGTTTCGACGGTTTAAAAAAATTCAAACCGGTTCAAATCGGTTCACTATCGGGTCGGCCAATTCTATCTGCCGATTTTAATAATTTTATTTAAAAAACTAGACCAACCCACCAAAACCGGTCCGGTTTTCGATATAAATGACCCCCTACTTTTAAGCCCCTACTGGAATGACTGGAATACTTATTTTTTGTGTGCGAATTCGTGTCTTTTTAAACGAATTTGTGTACAATATTGCCACTGCCAGGTCATGTCGGGTTGGGTGTTAACCCGGCTTCATTGAAATCGCGGTCCGGCCCGGTTCCTCAATGCCCGTGTATGATGTATGGGTCAAAGTTCAGCATTCGGTTTCATGCATTGTTCACTCTCTCTGCTACCGCTTGCAATATACAGTGAGAAGAAGGACAAAAAAAGCTTTCAAGGCAATGGAGGTACCTGCAGCTCCAGCAACTAATGGGAACGAAAACAAGGGCCTAAAAACCCTAATTTCGCTGTACTCCAGCTGTCTCTGGAACCGAGTAGTGGGCTTCGTCCCCTCTTCTGATTCCAATTTTCTCGGGAAAATTCCAATTTATTTTCGTGGCAGATCACGGAAACGCCGAGCATGTCTTCCCCTACCGCTGCCTTCTAATTCACTGCAATACTCTCCGTACGCTTCTCTCTGTCATTACTCTTTGTTTTGTTGTCAATTTTTAAGCCGTCTTTGGCTGCCAACGAAACTGACGGAGGGGGAATGTTTATATTTTTTTCCTTTTGTTGAAGTTATGAATTTTCTGCTTCTGTTTGCTGCAGAGATAGTGTATGCATGCATATATACAATTGAGAATCGACGGCATGGTTAATACCTTCTTTATGGCCTGTCCCTTGCTTTTTATGATGTTTTATTGGTTGCGAAACGTGGATTCATTTAAGAACAATGAAAATTAGCTCAGTTTTGTGAAATGCACTTTTTGATGTTACATATGAAGTTTACTTGTTATATTGGTTGGTGTTTTGATGCGCGTGGAAAATGTAGGTTTTTGAGTGTTTGTATTATTATATTTATACACATAAAGACATAATCATTTTTCAATGTTTAACAATTTCTGTGGTAGCTCTTATGCTACATGTTAACTGTGTGTGAATTGTGCTAGACGGGTGAATAGGACACACTAGGACTATTTGAAGAATCTTTCCGGTTATGCTTGGTTGATTTTATGTGCTAGAACTACCTCTTATGACTGCTTCATTTAACATGGTTGAAAAATTAAAACCCTAAATAATTTCTCGGTGCTCAGCCTAATTAAATTGCTAAGTCAGTCTGAGTTCAGCTATTTAGGCCTATGGATTGTAAATTGCATAAAAAATTGAATTACACTAGGTCACTCAACCGTAGCTAACAGTAAACGGCACAACATTTCAACACCACAAATTTAGACATGCACTGCAGAACATAGCATTTAGGTGGTCCAGTCCATTGCTTATGTCAACCCCAAACCCTTTGGGTTGAATTCGCTAATCCTCTAAGGCAATAACATGGTTTTGGTTTACTTCAAACCTCACAACCTTTTTGGCCATTTTTGTTTTTTCTGAAGGATGAGAGTCTGAGGTTTATGGTAGAGTTTTTTGTTATTATTATTATTTTTTTGCCAATTCTAAGTTAGGTTTTTAACAAATATAGTTTTGCAACATGTCATATTACAAATTGTGGGGCCTTTAGATGCGTGGTCCTGTGCATTTGCACCTAAACCACATGTAATAGCCATCAATTCACATTGGTGTCATCCAAGTTTACGGAGAACTCATTTACTGTTATTATTAATAATTTTTTTTTTCAAATTGGATTGCTGTTGTATGTCCATGCCTGCTGGTGTTGCTTTGGTTACAGTTTGTAGTTCCTTTGGTGTAGGTAGATGATGGTTATGGGTTTTGTTTTGTTTTTCATTTTGAGGGAAATGTTTTCCTTAGTGCCGCACAATGGCTTTTTGTTAATAAAGTCTTGTTTAGCATTAATAAAAATTATAAAAAAAAGTTTGCAGCCGCCTCGCAGTTGGCCCTCGTACTGAAACATGAAGCTTCAGTCAATGTCTGGCAATAATCATCGCCTTATTTATGATTCAAAATTCTTTTGATCATCCATATCATACTTAGTTGCCACACGAGAATTCCATTTTTTATGTGCTATTAGATCTTGTTAGATGAAAACTGTAAAAAGTTTGGTTCTTTAATATGCAGGGTAACAACAGAGGCATCTAGAGTTTGTGATGTTCTACATGATATTTTGGAGCACATCTTCTCCAATCTGCATAATATCCAGAAGAACATGCAGTTTTGGCAATCTAGGGCTGAGGTGAGAAATTTGTTATATTTTAATGAGCAACACAACTTTAGATTCTACTCTTGGTAGATTACTTGTCCACTTCACTGTACAGCGCTTCTTATGAAATAAAATTTAATCTTTTCATTGAAAAAAAGAGCTAGAAACAATGTTGAATAAGTACTATCTGGAAAGCAAAAGGAAAAAGATAAAAAGTCAAACCAAATGGTTTGATCTTTTGGATGTGTTTCGATGTAGGTTATGATACCTGTCATTATTTTTTATATTTCATGGTGTATGGTATTTTTTTCATTTATCTATTATATTTATTTATGTGTGTGTTTATGCTGGCTGTGTTTTTGAAGTATCCATACACACAGCTATAGATGTTATATACAAATAATACAAACAGACATTTCTGATTTCAGGGATCAAATGCTCAAAAAGTTAAATTTATGGTGCTTGAAAGAGGGCCACAAGCTTTTATTGAAGGAACAATTCAGCTGATACATGGATGCGTTGCTGAAGGTTCTTCTATAAAGAATATATGCCTCTCTGCATCTGCTCACATATCTGAAAGGATAGCTGTATTAACTAACTTAAGATGTTCCCTTGCCACATTTTTGGCCGAGGTTTGCTTTACCTTGTTAATGTATCATTTAATTTGAATATGGTCTCTAAACCCTGTCAGGAAAACTGCAGATTCTTACTTATTGTTTTCTTTTAAACATGTATATGTCGGAATATGATTTATGTCAATGGCCGTTTGTATAGGTTTACATGGAAATTGACAGGTTCGGCGAGGAGTTACTGAGAGATCCAGAGAATTCATTGCCCTCCTTATTAATTAGGATTAATGGCTTATTCTTCAAACTAGAGGCATCTGTTGGGCATCTGCATGCAATGCGGCAGGTAGCTTTTTGAACATCCTAGCTAAAGATTTTGTTGCAGTGGTAGTCTGACTTCTAAAATTATTTTACCATCTGGAATTCCAAAAGAAAGAAAAACAAGAAGGATGAAAAGACTATTGTAATATGTGAATTCAATTACCGTGCAGTGTGATTCGTCTGTCGAGGGCAGCTACTCAGTCCCGCTACTATTTGAGAAACTACCGGAGATAAATCAAGAAGGATCCCAGTGGACAGACTGTGAAATTAGGGATGCTATTAATCTGGTTTACCAAAATCTGGAGAAGCTGGATTCGTACTTGTCTTATATTGTAAGATCTTCTTCCATAATTTTGTTTTATCCAATTAAGTAACATTAGATTTTATTGGATAATAAATTAAAACTTGTACCTTTAACATCCTGAAGAAGTGTACAAGAGAAGATAGGTGACATGACTATCCAGCTTACTGCAGCAAACAAACCTTTCCATTTTGTTTCAATTTTTCTTTTCCTTCTGGTTCTTTATACTCTTTTTCTTTATTTTTTATTTTTGAGTTAGGTTGCAAAACATCGGAAACCAAGGAAAGTGACTCAATATTGGATCCGTTATACTTGTGGCGTGGTTGGCCTCTCAGTTTGTTCTATGTGGCTTATAGGACATAGTCGTCTGATGGGAAGCCCTGACATTGATAATTGGCTTCGTGAAGCGAGGGATTCAACCATCAGCTTCTTTAGCGATCATGTAGAGCAACCGGTATATTTATCCGACTTGTATCTTGCTTTTTGTTGCTATTGCTCTAAAAAATGTGTTATTTTCTTTGATTGGAAACGAAGGAAGCTATGGTGCCTTGCAACTTGCTTTGCTTTAGAAATTAACCTTGTTAAAAATCTCTTAGATGTTTAAATTTGCTTTGGGCATCTGTTTCTCCTTATTGTAGGAACACTACTGTTTCTGATGTTATTCTAGAGTGGAAAGCTGTAGTGTCATGAATATTTTTAGTTTGATAAACTAGATGTTGCCTGAATTAAATGTTCTCTAATCTATTCATGGTGGATTGCTTGTCCGTTTTACTGTACAGTGTCTCTTTTGAAATAAAATTTCGTCTTT
Source organism: Prunus mume (assembly GCF_029339155.1). NCBI lineage: Eukaryota > Viridiplantae > Streptophyta > Magnoliopsida > Rosales > Rosaceae > Prunus > Prunus mume. Next base: position 28,695,031 of record NC_142700.1, read on the forward strand.
TTGTTTTAAAAAAATAGCTGACATCTCATGATTAAAAGCTGACACTCAATTTTCACCGCAAACTTTGTGCATATTTATAGAACAGCTGAATATGTTAATGACCGAGTTATATTTTGACTCAATTTCCCCAGCTTCTGTCAATTAGAGATGAACTTTTTGAGACATTTAGGAAAAGGCACAGAGGAATGATGGATCTTGAAGAAGTGCAACTAACTTCTAACTCTCTACACAGGTTAATGTTCTTATCTCCCACTTCAATTCAAACTTATGTTTACGTGAACCTTGGATGGTAAATGTTATTCATGCAATTCATCTTTCTAAAATCACAAAAGTTGTCAGCATGAAGCTTGTGACTTATCAAGTTTTATATCAGTGGTTGGCAGTTTTCTCATTTTTTAGTGGAAGAAGTGGACGTTCAATTCATAACCTGAAATCTTTAGCCCAGATAAAAATGTAATCACTGTTGGGGTTGTGTATATTGAATAATGTGCATATTCAATATCCCAAATTTCTTTTTTTTCCCTTGGAGTTGGATCACTTTTCTTTTTGTGTTTTATGATAAGAAACATTAATCTTTATTGACAATAAAACACTACAACAAAAGTGAACAAGGAGTCCACTTCTAAAAGAAAACTAAGCATACTGACACTTCAATCCTAGGGGAAAACCCCAAAACAAAGACAGAATTCCAAAGAACTACAAAACATATGCTAAATTATGCCTTCCAATCTGAAAAAATGACAGAAAAAGATAACTCCCTAACTCTGAAGCTACAGATGCCCAAAAAGACGCCAAAAAACACTTCGGATCCCATAAGCACATCTCCCTAGAACTACACCTCCTTTTCTTTCCACCAAAAAAACTTCAAGCACAATAGTGCATTACACGATCCCGGAATGGACCAGCTTAAACCTGTCTTCTCACACAAGAAGCCACTGGAATGCACCAGCAAGGAAGTGTTTTCTTTTCTGAAGATATGTACTGGGTTTGCTGTTATCCTTTTTATTTTATTTTTATATCAATTGTTTTCATAAAAGGTAGAAGGGAATAATACTATATCCTACAATATACAAACAAAACTTTTGCCTTTGGAAATCACTAGTTTTGTGTCTCATTGATTTATCATTTATCATGTAGAACATTTAAAGTTGGTTTGTTTATCCTCTGACAGAAAAACGGATTTTGGTTTTCCATTGATGTTTTGCTCAAAGGTGTCATTTCCTTATATTTTAAATCTTACATTTCTATCTGCTTGATTTGCAGAATGTTGTTAGCTTTCAGTGAGCAGACGAAAGGTCAAAAGTTCCCAGAGAATGCACCGGATCAGGAAATGCTTGAAATAGTTATGGCCAGGTGGGTATTTCTATTCTGTTTGAATGTAGTTGCTTCTAGCAATATTTGGCGTCTGAGCCTCTCATTTGTTTTTTCTGCTATAAAATTTGGAATAATTTGATTACTTATGATTGAACCGTAGGATGCTATGGCCACCTTTATTGTTTGTTTGTTGAAGTTCATATGAATAGATCAATTATGTGGATTGGATGCTGTATTCAACTAAAAAGTCCACTTTAATTATACATAGTAATATAATCTAATCTACGAATTTGGTTGTCTTATTTTCAATTGTATTTGAGTTTGCGAAATTCCAGCTAAGCCTAAACCACTACTCTGCCTGGTGTGGAAAAGAATAGTGTAGAAACTCATTTATTATTTTGATTACAATCCATATGTTTCACCATTTGTATAATGTATAGTAGAGCTTTTCAGTCACTGGTAAGTTTTTTCTTTGGACATCTTATCCTTATTTAATTGCACAACATTCAAGTTTCCTTAAAAAAATAAAAATAAAAATAAAAATAAAATAAATAAATAAAAAAGGAAAAAAGGAAAAAAAATAAAAAAAATAAAAAATACATTCATGAAATTGAACCTTTGATTCTTGTGGGTGTATGCTTCTTGCAATGGATTTTCGATTTTTCTTGCCTGAAGAGAACTTGGAAGTGCTAGAGGTGGGAGCTGAATGTGCTTAGTGGCTTGGAGGAGGGAAATGTGCAGGGGGAGTGAGAAAGAAGGGGGAGATAAGAAAGAGAAAGAAGAGACAGAAGTAGAAGGCCATAGTCTAATGACATCAAAAAAGTGAGCATGTGCCCCACGTGCTCCATTTTTACTGTAAATTGAGCATATTTGACAGCAGGAACCATTTAAACACATGAAATGAAGTTTAGAGGGCAAAGTGGGTCAAATTGATATTAAGGGACCAAAGTGGGATGCAGGCGAAGGTCCACAGGGGCATTGCTAAGGATTTTCCCTTTATAGAATATGTCAACGGAAATGATGGTAAAATTTTCAAAAACAACGGAATTGATATAATAACAAAGAACTTCATACGAGACAATAGGAACTGCTAACCTAGGTAATAATGAAGAATTTGGAGCCACAAGGAGATCGTGACAAGGGGAGATACATTTCTATGCACTTCGGTAGTTGATGTTTTGTGTTGGTTGGTTGAAAGAGCAAAGGAGGGCTGACAATAGGAATGCTAAGAGTATAAATTTCTCCTTTGCAAATTTGCAGATAACACAATCTCTTTTCTCTGGTGTCGAGGGTGATGGAAGTGTTTATTGCTATATCTGGTTTGAAGATTAATAGAGCCAAGTGCTCAATTGCAGGGATACACATTGAAGAAGGAGAGGTTGAAGAGCTGGCATTGGCATTGGGATGTGAGGTGGGAAGGTGGCCTGTAAAGCATTTGGGGTTGCCCATTGGAGGGAATTCAAGAGAAGTAAATTTTTGGAGCACTGTAGTGGAAAAAGTGGAGAGAAGACTAGAGATTGGAGGGTTTCAATGGGGGAGGTTGACATTAATCCAATCAGTGTTGATCAGTTTTGCAATCTATTATCTATCCGTTGTTAAGATTCCTTGTAGTCTGGCAAAGAGATTGGAGGGTTTAATGAGCAATTTTTAGTGGGAAGGGGCGGTGGAAGGAAATAAGAAACTTGGTAAGATTGGATCTGGTGACACAATTTAAGGAAAAATAATAATTAGTGGTGGGAATTTTGGTAAAGAGAATGAAGCTTTGCTTGAGAAGTGGTTTTGAGATGCCAGACAGAGACAAATTTCCTTTGGTAAACTATAATTAGGAATAAGTATTGAATGCATGAAATTGGATGTGATCCCAAGATTGTGGCTAGAGGCTCAAGTGGATGCCCATGGACATCATCTCTAAAAGGCTGATTGCTGTCATTTGTTGTCAGTTTAATTTGTCACTAAAAAGCATTAAATTTTCATGTCAACATGTGATTTTATTTAAAATAGAATTGATTAAAGTTTCTGTTAAGGAATACTGTTGTTTACTCGACTTATTTTTTGAAGAAAAGAAAACTGTTAAACACACATGACAAGTACTGAAGTCTTGTTCTGATTTCCTATGTTTATATTTCTTTAGCAAATTCCATATCTTCAGAAGAAAATAATTGAGTTTGTTCAGTTTCTGAATGTATAGGTACGAAAAGGAACTTACACATCCTATTACAAACCTTCTTAACGGAGAGCTGGCTCGTGCTATGCTGATTCAGGTAGTTTCTCTATTACCTATAAGTAAAGTTACCACTGTTTATATTATTTCTCATGTTACAAATGCCTGGTGCCACACAGGTTCAGAAGCTAAAGCTGGATATTGAAACGTGAGTTTCTGATCATGCTGTCTCTGGTCAATAAGCGAGTTTTTAAGATACTCTATCGTATTTCATATTTCAGATACTAAAGATGATCTTATGAACAGGGCGATGCTTGAACTCAACCAGATTTTGAGGGCAAATGAGATCAATTTTGCTATTCTAGCTGCGTTACCGGCATTCTTCCTCTCCCTCGTTCTGATAATGTTAGTGCGTGCATGGTTCAAACAGGTAGGAGAGCTCTCTAAAGCCTTATTTATTTATTTATTTATTTATTTATAAATTTTAAATTTTATAAAATTATAAAAAATAAAAAAATAAAAAATAAAAAATAAAAACTATTGAAGGCAGCATCAGAACATAGCCTAACTGAAAAGCTTTCTAAAACACCTATAATTCACTTTTCTTCACAAAACTTCATTTTTGTCTCTGACATTCCTAATTCGGATGTTAAATTGTAATTTAGAAGTTTTAACTATTTAATTACAGGTGCATTCTTCATAGCATGTGCCAGATGGACTTTATGAAATAATATGAAAGCTAAAATCATCTGAAAATATTTAATTTTGTAATCCTGCGTAATGCATTTCAAATTATAATTATAACAAACGTATTCTTCTTCTCCCATTTGTATTAGTTGCTTAGTCTCATTTCTACTTTTGTAAATCAGGATACTAGAGCAGAAGGAAGGGGAAGAATTGCTCGGCTTCAGAGGAGGTTGCTTGTTGTGGAGGTTGAGAAAAAGATTATGCAGTATCGTACGTTTGTTGATCAAGGGATGGTGAGAGTTCAATTCTAAGCATCTCTTTTCTATTTTTCCTTGATGAAGAAAATTTTAATAGAAGAGCACCCAATATAGAACTTTAACCAAATATAGAACTTTACACAAATAAAATATAGAAAGGGGCAACATTTTTGTAGCATACAGTTCTCAAATGGAATTCATTTGTAACAGAGGAATTAGTTTCAACTGTTGTTTTTACTCATGCAATTTGGGATTATATGCATTAAGAAGAATTGCAAGGGTATACAGTATTGGCTGTCTTAAATTTTTTTTGTTTGAACTTATGCATGATATTGCATATTGAAGAAAATAAATAAGTAGTTTCCAAAAGATTCATGAACTCATAGAGAGTCATAAGGTGTAGATCTAACTGTGAACAAATCAAATAAGGAATAACAAAGTTACAAATATATATATATATATATATATATATATATCCCCTTCTATTGAGGGATCCCTCAAATAATTTTATTTGAGGGACGCCCATTAGAGTACTCTACAATTTTTTTCCCAATGATCCAAACCATCCATTTTTTAGGTATTCATTCATAGATCATCCTTACAAAAAATTAGACAAATCAGAAACCGTTTCGACATCCAATTGTGTTTTACAAAATCAATGAACACGATGCTTCAAGAAAGTACTAAAATTTCAATAACTCAATTGAGTGGTCAAATGATATCGGATTCAAGTGATTTTTTGTAGAGATGATCTTTGAATGAGTATCTACAAAATAGACGGTTTGGATTAGTGAAATACAATCCGGAGTGGGGCCTACAAGGGGTGTCCCTCAAATAAGCTTATTTGAGGGATCCCTCAATGGAAGCTCTCTGTATATATATATATATGAGATAAAGTCCCCTAAACCCTAAACCAGCATAGAAGAGATAGTTATCACCAAACCTATCCTGATAGTGATTGCCGCCAGAAAATCTTTAGTGAATGGAAAGATTACATGCGGTCAGCCAAAGTTGAAATTTTCTACCTTGATTTTATTGAAAGCCGTTATATGACTAGCGAGTTAAAAACTTCCCAGTTAGCCATTTGGCAAGATAACGTTGCTTAAAAAAAGGTGGTGACTCTCCTTATTTATTTGGAATCTGATGTATTTACCTTATCAGTGTTTATAAGCTCTTTTCTTCTTCTGTTTTTCTCTTTCTTTTTGTAATATATATATATATATATATATATATATTTGTTTGTTCTTGGATTGATGGTAAAATAATGTAATAATTTTAAATGAAAATCAATCTGGTACCTCATACACATACTTATTTTCTGGAAAAGTTTCACATTGACGTGTGACACACTTAGCTACAGCCTGAGTCACCTTTGTCATATTTTTAGTGGTATAAGTGACACACACTCGGTGGTGCAATAAACTAGTGTCATGTTTTGGACCACTCAGAAATGCAAACCATCTTGTCACGGCTAACTGTGGAGGACTATTATTCCTAATAGCTGCCTCCCTCAACCTTGGTCAATACTTACTGCTGGATTTCATGTTTACTTGTACCTCTTTTGACTGCATATGATGTCTAAAATTAAAATATATATATATATATATATATATATTTGTCTGATATGATACTTCTTTTGGATGCTTAAAAAGAATTGACTTGATTTACTTTGAAAGTCTGCCTAAAAAAACGTATCAAGTTGTTGTGTATTTTTAATCAAGAAAGCCACACATGATTATGATTTCATTAAATTCATTTATATATATGGTTACTTTTCCAGCAAACATACACTCATATATAGATTAATATCTATGTAAATCAGCAGATATAATTATACTGGCACATCATGCCTGCATTTTTAGAAGTTGACGTGTCTTCAGTTCATGTCTACATCAACATACGACATGAGTGTCTAGAAGTCAATAGGTGTATCTTGACTATATTTGGCAGTGTCCATGTCTAATGCAGGAGGTGGGGATGGTGGTGAGGTGGATGAATGTCCTCAGCAGGAGATGGTGTTGATGCTGATGGCACAACCTTACTACCATGACATGACAATGTTATGAGTTTCTATGGATGTGGAGGCAACTTTGTGGTGATGCAGATGTGGAACTAGGGGGTGTGGTTACATAATGCAACCTCACTCTTGGGAAACATGTATTCTGTATGGAGTGTGACACCATAGCTCCTTACCTGTTGTCTTTTTGGAAATCTTATCCCTACCAAGTTGTTTAGGATGGCCTCCCACTCTCCATGGCCTGTGATTGATGTAGGACATGGGTGAATCAAACTAATTCTAGGAAAGAAATCCAAAACCAAATAGAAAAGGAAATCAAATCTAAGTCTAATAAGATAAGTAAACCAAATCCTAGTCAAACAAGAAATCTATAGAAAACTTAGAAAACAAATTAAAAACGCAAAAATCATCCATTGCTCCAAAATTGCAGGATTGGAAGACCCAATTAAATAATTTCCTCTTCCATTCAACCTCCACCAGCTTATTTTCTTTTACATATTATTTTCTATATTTTCTTTTTCAAGTGAAAATATTTTTGTTTTGATCATTTTTATTTAATCTTAGTGAGCACAATGATTCTTGTTTTGTGATTAATTCTGATCCTAAGATTGACTTTTGTTTTTATTTTTCCTTGTTAGACATTTTTTGCCTGTGGTTTGTTTCTAAATCAGGGTTGTTGTTTGATCTGTATTTTTCATTGGTAATAATTATTTAATTTTGCAAATAACTTGAATGTTAACTTTATCTTTTTCCTAATATTATTAATCGCAGTGAGGTGGAGCGAATTGAGCTTTAAAATTTTAGACACATTTTGGGGTTAGAGTATGAAATGTTCCAACAGGGAGGGTAGGCCCCAAGATTGGTCGGGTGTTGGAGAAGGATAAATGAGCTGTTGCTATATTTGGCCGCATGATTATTTATTCATTCGCATGTTTCGTATATATTCTTTCTGATATCAACTTATTCCAGAATCATTATTGTTCCCCAATGATCTTAACTTTGTATTATTTTATGCTCTTCTGTTACTTTTCTTGAGATTCTGAAGAAACAAAACTGTGTTAAATTTTTTTATTTGTTGGAGAAAAAGAGGAAAATAAAGAATATGTCATCGACCCCAACTTAGTCTTGATACGTTTTTCACTTTACAGGAGAAAGATGCGCAGTGTGTGTACGGATTGCTGTTGTATAGTCTGGATCGCCTATACCATGCTGTCGAGAGACATGCAAAAGCAACCGGTGAATGGCAGTGGTTAGTTTCAGATCGCCATATTTACATACTATTACTGTATTTTAATGCTGTAATTTCTTGTGCTTTTTGATGAAAATCTTTGTTGCTTATTAATAGCTTGCTTGAGGGGTTGGGGGATTATTTTAAAGTAATTTTATTTGGAAAAATAGCTTACTTGTTATATCATGAAACAGGTTGAGTCAAGATATAATTGATTTGGGGAAGCCCAGCCTTCAAACTGAATATAAACTCAGAGTGACCTCACGCTTGGAACGAGTGTATGACTGTCTGCTTCCTTCATTGAAACGCCAGTAGGAATCTTTCCCTGTCCTTTTCCTCTGTAAATTGCACATTAGAAAATTTTGTGAACAAAATGATTATAGTTCTTTTTTCCTTTTTCTTTCTTCAATGACTAAAGTAGCAACATACATTAATTTTCAATGACTAGAAGATACTTGAGTAACAATATTTGTTTTGCTCTCTTTTTTGTGGCTTTGAATTTTTTTATTTTATTTTATTTTATTTATTTTTTCCGGACAAAGCTTTGAATTTGGCATGGTAACCTTGTTTTTCATTTGTGGTTAATGCCAATTGAAATGGTAAATCAATTTTATTTTGCGTCACATCAAAGCACAGTTGACAATCAATTCATTAGTGGTTGATTGACAACAACACTGTAGTAGAGGGTTTACTTATTTTGGCACCAGAACGTAGAGAATATAACTAGTGATAACTGCCATTTTGCCCCACCGAACTATTATGATGGTGTGTCAATTTTACCTCGCACATTCTGTTAGAGCAGTCCACTGCAGAAGCCCAGCTCGGGCAAGGCCCAAGTCTCACTAACGGAAGGGGCAAATTGTAAGGTTTCGTGACGTTGAGTATGTATTGGTAAATGTCCTCAAAATCGGGTATGAACTCATAAATGACCCTATAGGTTGGGAGGTTTTTTGTAGTTTGTTCGTAAAGTTAATCCCATGTGAATAGTAATTGCACTTGGGTTGTTATGACAATGGGTGGAAAAGGAACAAAAATATTGCTAGGGCATATATTATTAATGTGAACAGTAACCATCCTTACTTGCCTTTTCTCTTTGCCATGGCAAATGGGTGGAAGTGTTCTTAGGATCCAACAATTTACTGTTGACACCCAACTTTTTACCCAATTGGCGAGTTTGCAGAGGGAGGGGAAGGGATGGTTGTTAGCCATGTTGGGGTGCAGAAAAACTTGTGTGAACACGTGCTATCATCAGCTAGTTATGTTATGTCAAGTGAAAAAGTTATTACGCATGGCATGACGTGATTGGTCGAGGATAACAAAATAATGTTGTTCCCATTGCACAGAAGTGTTTCTCGTCAAGGTGTCATCCGCACCTGGGTTGGGTCTACTAGAGCGCGTGTATGTGGCATTGGTGTGGGGTCGGGTGGGTGTTTGTGTTTTGATCTTTTTCTTATTATATTTTATTCAATGGTAAAATGAGTTGAGTACAAAAAAAAAAAAAAAAAAAAAAAAAAAGAATGGGTAAATTTGATTTTAGTACTCTGAACTTCACAAAGTTTCAACCTTTACTACCGAATTTTTTATTTTTTTTTGGTGTCAACTTCATACTCGAACTTCGGTTTCCTTTCACTTTTATGCATCCGTGAGTTTTCCCATCAAGAAGTTTGTAAACTTATGATATTGTTGTAGATGAGAGTCATGAGACCACAAAAAATAATAAAACATGTCATTAAAAAACTATGAACCTTTAAACAAAAATTTAAAAGTAGGAAAAATCTCTCCATCTTCCTCTCTGTTGTCCTTACTCTCTCTTTGAATACTTTTTTTTTTCCCAGCTGAGGCTCGAGTTGAGCTTGGGTGTTCGGCGGGGAGAACCGTGGTGGGGCTCAACTGGACTCAAAGACGAAGAGAGCGAAGAGAAGGAAAGAGGGAGAGATGTTTTTAAATAATAATAATAATAATAATAAACTTTTAAACTTTAATTTTAAATTAATTTTTATCGTTACATGCGGCATAATATGAGTGAGTCCACATTGCTCATTCATTCCATGTCACAATTTAACAGACCTCTTGATGATAAGACTAATAGTGGATATGAATGTGGTAGGAAACCAAAGTTTTGGTACAAAGTTGATATTAAAAATAATTTATATTCACATTCGATTAAAGAGTATTGGAAAAAAGAAAAAAGTATCATATTTGTATTGTAACTCCAACTAAATGGGTTCTCTAACACATTCTACTTAGCTTTTCACAACCATGATATATTGTTCAACGTCACTCATGGTTTGTGAAAGGTTTTGTCCAACGTGATGTCACTGATCTAGACCAAGGTTGTACTCTTTTTTCCTTCACTAAGGTTTTGTCCCACTGGGTTTTCCTAGCAAAGGTTTTAATGAGACAACTAAGTCATTGTATGGTGGACATCCAAGGAGAAATGTTGTAAATACATGAGTTGGTGGATGACCACCATACCTCTTAGTTTTTGGATTCTACGTAACCTATGCACTAAATATTTGTAATTAGTGCTTATAACGTATAGGGTTAATTTCAGTTTGGTACCCTGTAGTTGTACCCTTAAGGCATATTAGTACCTATCTTTTTAATGTTAACAGTAATGTACCCCAAATTTAAAAAATCGTTTCAATGTGGTTCATGTTGGAGCAAGATTTCTTTCAAGAAGAAACACCACCACAATTATTGAGTGAGGTTTCCACGCTTCCTTGGTTGAAAGAGAACTTCGGATTACGTTACCGAGGTCGAATGGTGGAAATGGGGTGAGTACATGCAAAAGTCACTCCAACGCTCAAGTCAGTGTTTGTGCAGCGTACTCTTAGTGTTCGATTGAATTTCTCATACCTTTGCTGGAGGTCTAGCCGGGTTTTTATAGCACTTCGAGTTCTTGGGTTTAGCCCCACTTCCCTAGCTTTGCGCATCCCGTCATCCACTTCATGGTAATGGGATCAGATGACCGATTTGTGTCTCCCTTGCTCTGCACTTCTCTAGTGGGAGGGAAGTTCGATCATCCCACGTCTTTTAGTTGTGGCATATGGGTTAAGCCATGACACGTGAGATTTGGTCCCCACAATTCCGATGTTAGGTTGAGCATCAAAAAATCAGTTAAGTGATGACGTGGCACACGTGGGACCTATTGTTTTTACTTATGTGGACAAAAATAAAGTAAAAACAAAAATAAAAATAAAAGAAGAAAAAAAACCTCTTCATCTCCGTTTCTCGTTGCCCGCACCTTAGGCCTTACGGCTCCAAAGACCCCCGCCCACCCAGAATATGTTCCCCCTTCCCCATCCCCTTCCTCTTGATGCCTCCACTTTTCTCCTTCATGCCATTTGCAGTCATCACCTCTCCCCCTCTACCTTGGAATGTCGTCACCGCCAATTCCTCTCCACCACGGCCACCCTCCACACAAATTCCCTCAGCCTACCCAACAAAATCAATTTCCCCCCCATGATTTGTTGCCGCAGAATCTCACCCCACAAGTTTTAAATCTTTATCAGCAAAGTTTTTATGCTTTTGAGCAATTATGGGTATGCACAAATCGTAGGTTTGTGAGAAAATCATAGGATGCAACCCACTCCATTGCAAATCAAGTTGACACAAATCACTTATTTGAGCAGTTTCTTCTAAATCGCTCAAGGCCACCACACAATCCAGATTCCAGGCACAAATCAGATAAGCTAACAGAAATCATCTTCCTTGAAATCCAACACAACAAGACCACCTCCTAGTGCGAACGACAACGAGGGTTGCTTTGGATTGAGAGAGAGAGAGAGAGAGAGAGAGAGAGAGAGAGGATGTGTGGTTTAGGTTGGGTGGGGTTGAGGTTGGAGTGGTGGTTATGGTTTAGGTTAAAGTTGGGGGAGGAGGCGACAAGAGAGAAACGAAGATGAAGAGGTTTTTTCTCTTCTTTTATTTTTATTTTTGTATTTAATTCTTATTTTGTCCACATAAGCAAAAATAATAGGTCCCACGTGTGCCACGTCATCACCTAACGGCGGAACCACATTGCAGCGAATTTTCAAACTTAGGGTACGTTATTGTTAAAATTGAAAAGATAGGTACTAACATGTCTTAAGGGTACAACTACAGGGTACCAAACTGAAATTAACCATAACCTATATGTATATTGTAAATAATGGTATTCAATCTCCTAACCTGTAAGCCTATATATAGATGGCTCTACCAAATATGAAAGAAAAATATACATGGTGAAACTTTATCTTTAACACATCACTTCTCTCTACATTTTCTACCTTAGTTTTATAACACGTTGTTCAGCACAACGCTCCTCGTGGTATGTTTTCTTTCCCTGATTTCTTCATTTTATTATATAAGCTAGAGTCAATGTTAGAGTTTCTTTATACTCACCATCATATTTCACCATGCTTGTTTTAAAAAGCCAATGTTAGATATACCACATTTGCATACCACCTTATTTACAATATCTCTAATACAGGTGGAGCCCACCAATATGATGGCCAAACTCCATTAGAGAAGTGGTATACAAAGCGGTATATAAATGTATGATTAGCATTTTTGTTTTCTCAAATACATAAAAAAAAATATATATATTATAAATGGAGAAACGGTTCAAAAAGTCTTGGGAAATCAAAGGCCATTATTTTTACATTTTATATTGTTTTGAGGTCTTAGTTTGGTGGGACTATAGGTTAGAGCAACTCCAGCGGTTGCCTTTGCCTAGGCAGGAGTGAGCCCAAATTGCAGGTTGGCATTCCAACGGGCCTAAGTTGCCGGGCAGCAGTTGGGTCCTAGCAAAGGCTAGCCTAAAGGCAAAACAGCCATTTGTTGCTGAGTTCTTGGCGTCGACAATGAAAAAAATTAAAAAAAAAACTAAAAATTTCAGAATTTTTTAAATAAATATTTAGATTCACACCAAAACTTCATACAAATTCCTCTCGTCGTATCTCATATGAATAATAGTTGCCATGGCAATGGGTGAAAACACTACAAGCCTTTGCAAGGGATGTTACTATTCACATAAATAGTAACAGCCCTTGCTCTTTGCATTGGAAAATGGGTGAAAGTGCTCTTAATGTTCCATATTCCAATGCAAAAGCATTTGCTACAAATCCCTTTTTTTTAATTGATATAATACAGCTATATGTATTATTCTCGTAAAATATGGTTTTCACAATTGAATGGGAAAAGTATTTTTTTTCAATAATACGTACTCGTATTATAAGCATAGTGTTGAGGCCCAAAAATCCAAGGTTGGGCCCAAATAAATTCTCGGCCCAACATAATGCCTTATTAAGAAAAAGACTCGGTTCGGAGCATGCAAAATTCCTCATTCATGCTTGCACAAGCCACGACCACATGCCATGTAAATAAATATGCAATCTCTCACGCTAAGAGTTGAAATAAGCACTGACTCTACGAGCCAATGCTAATTACCCCATCAAGCATCATGCCTCTATTCAAGGACGATAAAATTAAAACACGCGATTGACATGTCATGCCAAGCGTGAAATTATTATTTCACACCCAACCACGCTACAAGCTTAAGTGGGCCCAAGCCACTCAAATGCCCGGGACTTACTTGAGTGGGTTGTGGTATGGATAGTAACAAGCTTTCATGAGGCCCATTGATGAGCCAAGAAATGGAAGTTTTGGGCTACTTGGGAGCCCCAAAACTCAAGCCCATTTCTTGAGCCCAAACACATGGGCTAGCATGAGAGAGAGAGAGAGAGAGAGAGAACATAACCCAATGCCTTTGAAAGAATACAATAGCTTGTTTAGAAAACCTTATGTTAATTAGAGCACCCAAACACTTTGTCAAAAACACTTCTAGCAGCTTGACGAAAACTCATTAGATCTTTGGAGATAACACGCTGATAACCCAACACTGTACATACAAGCCCAACCCAAAACCTTATAAAAAATCTGGCATTGTGCTCCATCCTTGCTAGGATTCCAAGACGGTCAAACAAGGAACCATGGCAGGAACCAGTGGAAATCCATGTGTGAGAGACGAATACCCATTGGACAAAGAACTCCTCCCATCTCTTTTTCCTTTGCAAGCTCCATCTTGAAAACCATGAGAGAAAGCAGGTGGCGCCTCCCCCTTCATGGGAAGGTCCAGCTGCGTCAAACTATTGGAACCACAAAGGGTTCCTTACCCATGCTCCTTGGATAGGAGAATTTCACCAAATTAGATCAAGTAGGAAGAAACGATGAAAAGGGAAAGGAAAAGTTAGATGAAATTAGGGTTCTTCAAGCCTATAAAAGAGAGCCTCATCTACCCAGAAAACCATCCACAGCCTAACCCATCTAGAGCTTGACCAAGCTTTGTCAAGCAACTGAAAATTCACTCAATCCATATCCAGAGAGCAAGCTTCCTCTCTTGCTTCCAAAACCCAGCAATTTCGAGCCCTATTCCTCCATGCTTCTTCTACCTAGCAAAATAACCATCAAAGGCTTGACCACGCTTTGTCAAACAAATTGGGAATTTTACTCAAGCCACCCAATTCTCTCCTTCGTTTGTTTTCCTCTTCCCTTAGGAAAGAAATCTATCTAATCTTCCTCTGTTCCACTTTAACCCTTTGTTCATTGTAAGAAACTCACGCTTATCTCTCTCTGTTCATGCTAAACTCATGATGGTTTTGCTCCCATGCCACAAGCTCCTCATGCTAAGTCATTAATCGATTTATCATGCTTATTTGGTGTTAGTGAGATGAACCTAAGAGTGTTTTTCTAAAGTCTCATCAGATTTTATAGAAACCCTTTTGGGAGTTTGGTTTCGAACTCAGGCTTTTGGGGAAATTTTGTTTGTTGTCTTCTTATACATTTAAGCCCATTCGTCAGGTTGCTAGAACAAAAACACCCCTACACATAGTCATGCAGAAGGATATGTATTATCAAACACTCTAAAATTGATTATTGCACAAACAACCTTTTGAGAAAAAGTTTACCAAACGCAAAACTATTTTCTTTCACAGTAAATTTGACAGCGATTATTTTCATAGCACATCAATATCAAACTGGCCCTAAGTTAGGGTTTTTTTTTTCAATTCTTAATTAGGAGTAAATTGGGGTTTTGTTTTAAAGGATGATATGTCCAGTTTAAATCATTTATATTAAATTTTAACGAGGTGACATTTATAGGACGAAAGTCAGTAGATCATGACAAAGAAAATCATAGCAGAGGATCTGGATCCCATGTGGAAAGTCTAAAGTTCAATTTTATGTTTTAAATTGAGCCAGAAAAATGATGTTCACTGTGTACCGATAACTCAGTATCTATATAGTAAAAAACTGTTTAGCCAATATTCACCTTCATTACCTTTTTTTTTACTTCACAGTGTTCTGTATGCACTCTTACGTTGCACACGTGCCTGATATTTTTGTTTTGTTTAGTTTTTAGTTTTTAGATTTAATTAATAGAGCAAAGCAAATTATAGGTTCAAAGAAAAGGAATACGTGCGGATGAGAGAGAATCAGATGCCGCTGGACCACCACTCTTCCTTTTGATATATAAAGCGTACCCGTCTCTCACATTTTTCCACATTGGGGACACATTTTATTTTCCTCTGTTTTTCCTTTGGACACTTTCTTTGTGATTTTCTCGCAAGCCAAACGCTCAACAATGGCCGATCAGCTCACCGACGACCAGATCTCAGAGTTCAAGGAGGCTTTCAGCCTCTTCGACAAGGACGGCGATGGTCTCTTTTCTCAGATCCCTCTTTTTGTCTCTCTTCCATAAGAATTTTTGTTTTCGTTTTTGTTCTCTGTACTTATGATGCTTAATTAATCTGTCATGTTTGGATCTAATGTTTTTCGCTTGTAAAAATTTGCGGTTGATCAAGGGTTTGTCAGCGATTGAATTGTTTTATGCTAGGAGCATGTTTTGATCGCTAGGACAAGGTCATTTTGTTAGATTTAATCTTCCAGCATGGTCGGGACTATTCTGGGTTGAATTTGATAGGTAGATGGCTTATGCAGTCTCATTCTTTCTTCGAACCATGTTTCCTCCCTTGTTTGGATAATTTATTCTATTTGGGAAAAACTGGGGTTTTGATTTAAGACATCTGTTATGGTTTTGGAGTTGCAGAAATAATTTTATGGTATTGGAATCGACACCACAATGTTATATGCTATACGTGAGAAAATAAAGAGATAATTTCATAAGAGATATGCTGTATGTTGCTGTCGTTTAAGAATAGATATCACCAAAGGATGCATTGTTTGATAGTTTTTTGGTGTTATGGCACTGCTTCATGTGTGGTTGGAAGCAATCTGTGAATATATTTTTGAACAAATTTTGGTATCAGTTCACAATTTACAGAAAATAACCTTTTCTTTGTTTTCAGTAACTTTTCTGATTTAGAAATCAGTGTAGATTGCTCTACAAGTCTACATTGTTTGACTATCGGTTCATACTTAGGGTTTTTGTGAAATCTGGAAGTACTATATTAGTGGTTGCATTCTCATAACATCATATGACATCCTTTTCTAGTTTTTACAATATTTAAGGGTCATGTGGCATCCTTTTCTAGATTTTACAGATCTTTAACAGTCCTGGAGTATTTTTTCTAGTTAAGAGTCAGTTGTTGGAAAGCATCTTGGTCATATTATTGATTTTTTTGGCTAATCCATTCGTTTCTCTTCTTTTGGAATGGGCAATTGTGAATTTATTTTGTCGTTTGCTCTATTCTTTCCTGACTGTTATTGTGATATTTGTTTTAGAAATACCAGGATCTGGATCATTGTTTTGCCTTTAATTTTTTGCCTTTAATTTTTTGCCTTCTACTTATATGTTGTTTTCAGTATTATTGAAATTGTGGTGTGTGGAAGGGTTGTTGAAATGGGATAGTTTGTGTATGTGTGTGTATTTTTTTCCTTCCAGTTTAGTGGTGTTTCTCTCAACAATAATAACTTTAATAATATATTAGAATGAATTTTAGGGAAACAAGTGGTTTGTTCATTTGTTAGTAGCCTGGTTATTATTCCCCACCCACCAATTTCTTAGCTGTAATCTGCTTAAACGTTTCTTTAAATTTTGATGTAGGTTGCATCACTACCAAGGAGCTTGGGACTGTCATGCGCTCACTTGGTCAGAACCCAACTGAAGCTGAGCTTCAGGATATGATCAATGAGGTTGATGCTGATGGGAATGGAACCATTGATTTCCCTGAGTTTCTTAACCTGATGGCCAGGAAGATGAAGGACACTGATTCTGAGGAGGAGCTCAAGGAAGCCTTCCGGGTGTTTGATAAGGACCAGAATGGCTTCATTTCTGCTGCTGAGCTTCGTCATGTTATGACAAATCTTGGTGAGAAGCTGACAGATGAGGAAGTGGATGAGATGATTCGTGAGGCTGATGTGGATGGTGATGGGCAGATCAACTACGAGGAGTTCGTCAAAGTCATGATGGCCAAGTGAGGATCAATTGACCAAAATCAAAAATTTGATATAAAAACGTAAAAGGGACTGGGCAGATAAGTTTAAAGAGATTTCCGTATCCCCTTAGGACATCTTCATTTGGTATTGCTAGCTTTTGGTTGGTTCATTGTCTCTTTTCTTGTATGCATTATTTGTGGTACTGTTCCTCTAGTATCTACTTGTTTGCTGTCTCTTAATAGTTCCTCTTTGGTAGTGTCCCTTACTTTTCATTGGTCTGTTCATTCTTCTTTTTGGTATCAATGACCTAGAACAATTGGGTGAATCTGATGTTTCTGCTTATGGGTGAGTATCATTGTTAATATTGCGAGTTTTAGTATCTCTGGTTAGTATGATCTTGTCATGCGTTTGTGCTCATTTGTTTCTGTTTGAAAATATAAAATTTGAATTGATAGCTTTCATTTCAAATATTCCTGTTTAAAAACCATGGTACACATTTGAATTGGCCATCAGTTTCATTGCCCGTTATATTTTTCCCTCAAGATGACCTGCTAAAGGGACCTAATGTGTTTGTATGCGAAGTTCCCCGTATTACTCTCTCTCTCTCTCTCTCTCTCTCTCTCTCTCTCTCTCTCTCTCTCTCTCTCTCTCTCTCCTGTTGATACAGAAGTTGCTGGAGGATGACGTTTGTATTCGTAACACGATGCCTTTTAAAGCCATAGTCTTGCCTTTGCGCGCGGCTTATAGACAAATCTTGATGATTTGAACCATATTATAAGGCTACATTTTCAGTGTGGTTTATGTGTTTTTTGGGT
Source organism: Prunus mume (assembly GCF_029339155.1). Classification (NCBI taxonomy): domain Eukaryota; kingdom Viridiplantae; phylum Streptophyta; class Magnoliopsida; order Rosales; family Rosaceae; genus Prunus; species Prunus mume. Next base: position 28,712,888 of record NC_142700.1, read on the forward strand.
TGTGAAGATGCGATAGACTAGTTGTTTGTGCGCCCTTGCTGTTTGCTTTTCTGTTTATCATGTTTTATGGGAATACTATTTCGCACGCCAGTCTTGGAGTCTGAAATGCACAGGTGGATGAGTTTGAGTTCACCGTATGTGATTCAGTATACTAAATGCTAGACTTGGATGGAAGAAAGTATAAACGGAAATGAAATGTGAACCTACTTCTGATGAAACTTAACCAGTTACTCCATTTATGGCATGAAATTGTGTTTTATGTTTCGTTGATTGTATTTTTTAGGGACATTTTTAAAGTCTATCTGCAGTCTTAAGGTAAATGTTTTATTTTTCTGGAAAAAAAAAAATGCGGAAACACATAGTTTAAGGTCTGTTTTACAACCTTGTTTTATTTATTTATTGATAATTCTTTTATCTTTTAATTAAGGAAAAAAGGGAGAGATGTGGAAGAAGTGAGGGGTAAAGATGGCAAAACGGAAGTGAATTTCATATATTTTATCTCGTCTGTTGCTGACCTCTTATCATCTTTCGGTTCCTCTCTTTTTTCTTCGTTATCTTTGACTGAAAATTAAAAGCTAAAAATAGGAATATCTTTATAGTGGTGGGGATGCTTTCACCCATTGAAGATGGAGACCCTACGTACGAAAAATATTCGAAAGTCCGGTAATTTCTTTAAAGGCAATTTGGAATCTAGGAATAGTTTTTTTAAAGGGAAAAAGGTTTTGTTTTCGTTTTTAAAAAAAAATTATAAAAAATTATTTTTTTGGAGGTTTCTTTTCTCGCTATAAAGTTTTCTTTTGTGTGGCGCTTGTATACTGTGATTGTAAATAACTTGCATGAATTTGGGCGTGAGGCATATCCGATTGCGCTTGGGGAAGAATCAAAGAATCACTTGCTGATGCGTTTGATGTTTTTGCTGCTGATTCTTTTTGAGGAGTATTTTTCTCTTGTGCTTGCTGGATTTTGTTTATTTAGCTACCTACTAAACTACAAGTGAGCCAGCCAAGCAAGCCATCATACCAAAAGAGGTATATTGAAATGAAAACAATATCGCTTGCTTCCAAAAAGAAAAAAAGATAAGTGTTGTATATTGAAAAAACATTTTTAATTTTTTTAATTTTGTAGACGGTATCAGTTAAGCGACAGACAAGTTGTGATTAGGAAAATAGCTTTTAAATATTCCTAAGAGAATACAGACCAAGAAAATTAGTTGCCCTAAAAAGAAATTCTGAAATATTTGACATGACCTACCATTTTTATACCACGACCTTGTTTCGTTTCAATTACATGTTAAAGCTACCAACCAAGAGCGTAAAAGAAATGTTTTTGGTATTAGAAGATGCATGCATGCATGCTTCATGCATAAAGGATGGTCTTCTTGTTGGTAATGAATAACATCTTTAGGTCCGTTTGATAACGATTTCAATTTGTGTGCTAAAGTATGGAGGAACAAGAGGGAGAATGGAAGTGAGAAGATGATAGCGAGAATATGAGGGAGGAGTAACAAAATTAGCTAAAACTAAAAGCAGAAATCTATTTAAAATTGTTTCACTTTTGTTACTTCTTCCTCCCATCCTTCCCTCACATATTTTCTCACTTACTCACTCCTATTCACTTCATTTTTTTCCCAGACTCTAGACAAAAAAATGAAAACTAAAAACTAAAACTAAAACTAAAAACTAAAATTAAAATAATTCGAAACGGACCCTTAATTAATTATGTATTAAGCGTTCGTGAAGGTAAAGGTATTTAATTCTATTCAGAGACATTAGTGAAGTGAAGCTTATAGTCTTTTTATGTGTCTACTATTATTACAG